>NC_047503.1:17602057-18202057 GCF_902827115.2 Pseudochaenichthys georgianus | reverse complement strand
ACAGATTTTATTATTCTCCAATGCAATAACAGTACTGAAATGAAGGCGATAAGGGCATTAATGGGAGCCCTTTTTTTAAGTAACTAAAAAGTTACTTTTTACAGTAACGCATTACTTTTTGGTGTAAGTAATCAGTAAAGTAACTGAGTTACTTTTGAAATGAAGTAACTAGTAATGGTAACTAGTTACTGGTTTTCAGTAACAAGCACAACACTGCTTATTTGGAGCATGATCTTTTTTTTAATAGTCTAATAAATATAAAATCATTGCCAGTGTTATCAGTTGCAAGTGTGTATTGTAATAATGACAAAAACATAATACATTTCAAAGTAAATATAATAAAAAATAAAAACGATTTCCTTAAAAAAATTATGATTCGTCATCACGCTCGTGACCCCGCCGAGCTGGGGGTGTGTCATTGTCAGTGACACACCCACGGCGAGCCAGCTCGCCGCCCGCCGATTTTGCAGCAGCTCTTTCCCTCAATAACGCTAACAAAAAAGCTCTATGGCAGGCTAACATGTTTTACTTGACTTCTTTTCTAAAAAGAATATAATTCACAAGAAGAAAGAGGCTAGCAGCACTGATTCTATATGAAGCTGCTACTAGTACTAGCCTACATCATCAGAAGAGCCGCCTAAAGATGTGGATAATGCTAGCACTAACGTTAACGTTAGCTGTGCTAGCAACGTTCCCCTGGCTAGCTCAAGCTCACCTTTCCCAGAGGTATGGACGGAAGAGATGTGACGGAGGAAACAAGAGGCATACCCGTGGATAGACTGCAAAGCTGGGAAACTCGGCTGCAAAGTTTGTTCATCCATTTCGGATTTATCAGTCTTCAAAACCCAAGATGTGTGTGTGTGTGTGTGTGTGTGTGTGTGTGTGTGTGTGTGTGTGTGTGTGTGTGTGTGTGTGTGTGTGTGTGTGTGTGTGTGTGTGTGTGTGTGTGTGTGTGTGAGTGTGTGTGTGTGTGTGTGTGTGTGTGTGTGTGCTCGCGCGCGTGTGCGTGTGCGTGTGTGTGTGTGTGTGTGTGTGTGTGTGTGTGTGTGTGTGTGTGTGTGTGTGTGTGTGTGTGTGTGTGTGTGTGTGTGTGTGTGTGTTGGGGAGAGAGGGAATTAAAAAATTAAAATGAACTGTCATGTTAGTCAGACTCCCAATACTGTTTCTTAAATTAAAAAGTAATTCAATTATGCCAGTTGATCAAAACTATTTGCCGAATACAAATGGTCCCTTCATCTTCGGAGTGTCATTGAAAACCCATCACGCAAGAGTTATCAAAGAATATCCGTGATAATTTTTCACTGACATTCATTTTATTAATGTATAAGTTTGAATCGATTTGTCACCCCAAGAAGGTACACATTTGATCCATGCTAAAAATAAAAGCATACATTACATCTGTGAGGTTTCCAAAACCCCCAAGGAAATAAAATGCATCGCTGCAGTTCACTGACTCCATCGTTATCCACAAACCATTGAGTTCTGGCCTATTACAAAAGAAGAAAAGATACCATAGTGACGCCCCCATGGTCATTATCAGCGTCAATATGAGGTCTCCTTTTCCTCAGCGCCTTTAGATTTCCGCCACCACTCAACTGGTGCCATCCAGCACTCAAAAATCCCTTCTTTTGTTCTTCATTGATGTATTTTCCCAGTTGCCCTATTTTCAGTTTACCTCCCTGATGGACGGTGACATCAACATATAATCCATTTCCTGAGGACATCTTTACACAGAATTCACTGTCAGTAATTGCATGTTGTATGTCTCTGAAACCTTCTCCTAATTAATATAGATACAAATTAGATCTTAACAACTTAATATCTTAACCTTTTTTTATGATTAATGCATATGTGGAAGTCTTGTTGTTCAGCTGCGAACAGATATTGTATCTTATTGTGAAACTATGATGAAAAACCTTTGAGAGAGATGAGTGTGTAGTCACAAGGCAGACAAAGAATGTTCTTGCTTTTGTTCAATCCAATTAGTACTCGACTTTATACATATAAAAAACACAAATTAACCTTGACGGAACAGTTGTCTGTAAATGTTTACATTTTAAATTGAATGAACTGCAAACTACCTTCAAACTAGATAATTTGAATTGCCTTAGATAACTACTTGATGATCGTGTTTAATTAATTATATTAGTCACTGGATTGTTGGTCGTCTGCCTTTTAGATGTGTGGTTCTTGTATGGACTGAACTGCATTTTGTTTTTGTTTGCCAAGCCGTTGGGAGCATTTTGATGGTTAAGTATCTTTCCCAAGAATCCATCGATACTGCAGGGGCTAGGATCGAACCATTACTTCAGTCGCTAGTATTCTAGTTGTGGGGTTTCCTTCTGTTCACTGGTCCTCCTAGGAATAGAGTTGTCCTCAATGAGGGCTACCTGGTTTAAAAAAGTGAATAGAATAATAACGAGTGAGGAACCAATAAGCAAAGCATGTGGAGCTGCTAACTCACCATGAAGTGGTGGATTCCTGAAGGTTTTAGCTTAGAAAAATGTGAGTACTTGATATTATTCTTGACCTTTGGAGCGGTTTTGTATTTAGATGTTCTGGATGTTTGGCATTTAAAAGCAATGTTTTGTAAGCATAAGGTGCCCCAGTCAATTGTCAGAATAGCATAAACATCATTATGTGAATCTGTACGGTCATCCTCAAGTGATCGTCAAAATGACACAATACAATATAAGCAACATCCCACAAAAACACACCTCGCCCTCGTCATTTACACATACAAACACACACATCCTACATCCAAACATGTTGATTTATCATAAGCGGAGAGCTAAAAGAGCGCGGCCATGTACACAGATACATTAACTTCTGTCCTGGCACCCTTGAGTGTCCTAGGGCAATTTTGTCAGCCAGTTTGAGTGTACCCTTGATGCAGCTGTTCAGAAAGGAGTTCTCCACAGAGTGACCCTCCATATTGGATCAGATCCCAAGGAGACTGAGAGGTCACTAAACCACACTGAACTCCTGTAATGGTGGAGCAGAATAGTCGATTGAAGTTTTCCCTACTGGCTCTGAATGACCTTATCTTGACCTTAACCTGTTAAGCACTGAGCCTGTTTTTCAGGTCTCAGGCTCGAAAATGACATTTCCTGAACAAATGACCATAACTACACTTCTAAAAGGGGGAAATTAATAATCTTTTTTCTCAAAGTAATGATAAACCTGTGAGTTGGATGTAGAAAAGAATCAATATAGATGTTTTTTTATTTTAAAGAAAATTCAGATTGAACATAGATGAACTGTAAATGATGGTGTCCGTCCAAAAATATTTTTTTACTTATAGTGAAAACTACCCTTGGATGATGGTAAGGTAGACTAAAAGCTTTAGGAATCCAAAGTACAACATATAATAGGTACCCTGTATCAAGATTGACCTTTTTATAGAGGTTTAGCAAAAAAAACATCCATTTGGGTGGAAATGGGCGTTTTTACCGTTTCTCTGGACCCATTGGTCGATTTTGGTGAGTAACATCTCTTTTTGACCGTTAGAGCCAATAGAATCGAAGGGGAATTTCCACATACACACACACCTTACCATTGAGAAATGAGAACTAGGCGCACGCAGTTTTGCATGAGACTATAGGCCTGTCACGATAATTAATTTTTTTGGACGATAAATGTTCCCGGAAATTATTGCGATAAACGATAATATTGTCGGCACCGTTGTAAGACCATTTTAGACCACTGACATAATGATAATATATAATAATAATTGAAGTACATCCTTTCAAACAGAACTTTTGTATTGAACATGCAGCATGCAATATGCAAATGAAATGTGAAATAATATTCAAATATATAAATTATATATAATAAATAAAACAAATTAAATTATAAAAAAATAATTAAATCACACACAACCAAAACAATCAATTAAATAGACTCAGTGGGGCAAAAAAGTATTTAGTCAGCCACCAATTGTGCAAGTTCTCCCACTTAAAAAGATGAGAGGCCTGTAATTTTCATCCTAGGTACACTTCAACTATGAGAGACAGCATGGGGGGAAAGAATCCAGGAAATCATATTGTAGGATTTGTAATGAATTAATTGGTAAATTCCTCGGTAAAATAAGTATTTGGTCACCTACAAACAAACAAGATGTCTGGCTCTCACAGACCTGTAACTTCTTCTTTAAGAGCCTCCTCTGTCCTCCACTTGTTAACTGTATTAATGGCACCTGTTTGAACTCGGTATCAGTATAAAAGACACCTGTCCACAACCTCAAACAGTCACACTCCAAACTCCACTATGGCCAAGACCAAAGAGCTGTCAAAGGACACCAGAAACAAAATTGTAGACCTGCACCAGGCTGGGAAGACTGAATCTGCAATAGGTAAGCAGCTTGGTGTGAAGAAATCAACTGTGGGAGCAATTATTAGAAAATGGAAGACATACAAGACCACTGATAATCTCCCTCGATCTGGGGCTCCACGCAAGATCTCACCCCGTGGGGTCAAAATGATCACAAGAACGGTGAGCAAAAATCCTAGAACCACATGGGGGGACCGAGTCAATGACATGCAGAGAGCTGGGACCAAAGTAACAAAGGTATACCATCAGTAACACACTACGCCGCCAGGGACTCAAATCCTGTAGTGCCAGACGTGTCCCCCTGTTTAAGCCAGTACATGTCCAGGCCCGTCTTAAGTTTGCTAGGGAGCATTTAGATGATCCAGAAGAGGATTGGGAGAATGTCATATGGTCAGATGAAACCAAAATAGAACTTTTGGGTAAAAACTCAACTAGACGTGTTTGGAGGAGAAAGAATGCTGAGTTGCATCTAGTGCTGCGTACCGGTACGCCGAACCGGTACTGGACTTGTAAAAAGTTTCGGCTCAAGTCCGGTTAAAACCGGAACGTCGGGAACCGGTACTTGGACTCGCAAAAAAACTAGCATTTACGTATATTCTGGTGTCTGTGGTTATTTAAACATTCCCTGATAAACGTTATTCAGCGTCAATAAATGAGTGCTAATCCCAGTGTGCTCAGTGTACAACATCACATGTCATTTCACCTTCGATTCACGGTTTGAAAACGTAGCATTTCGCCACATGCTAATGCTAACCGGAAGTGAATAATTTTCAGAATAAAAGTAGTAAATTAATAGTGTGAACTTCCGTTTTTTTTAGAATAAAACTGATTTAAATTAAATAGTGTATTTAATTCAAAATTACGCCATATCAACATTGATTTTAATTTCTAACAGTATGTATGTACATCACTATGTATGTAGTATGTACTGTATAATGTACACATGTAGAGTTGTAGAAAAGACATGGTGTACAGACAGTACAGTACACTCTGACTGTACAGCCACTACAGTGTATACTGTATAGTAGGTGTGTAACAGTGTATGCGTATAGTCTACTCTACACACTCTACCTTTCAGCAAAGCTTTAGGGATTTAGGCTCAGTCAGCTCAGGGACTCTTTGGTTACGTTAGTTTGGTAAATGAAATACATGTTTGAACTTTGTAGTAGTTCACTGCAGTTGCTGTCATAAGTCATTTGTAGACTAAGTGGCAAAAAGTGTTTTTTTTACATTTGTACTTTGTAGAGAAATGTAGACAGAAGTAGACAGGAAGTAGCACAATAAACCTGACGAGTTTGAATTTGAGTTGATTATGAGTTAATTTTCAATTGATAATTAGCTCACAATAAGTTCACTTTAGTTACTCACACAACTTGACATAAGCCATGGGTTCAGGTCCGGACTTATAAGTCCGGACCTGAACCTGAACCTCTGGACTTGAGTCCGGACCTGAACCTGAATGTGAGTCCAGGTACGCAGCACTAGTTGCATCCAAAGAACACCATACCTACTGTGAAACATGGAGGTGGAAACATCATGCTTTGGGGGTGTTTTCTGCAAAGGGACCAGGACGACTGATCCGTGTAAAGGAAAGAATGAATGGGGCCATGTATCGTGTGATTTTGAGTGACAACCTCCTTCCATCAGCAAGGGCATTGAAGATGAAACGTGGCTGGGTCTTTCAGCATGACAATGATCCCAAACACACCGCCCGGGCAACGAAGGAGTGGCTTCGTAAGAAGCATTTCAAGGTCCTGGAGTGGCCTAGCCAGTCTCCAGATCTCAACCCCATAGAAAATCTTTGGAGGGAGTTGAAGGTCCGTGTTGCCCAGCGACAGCCCCAAAACATCACTGCTCTAGAGGAGATCTGCATGGAGGAATGGGCCAAAATACCAGCAACAGTGTGTGAAAACCTTGTGAAGACTTACAGAAAACGTTTGACCTCTGTCATTGCCAACAAAGGGTATGTAACAAAGTATTGAGATGAACTTTTGTTATTGACCAAATACTTATTTTCCACCATAATTTGCAAATAAATTCTTTAAAAATCAGACAATGTGATTTTCTTTTCTCATTTTGTCTCTCATCGTTGAAGTATACCTAGGATGAAAATGACAGGCCTCTCTCATATTTTTAAGTGGGAGAACTTGCACAATTGGTGGCTGACTAAATACTTTTTTGCCCCACTGTATATATATACATAAATGAATAAATATGAGCACACATTGTCTCACAAGCTAAACAAACCTCCTTAAAAGAGCAGTCAAGTGTACAGTCCACTGTCCATACAAAGACCCAGATGCCTCAACAGGCCATATCCGAAATCTGTATCAATCAAAGATTTCAAGCAAGGAACACCAACATGTTTGCATTGTCGGGCAAATGCATCTTTGATTGCAAACTGTAGGGAAGGTGGGGGCTCTCGAGCTGCCGTGTTTGCTCCCAGCTGGGGGAATGGGGTGGTTGTGTTTCAGGTGCAGTTTAAGGTTGGTCGTATTGCTAGCTTTTGTTGCTACCTTTTTAAAACAAATGCGACACACCGCCCGACTCATTCAAGTCCGTAGGTTCGTCTCGTTGGTTTGGCTTAAATCCAAAATATTCCCACCAGATGTGGTATTAGGTTTTGCAACCACTTCCATTTAACTTAAAATTCCCCTCGAGTAAGTCACACGTTGTCTCCTGCTATATTATTAATTTGGATGCTACACAGCTGCACGTGCACGCGGAGTGTCTGACTCCTGACCTGGCTGTGTGAGTGTGTGTGTGAGTGTGTTTGAGCCCCGCCCCTCACAGGGCGCCTTGCCGGCAGACACAACTCAAGCGCGCATGCCCGGCAGACACAGCCCGCCTGGCTAAAATGCCGGTCACATCATTATTTAAACAAACACGCATGTAAACGGCAATTTATCGAGCTCAGAAAAGTAATCGAGTCCATTTTTATTTATCGCACGATAAATCAATGTATCGATTATCGCGACAGGCCTACATGAACCTATCTCTCGCTCTGACATCTGGAAACGGAAAAGCAGTTTTATTGCTTATGGATTATCAGAAATCATTTCAAAGGGATACAGACACTATGGATTTACCTATGGATTAACCTTCAGCAGCGTTTTTATCTTTTAATGCCATTGAAGACCACTTTTGACCAGACAACGACAAAGGACATGTTTTGATGTCTGTTCTTGTTAATATCTTCACGAGTTCTTATCATGGAGGGATAATGTATGTACCGATCGATTCTGTGTCTTCTCACGATGCAAATCGACGGGTTGGACATGCAGCTACGATAAGTAATAAGGGTAATTATGAGTGAGTCTCTGTGCATTAGCATTTTTCCAAACTTGGCTAATTCAGAGGCAGAGCGTTAGCTTTTATAAAAAAACAAAAACAGATCAGTTAGCTGAGTTTCTTGCCGTTACATGGATATAAAACATTCATAGTTTATTGAATATTAAGAGGCCCTCAGACACTGTTTCCTGCAGATGACGCGTTGTCCTCCCCGGGGGAAACAGGGTAGGTTAAAAAGGGAACTTTACTGCATGTGGTGGGAACAGTTATTTGTCTATGTGCCCTAACGTATTTGAATTATGTTTGCATTATAGGTCTGAGATTAATTTTACCAGAGCAATATGGGTGTGTTGTATTATTTTCTCTGTTTTGAGAAGTGAGTATTTGGCATTCAGGTCAGATCGTCTAAAAAGGCGAAGAGCTAACAAATCCTTGTGGAGCGCCACAGTGGAAGAGATATGGAATGAACTCCAACTGTTGCATTTGGAAGAGCAGTATGTGCAAACTAGTATGGGTTCAGTTACTTTCTTGAGAGAACATGTCAAATAGGATTCTCTCGTCATTAATGTAAAGGTTAGGGCCAGAAGTCGACACATTTGTCTCCGATGTCTTCATTAATGTAAAGGTTAGGGTCAAAGGTTGAGAATCATTCGACTCTCTGAAGAGTCTAACTCATCAGATTATTGATGGTGTTTACATGGAACAGCTGCTCTCTCTTATTGTGGTCAAACTAAGGGTTGAATTCTAACGGTTTGCTTGAAGATTTATAGGAACTGATGAGGTTTATAAAACATTTGTCGGGTGTTTTTTTCTTAATTATTACACATCTTAAAATCCTGCTTTTCTCCAATTTTCAGGTTTTTAAGTCAGGAAATGTATTTCACATATTTTGCATTCGTTCAGTTATTTGTCCATGGGTGACAGTGGATGTATAGTAAAAGGTGCAGGGGTCCCATTGAGGCGGCATATGTATTAAACCCCATGACTGATCTGCTAAATCTTTTTCAGGATATATAAATAATAAATAAATAAATAATAAATAATTCTTGAAAAAACCTTGAAAACGAATTGTGCGTCATACTGTACACTTGAGGTATCCCTCTGTAGACATGAAAGGATGTCATTAAACCCCCCATTTGAGTGTGTTGCTATGCATTGTAATATAGCTTCAATAATTAGTTCTGCCTTGAATGTAAAGCAACTCAATCCGAAAACAAAACAAGAACATGAATGGGAATCATTATGCATATACGCAAATGATATGGTGTATGTGTTCCTCTCCTCACATTTCTAACACATGGTTTATAGCTATTCCCTATATATTTATTTAATGCCCTGAGACACTGCCGCAACAATCTGCAAGTAAAAGCATGCACACACATCCTCCAGACCATGAGGGGATGACCCTGAAAGGGAGCAGATCATGAACAAATGTAATACAATTTCACAATTCAAGCCTCCAATATCTACTTCTTTTACCCTGGAAGTAAATAATCCTGAACCATGTGAAAATGTAAAAATAAAGAAAATGTGAGTGAATCAGAGCAAGGGAAGGGAAAGCAGAGACACAAGATCATTAGGTTATTCATGGAAGGTTCACAGACACCCATCCGTTCAATCACACTTAAGACGGAAAGTTAATTGGAGTCAGCTTGAATTCATAGATCAGTCCTTCCACACATATAAGGCGTGAGTGCACATATAAATGAATATATAACACACCCACAACAACATACATGTGAGTGTCAGAGAGATTTGTTCCCCCTGTTGCACACCCAATTTATAACCCTATTTGTTGTAGATGGATCAGTCTTAATAGTAGGGCTGAAATATGTGTTCTGGTTTGTGTGTGAGGGAGAAATACAGTCGACACACAATTCAATTACACACTGCCCCTAGCATTTCTTATACTCTTTTCTACCAATAAATACCTATACTCCCCCTCTGTTTTAGATGTGTATGTTATTGAGTTTCCTTCCTCTATTTGTGTGGAGTGAATGACATTTCATTCCTCTATCTTACAAATATAAAGGGCTGCAATGTGTTGCAAAAATATTTGGCAACAATAGCACATACAGTATTTGTAGATTTAATTTCATTCCACAAGAAGGAATTTCTTCAATCGCGAAGTGCTGCTGACTCTTGCTTTGTCAATGTGCTGTTTCAAAGGACAAGCATGCAATTTTATACTCAAATGTTAACATAACTCAACTACAGAGGTTTAAGGCAAATTCATACTTTTCACATCTGCTCATCTGCAAGGGTCCCCCATGTCGAGGGTCAACGTGCAGCCTAGAGTTTGTGACGACTGTACGCCTGCTCTGCATGCTCCTGTTTTGTTCCAAACTCAAGTCCAGTTGGTGGCAAACTGTATGCACCTCTAATGTGTTTGCCAAAATGAAGAAGAAAGAACATTGTTTTTCAAAAGGGTTGTTTAAGGAGAATTGCTATTAGGGTCATTGCCAACATTACATGTCATTTAGCAAAGTCAATCTAATATAAGACACTCACTGTTGAAGGGATACAAAGACAGCCACGTTTTGTTGAACTTCTGGCAACAAATGTAATGGTACCAACTGGAATAAAGTTCTGATCCGTAAATCCTCATGAGTGGAACTGCAGACCAACAAGGTAACTTAGTTGTATTATGGATGAAACCATTTCATTTATTTTTCTGTATATGGAAAAGAAAAAAGTCTGACATGTTTATTTGCATCTAGAGCTGCGATGTGACATGTGATTACAAGTGGTCACTCAGCCGAATTTGAACCAGGGGATTTAAGTTGAATTGCAATCCATTTTATTGAAAAAAAGAGAGATAAAGCCATTATACAACTACATTCCACAATAAAAACTGATTTAAAGAAAGGGAAGATCAGCTACAGCTAGGATTTAAATGTAATTCAAGTTGTATGTCCTCTTCACACGGGAAACCTGGCCAAAAGGTGCTGCAGACTGTAAGGCAATTTTATATATATTATAAATACAACACATTTAATCAAAAAGCCGATATGATTTACATTTTTCATTCAAATGTGAATTTCATCTCTGTTTTCCTGCTTCAACAGAACCTCCTTCATTGGGATGCAGTGTGTGAACGTTGAAGTGAGCCTTTCAATCATAGCACTTTCAATCCGACACCTGGTCGTCACATTCTGTGATTGATGGCAGCTGGACACGACAGGATCATTTCGCCTGAAGTGTAACAGACAAGCTGGTGGACACAGGTGATGCACGCATGTCAATGAGATGTTTTTGAGTTATTGAAGTATTGAAGTAGATCTCATTATCACACAAAAGCTATTTTTTTCTAACCTTCCCCACACACATTTTGTTCCCATTTTGGCCACTTTGGGGCACTGCAACAAGATAGGAACACACCACTGACACACAGTATAATCTATTTAAAGTTAGTACAGCTGTTGGTAAAAAGGTCCAGTGTACATGTCCCATAGACACAAATAAACCTTAGCATTCATTTGGAGTCATGTTTGTCTCGATCTGATGAATTTGAGGTTGAATATTATATCTTGCCTTTTTTTCTCTGAGCCCTGGACAGTTCCATTAAACTGAACTGTCGCTAGCCTTTAGAGTTCCATACTGGCCTGTGAAGTGAGGAATTATATACTGATCCACCCGGCACCATCAATGCTCTCGCTTAGAGTGTCTACATTTCTGAGTGAAAACAAATCACCTATACAACATAATAAAACTGTTACTCACATATCTATTCATTACAGTGAACTACTTTTACTGTAGCAGACATATTCTACTTTTAGCCTTTTAGCTATAACATTATAGCTAAAGGGTTAGTAAACAGTTGAATATTTATACATCCAGCAGAGACAAGATTCACTCTTATTTTAGCTTTGTTTTGGTCTCCACCAACTCCGGAGCGACATAACTGGCTTTGGACTTTCTTCTCAAGCTAACGATGTCTGCTGGTAGTCAGGGCTGGATCATACTTCTCTGTGGCTTAATTACAAAACGTTCACATTATACAAAATCGTCAGGAAACATTGTTTATGTGGAGCTTTAACGATAACACATTTTAGTTCTTCATATTATAGAAATAACTTTTCTATCGAAGGAAAATGAAACGTGTTGATGATACTAGAAATACAACTTCAGTGCTCTTCCTGAACGCTGTGCGTCATTTCTGCCACACATACAGTAGGGCCACTTTATTCAGCTTTACTTGGCTTACTTTATTCGTTCAAGGGTGAGGTTAACAGCTTTACAAACACCTTCAAAGATTCTCTCATAGAACTCTCTTTCACATTTTTACACCCACTCACACACACTCAGTTATTCTGAAGTCAAAGCCTTGAGTAGAAATTGCCCGTTCACTAGTTCATGTTGCTTTTCAGTGTTCCTTTTGAAACATGAAAACAAATGTTTGTTCCAGTAACAAGATCCTTCATTGAAATGTGAGGACATGCAATGATAAAATGTCCCTGTAAGGAAAAGGGTACATCAAATCATGTTGAATAATTCTATTTGAAACATTTGGCAAGGTGTTGGCTCTATAGGAACACCAGAGTAGACGTGAAAATCATAGTCAAATATTTGTATGCCTTATGAACTAAATGTAATTCCACTCAAAGTAATACATAAAAAAATAGTACATTTATGTTCTGATACATGCCAAGTGCAGTTATAACACTGCTTTGAGCTGAAGAAATTCGATGAAAGAACATACAACTGTATCTGGATATGTTTTGCATTGACGGAAAATAATTTAATTGTAGCTACTGCACTTTTGCTTTTATTATGTGTTTTATTTGATTCAGTTAATGCATAAGAATCCATCAGTACCGGCAGTACAGTAATGACATTAATGTTTATCTGCAGGTACATGATGCATGCTGCCTCAGCTGTGCTAAACTGACAGTCCAAGCAGTGGAATAAGGCTCACAGATTCCCACACATATGAGTGCTTACAGTCATTAAAGCTTTGTATGTGATGGATAGTTTTAATAAAGGATCGGACATTAAAGGTGGGGTAGGTCATTTTGGAGAAACCAGCTCGAGTGCGCTAGAATTTGAAAGTACACAACCGGAAAAAATCTGCCACTTCCTTACAGAGCCCCTCCTCCAACACACATGAACGCGCGCGCACATGACCAATGAGGGCACGAGATAAGTTTGTGCACAGATGGAAGGCTGACAGGCAGGTAGGCCATCTAGTTATTTTAGCCGGGCCGGCTCAGATGATTGGTCGTGCTTTTTACAGCGCCATGGCTTCCAGATGAATTGTTATGTATTTATTGTCAAAGCATTTAAAATATTCATTGCTATCGGGATGTTAAGAGCATTCCATTGAATATAACAAAAAGTGTTTCTGGAATAAATTACATACCCCACCTTTAATGTTAATCTAGGTGGAGGAACGGAGTCAGACTACTGCCATCCATCATAACAGCTGGAGCAAGCTGTAGGCCTACTTCTGTAAAAAAAACAATTGATCTCATGTCAGTGTGCTGGTGTGAGGCGCAGATAACATTTAAATAAGTCCATATATAATAAAAAAAATATAATACAAATCTGTCTCTCTACACACAACAGTTTAAACGTTACTGATGACAGCTGCATCTGGATAACGCTTGATTCACACTCCCTGCACGAATCAGTATGAGCCAAGAGAATACTTACACAGAGATATTCCCGTTTGATAATGACATGATTTATGGAATTAGAAAAATAAAAATCATTATCAAATACAACTCTACCATGAATTACATCCAATCTGGGTTCCTACCAAAATCTGTTTTTACCTGACATTCTTCTGTAAGGTAAACGGTGAAAAAATACAAAACAAACACATTTTCCATTAGTATTTTAATTCCAAAATCATTGGTTAGTCGTCTACAACATAAACATGTACAACACCCAGCGCTGAGGGTCCCTCCAGTTTCATTTCTGTGCATATAAACAAAGCTGGGGTTAACATTGCTTACTATGGCTGATCAGTACCTCACATTATTGCAGAATTGCAGTCAGATGTTGTTCTCTTTTTTTTTATATATATATATATATATATATATATATATATATATATATACTCATCCTTGGTTAAAGGTTTTTCAGGATTCATTCAAGTTGTTGGCAATGATATAATTTGCACGTTCCTATACTGCTCTCTGGAGGACAAACTGTAAGGCAACATGACTCGCCGAGGTCTCCGTCAACACAGCAGGCACAGCACAGGAAAGGCAAAGGCCAAAATGATTGTACTATAACTGAGAAAAGTCATAGTTCAGATTGGCATTAAAATTATAGATTCCAAACATTATGTTATTTTTAGACCATGTTATAGTATGCAGCTAGTGTTTCTACGCAGTAGTTAGTACAAGTCCAGGGATTTTAATAAAGTGCCTTATAAAACAGTAGCATCCTGAGTCATAGAGTCTGACAGGCATTCAGCTCAACGAAACAGTAACATAACGGATGGAAATGCTACATATACACTTCTACAGTCCAGCGGTCTTCTACAGACATCTCTATTCAAACAGTAAGAATTTTTTAAGAGATCAAGTGGTTGTACAGTATTTCACTGGGTCAGGGAAGAAAGAACGCCCTTCCCCAGGATTTTACCAGCCTGCTCTCTCTGCTTCACAGTTTCTCCCACTCACGCCCAACTTACTTAAAAACACGAGACAAACAAGCTTGGTCCTCTTCTCCAAAACTTATGGGAGTGAAACGATGACAGAGGAATGAAGAAAAGGAGAATCGGGTCAAAAGTGGAGGATATTTTAACCTGATAGAAGTTCCAGTTATAAAACATCAATTTAGTGAACTGTTAAATTCAGGTTGCATCTCATTTGGTCACCACTGTTGGGAATGATTACTATGTAATGACATACAACAGCGTTCAGTCGTGTTTTAGCAATGGCTTCTGGGAACTATAGATTTGAAAGAATGGCACTAATTTGTTAGCATTTTGGACTTTTGCTATATGATAACTTGACACTCATGAAGTATTAGAGACACATTATTGGCACTCTTTAAGCAACAACTGTGGATTACACTTATGTTAGCTCAGAAGGCTTTGTACACCACTGGTGAAACTGCTGAAATTAAAACATAAATCACTAAATCTGAACTGGAAATAGTTAAAAGTCAACATGTAGTGTCCGTCTTGACAGATTAATTGCTCCTTAAATGAACAATTACTATACTATATGTAATCCCGTCACAAACTAACCCTACCTGAAATTAAACATCTGCTAGAGCCAATTCTAATTTGGCAGGTCACTCTAATAACCCTAATGTGAAGCACTTTTACAGTAAGCGTGTTCTTTCTTAACATATTTATAATCTATGCTGATAGAGGAAACCGTTAGTTCTTGTAATTGTATCTTCTAGAAGTTGGTGCTCATAAAAATCAACATCATTATCAGTCGTGAGATAGAGGTAGAGCAAAAAGAGAAGGGGACCATGCACCAGCCCATTAAATAAACTGTGCACCACTCCCTTTCTCCTTTTTTTTGCCTAAAATCTAAAATGCCAAGAGTAAAGCGATGGGGGGGGGGGGGGTGATGTGGCAGTTTGGGGTTCAGGGTCGCAGAGCATGCTCAGGAGATGATGCGGATGCCGAAGTTTTGCTTCAGCTGCTCAAGGAAGATGAAGGTGAGCACTGTGTGAGGAATCAAGCGGATTCCTGCGGGGACGAGACCCTGCAAAAAAAATCAGCAATATATTACTATTTGTAGTTTTCTCCCTTTACATTTATCAATTTCAGATACCCCATTGTATTTTTTTGTAAATCTGTATCTGTAAATAAAATCGATGTTATCATTTCCAAAATTCAATTTTGTCAAACAAAGTATACACAACTTTTTCCTGTAGTCAAAAAACTGCCCTCTACTGTAAATGGAGGAAAAGGAAATGTATCTCACATTTAACATGTAGGTAGTATGCTTTTAATATCAAGTGCAGCTTTGGCCACCATAATCATATTTATGGGATTTTTTGCTTTTTGTCTGTTTTTTAACGATTTTGAGCAACCAGAGCCTTTATTGGAATGGGGGGAAAGAGGGGATGACATTACTTTTTGTTTAAAGTAAGAATAAAGTCATTTGGAGCTGCATCAAAAATGCTGCCTCACGCATTAAAGTGTGTATACGTGTTATATTGTGAGACAATGTAAGGCAAGGCAAGGCAAGTTTATTTATATAGCATCTTTCAGCACCAGGCAATTCAAGGTGCTTTACAAAAATGAAAGACATTCAGATAAAGGCATTTAAAAACAGTAAAAGATAATAAAAGAAACATTAAAAGAAAAACAAAAAATGAAAGACATTAAGAAAAAATACATGGATAAAAGTTACAGTGCAGTCTAAGATATGAATAGTTCAATTAAAAGCAGCGACAAAAAGAAAAGTCTTCAGCCTGGATTTAAAAGTAGTCCGAGTTGCAGCGGACCTGCAGGTTTCTGGGAGTTTGTTCCAGATATTTGGAGCATAATAACTGAACGCTGCTTTACCATGTTTAGTTCTGACTCTGGGGACAGAAAGCTGACCAGTCCCTGAAGACCTGAGAGATCTGGATGGTTCATAATTTAGCAGGAGGTCAGAAATGTAATTTGGGCCTAAACCATTCAGTGCTTTATAAACCAGCAGCAGTATTTTGAAATCTATTCTTTGACACACAGGAAGCCAGTGTAAAGACTTCAGAACAGGAGTGATGTGATCCACTTTCTTAGTGTTAGTGAGGACTCGAGCAGCAGCGTTCTGAATCAGCTGCAGCTTCCCAATAGATTTTTTAGTGAGACCTGTGAAGGCACCATTGCAGTAGTCGAGTCTACTGAAGATAAAGGCATGGACAAGTTTTTCCAAATCCTGCTGTGACATTAGTCTTTTAATCCTAGATATATTCTTTAGGTGATAGTAGGCTGATTTAGTAACTGTTTTAATGTGACTTTTGAAACTCAGGTCAGAGTCCACGACTACACCTAGATTTCTGGCTTTATCTGTTGTTTTGAACATTGCAGACTGAAGCTCAGCGCTAACTTGTATACGTTCTGACTTGGCTCCAAAAACCATTACCTCAGTTTTATCTTTGTTTAATTGGAGAAAGTTCTCACACATCCAGTCATTGATTTGTTCAATGCACTTACTCAGTGTTTGAATTGGAGCATAGTCTCCTGGTGAAATTGTTACGTAGATTTGTGTGTCATCTGCATAGCTATGGTAACTTATGTTGTTGTTTTTCATTATCTGAGTCAGTGGTAGCATGTAGATGTTAAAGAAAAGAGGCCCCAAGATGGAGCCTTGAGGAACCCCACATGTCATATTTGTCAACTCAGATGTATATGTACCCATAGAAACAAAGTTGTTTCTGTCCTTTAAGTAGGATTCAAACCAATTTAGAACTGTTTTCGAAAGTCCCACCCAGTTTTCCAGTTGGTCTAGTAATATGCTGTGGTCAACAGTGTCAAACGCAGCACTGAGATCTAATAATACTAACACTGAAGTTCTGCCACTGTCTGTGTTTAAGTGGATGTCATTAAAGACCTTTACAAGAGCAGTCTCAGTGCTGTGGTTTGGACGAAAGCCTGACTGGAACACATCGAAACAGTTATTTAAATGCAAGAAATTACTCAACTGTTGAAAAACCACTTTTTCAATGATCTTACCTAGAGATGGGAGGTTTGATATGGGCCTGTAATTGTTCATTACTGAAGCATCTAGATTATTCTTTTTTAAGAGCGGTTTAATGACTGCAGTTTTCAGGGCCTGTGGAAAAATACCTGAGTGAAGAGATTTGTTTACTATATGAAGTAGATCTGAGGCCATGCAAGGCAAAACATCTTTGAAAAATCCTGTTGGAATAATATCAAGGCAGCAGGAGGAGGATTTCAGAAGTTGTATAATGTCCTCCAGGTTTTTATCATTAATCTGATGGAATTGTGTCATGGTGCTTGAATTGTTATTAGGTGGACACAGAGACAACACATTTGCTGTTCCTGATGCAGAGGCACTGACTGCTTGTCTGATTTTCTGAATTTTGTCAGTGAAAAAGGAGGCAAAAACATTGCACACCCTGGTGGATAGAAATTCAGAGGCTACTGACACTGGGGGGTTAGTTAGTCTGTCGACGGTAGCAAACAAGGCACGTGCGTTGTTTTTGTTTTTGGTAATGATGTCAGAGAAGAACGATTGTCGTGCGTTTTTCTATTCCAAATTATAAAGTCTATCAAGTCTCTCTTGTAAACAAAGTTGCACCAAAAACATAGCACACATGCAGTAACAGGCATGATGGGTGTTGAGCTTGACAAAAGGCATCCACATTTGATAATTGCAGGTACAGTGTTGTGTTCTTATATTGTGTTGTGCTCTTATATTGTGTAGTATTGTTGTCTTACCTTGTAAAATGCCATGGGACCAAGCTTGGCAGTTTCTTGTAAGCAATGCCTCACCCCCTAAAGAGAGAGACACACTGGATGAGAATGAAGGGAGATGGACAAAGAGAAACAGAGGAATGAAGGGATTAGAGGAGACAGTGATGAAGGGTGAGAGGGGGGGGGGTCCACTTACTGTGTACTCGTCCTTCGAGCTCATGAGCCTCGTCTTTAGTACGTCCAGAGGCTGACACAATAATGTAGCACAGCCTCCCTGCGGGGAAACTTACCATTAGTTTAAAGAGTCCTGTAAACTTTACACTGAGCCACATAACACAAGAATGAACCTGATACTCACAGCGATGAAGCTGGAGAGAAAGTGTGTGAGTATGTTATCCCCCATCATGCCTGTGCCCAGCACCAGCTGCTTGGCCTGGTCATAACACGCCAACTGAAGGTAGGAAAAAAGAAATGGTGCCATTTTAATGATGCATCTCTTTACTACCTGAAGCTAACTGAAGCCACATCGCTAATGCTCACTACAGCTCCACTTCCAAATAATTTTACAATGAGCCACACAATATAAAGCATGAGGTCACCTCTTATGGGGGTTATTCCCTATCTTTATTCAAGAGCGTGGTATTTAAATTTGAGAGCATATTTTATGTATTTATTTCCCTCAAACTCTGTCCTCGCACTCAAATAGTGCCCTCGCACTCAAATAGTGCCTGCTTGCACTTAGATTTGCTCTGCTTGTGCTCAAACTGTACGCTTGCACTCAGATATATTGCTGATCAGAATTATTCTGTGCGCGCTTGAAACTTTTGTGCAACAATCCTGTCAAAATCCCTCAACCAATAGGAGGCCAGGTGTCCTTGCGGGTGCGTTCGCTTTACTTATTACAGCGTCCCGTCAGGGCGGTTACTCTTTGGTTTATAAACTCCAGCCCTCCACGGCTTTATAACATGTACTTCACTTGTTTGATTTACAACTTTTTTTGGGGGGGTGGGGGAGGAAGCACAGTTAGTATATATATATATATATATATATATATATATATATATATATATACACACACCAGCACCTTACATAATAGCTACGTTCAGTGGCGTACTGGGACTAAAAATCAGCCCGGGAATCTCGACCGGCCCTCGTTATCGCTAGTAAATTGTCAACGGGAGGAGGGGGCAGCGCCATATAGAGAGCGGGAGGGGGGATTGCTAGTGAATTTTCCGACCGGCCCACTTCTTCCTCCAGACTGTTGTTCTGCTCCAGCACTGTTGTGCTACGGCTTGGTTCGGCCCGACGCGAAGCGGAGTGTCCACAACCATATTGTATAGATATTCGTATATCACGGCCTGAAGTGAGCTATTGCATTTATAAAACGGTTACCACGTGTGGCTGGCAATGTGAAAGAAAAATACACACTCCAATTGAAATAGTTTTTATTATTAAATAATGATGTTCAAAATGAAATAGTCCCTCCGTTGCCTTCTGCACAAAACATAGTGCGAGGTGGTTGCTATGCAACAACAATAACAGCTAGAGAACATAATAGACAGACAGCATTGTCGTCGTTTAGGTGCTTTTTTTTTTCTGGAGATAGGCACTTCTCAATCCACTCCTCAATAGTAAGGCCACCCCGGAGGTCGAAGTTAACCTTAAATGTTTCCATTTTAAGCTTTGTTAGTTAGTTAGTTTCGTGACGGACGTAATGTAACAGTTGTAACATCAGATTGCTTGATTTGAATTGTCCGTTTTATAAACATGTACTAACTGTGCTTACACCCCCCCCCCCCAAAAAAAGTTGTACAGCGAAGTGATGTACATGTTATGTTATAAAGCCGTGGAGGGCGGGAGTTTATAAACCAAAGAGTAACCGCCCTTACGGGACGCTGTAATAAGTAAAGCGAACGCACCCGCAAGGACACCTGGCCTCCTATTGGCTTCGCGTCGGGCCGAACCAAGCCGTAGCACAACAGTGCTGGAGCAGAACAACAGTCTGGAGGAAGAAGTGGGCCGGTCGGAAAATTCACTAGCAATCCCCCCTCCCGCTCTCTATATGGCGCTGCCCCCTCCTCCCGTTGACAATTTACTAGCGATAACGAGGGCCGGTCGAGATTCCCGGGCTGATTTTTAGTCCCAGTACGCCACTGAACGTAGCTATTATGTAAGGTGCTGGTATATATATATATATATATATATATATATATATATATATATATATATATATATATATATATATATATATATATATATACTAACTGTGCTTCCTCCCCCACCCCCCCAAAAAAAGTTGTAAATCAAACAAGTGAAGTACATGTTATAAAGCCGTGGAGGGCTGGAGTTTATAAACCAAAGAGTAACCGCCCTGACGGGACGCTGTAATAAGTAAAGCGAACGCACCCGCAAGGACACCTGGCCTCCTATTGGTTGAGGGATTTTGACAGGATTGTTGCACAAAAGTTTCAAGCACGCACAGAATAATTCTGAGAGCAGAAAAAGTTTCGAGCGCTCACAGAATAATTCTGAGCAGCAATATATCTGAGTGCAAGCGTACAGTTTGACAGGGTATATGCAGGAATCCTGAAGTCAAATTGAATACCTTTTAAGACCTTTTTTAAGACCCTTTCCATACATTTTAAGACCTCATCGCAACTTCGAGTTCTAACCGGTTACATTGGCGACACACTTTACCTCACATTTACTATATTGATTGTAAGATAGCACAACTAAACAGAGTGCAGACAGACTACAGAAGCCTCCTCTCCACATGAACTTCAACCTCTCTGTGAAGGTCAGGTTTAATGCAGTATGCTGCTTTGTTGCTTCTGTACTCTGTGCTCTTTCATTCCAGTAGAACTCCTCAGAAACCAGTAGAAACCAGTATTTGACCAATAAACAAAACAATTGACAAAACTTTGAACTATGAAATATATTAAACTTTGGTGAGCTTCAGCGGGGTCATGCCATATAGGAGCTCCCTCACAAATACCCAGGGGTTAAATTGGGCTGGGGCTGTCGGGGCTGAGCCCGGCACATAGGACGATGCTCTGACGTCATCACCCTCACACATTTGTCATTCGTTTACAAAAAACGATATATATGTTAAGACTTTTCTCATTCTTAATATAGACTATATTTAGGGTCGATATGTGTTGACCATAGACTGTATATATATATATATATGTGTTGACCTTACTTTAAAATAGCAGATCTCTGTGACCGGATATAGTTTGGCTTAGACAGGGCCGCCCCTCCCTACAGGCCAATCACGCAGGCTGCATGGGGCCCCGCCTTGCGCAGTTCTCCGCTCAGTTCTCCGCGCACCCCCCGCGAGAGTGAGAGATGACAAGGGGAGCACGTCTGTAACCCGACACCGTTGTAATGTATCGACATCTGACCAATCACGGCTTTGATACGGCCACTAGTGCAGGTAAAGAGATGTCGGTGAAAAGACAGTTTCAGTCCGGCGCAAAAAACAAAACTTGAAGAAACTAGAGCATCACTCGAAGGTGGGTTATTGTATGAGTCAAATGTACAACTTGCGAATGTTGTATAAGTCAAATTGCCAATTGCCATATTAAAACATCAGCTGCAATTCAGGACATGAAGAAGGCAGTCTCTGCATAGCATATAGGCTAATGGAGATGCAGTTATTTCCAGCATTCTTTATTTAACATTCATTCAAGTATGTGATGCCTTTTATCTGCTAATGTACAGGAGGAAGAGTGATACACTGTCTGTCTAGTTGGCTTACATAACAGTTACAGTTTGCAGCCTAAAAAACATGGAGCATTTGTTCCCCTTTTTCTTCATTTTTATGTCAATTTGCACATTTCATGGTGATGCTCAGCCTCTCCCCTTAACTCCTAACAGTCATCATCATGTCAACCACAACACAGAGAAATACTGATAGAAATGTGTGTCTAGTTGTCGATACATTGCTACATTTGAATACAGATTTAAGAAATATCAGTTTTTGAGCATGTCATAAGCATGTTTTGTCTTGACTATATTATAATATAACAATATAGTATTTATATTATTGAATTGATTATGATTATTATTATTAGTAGAAGTTTAATTGCATTAATTATATTTTAATCTTTATGAGGCTAGTATTTGGCAGGAAATGCAGACGTGTTCACCTGTAAACACATACTGAACGACATACATGCACATTTACCATTTACCTTACTGTATAAAAAAGTAACTGTTGATAATAAAAATAATAAACAGGAATTATATTTGCAAAAAATGGTTCACTCCTGTCGGTTGGGGGGGCTCATCTCACAATGTTGCTTGGGGCCCCAAGTTGGCAAGGGGCGGCCCTGGGCTTAGACCCCGGCCCCACGAGGACGCATACAGTAAAACGCATACGCAAAAAAGTCTTCCGTTCACACGCATTCGATTCATTAACGTGTCCGTTCACACTAGACCGCTGGAAACGCTGTAGTACATATGCCAGGCCTTTAAGTGGCGCTGCTGCCGCCACAAAATACACCAAAGGCAGCGAAGAAGACCCCGGAGAATGGTTGCCCTTCTGTTTATTCTCCGCGGTGGACGGCGTGTTCTCCTGCTGTATATCTCTCAGGTATATTACCAGCAGATAAACCCCCCCCCCCCACCCCACAGAGCGGAGCTAGAGATGGCAAATCCGGATCATTTTATGGACTCTGAGTCTTCTGAGTCAATCATTGAAGAGATCCGGATCATACGAGTCATTTGAGTCATTTGAGTCATATGAGTCAGCATGACCAAGACCGTAGAAATCCTACCGGTGAAACCGAAAAGTTGTTGCATTTAACCAGCATATTAAACTAACGTTACATTAACCTCCGCTACACAGTGTCTTTTGCTTTAATAAAACATGTGTGTGTGTGTGCATTTTAAAAAATAAGTGTTTTGCATTATATGTATATAGTTATTTTAATATGTTCCTGTACTTAAGCTAATTTTGCACAATTGTGTTTTCATTTAATAATAATAATAATAATAATAATTGTATAATTACATTTTATATATTCTAACTGTTTTGCAATTTTCTATCATTTGTTTCTTTTTGTGTGCCATGTTCAAAATAAACGAGTTTCCAAGTAAGATCCTTATTGGAAATGCAGATATTATTACAGGAGACTGTTGCACAACATGACCATTTTGTTAGAAGTCTACACTGAAACTTAATTTAGAGCCGGAAAAATCGCGGGATCCGTGAATCCAGGTCAATGATCGAGAGAGACCAGTAGCCTACGAGGACTCAGAGCCGTAACATATAGCAGGCAGCAGATCCAGAGATCCAGCAGACTCGTCCCCATGCACGAATCTACAGCAGACTCAGCCCCTCCTCCGGCTCGCACGGCTCCCGCGAGTCCCACGGCTCCCTCGACGAGTCGCAGCAGACTCAGAGATTTGCGGACTCACGGCTCACTCACGGCTCCCGCGAGTCCAACGACTCACGGCTCACTCACGGCTCACGGGACTCTCGCGGGAGCCGGAGGAGGGGCTGAATTTGCTGTTGATTCGTGCATGGCGACGAGTCTGCTGGATCTCTGGATACAACAACGTTGTAATGTGATTGTACACGTTATAAAGAGAGTAAAGAGTGACGCAATTTATAGTTTTAATTGTTACGTCACATCAGGTGTAGGACTCAAAGGACTCGGGTTAATCGAGAGGGAGACTCGTCACGACCGGCTCATTACTAGGATCCGGGTTAATGATCCGGATGAATCATGACTCGCCCATCTCTAAGCGGAGCAAGGCAACAAAACTTAAAATAAGAAGCAGCATTTTATGGCACGCTATGCATGGGGCCACCTTGAGGGGGTTTCCCGACATGTTGTTTCAGTAAATTAAAGGGTGTTTCATGTTGTCGTTGCTGTGGACCTTCTTAATACCTTGTGTAGAGTATTTGCATTTGGTCTCTTTGGTCCTTCTGCAGACACCGTACCGGAGGTAGGGATCTACATGCGGCACACGAGTAGTGTTGTGATAACTACCAGGTGTATGTATGTTGCTCCGTTACTATCAAGGTTATTAAACCAAGTTCTATAACAAACATGACTCGTTTATGAGAACATCAAACATGGTGTCAGAAGTCAAGTCTCCGGAGTTTTTTTACGGCGGATTTTTCACGTCTGGGTGACGTTTGAGAGGACAACTAAGCCTGCTCCAACACGACGCATGCAGCTAAGCTAACATGGCGGAAGGATTCCGGAGACCCGACCCACTCGTCTTTGACGGTAACATCGCAGAGAACTGGCGAGTATTCGAACAGGAATATGACATTTTCATCGCGGCGGCACACTATGACAAGCCAGCACGGACACGAGCATACATTCTCCTCAATATAGCGGGATCAGAGGCCATCGAGCGCGAGAGGTCTTTCGTCTATGCGGCTGAAGTGAGGGGTCCTGGCGAGGATGCGCCCATCATCACTCATGCCGAGTCTAATGAAGACCCGGAGTGTCTAAAAAGGAAATTTAGGGAGATGTGTAACCCTCAAACAAATGTCACTATGGAAAGACACAAGTTCAATACAAGGAATCAAAAAATCGGTGAGTCAATTGAATCGTATGTCAGTGCTTTAAGGATCAAGGCAAAGAGCTGCAAATTTGGGAATCTCTATGAAGAACTAACCAGAGATAGACTGGTCTGTGGTATCAGTAATGACAACTTAAGGAAAGTGCTCCTGAGAGACTGTGATTTAACACTAATCAAGGCTGTTAACATATGTCAGATCCATGAGATGACTGAAGAGCACAATAAAACGCTAGCTATGCCACAGCACTCTGCCACAAATGTGGATTCAGTTCAGACTTACCAGAGAGGAACACGAAAATACGACAACAAAAGGAAACCTCAGGCAAATGGAGCTAGCTCTATTTCCAACTGCTACAACTGTGGAGGTAGTCATGCAGCAAAGAGGGACAACTGTCCAGCAAATGGTCAACAGTGTCATACCTGCAAAAAGTGGAATCATTTCAAGAAGTGTTGCAATTCCATACAACAAGCATACAACAAGCAAGGGCCCAGGAGGATAGTTCATCAACTAGAACCTGATCAAGCTGATACAACTACAGATGAAACATTCTATGTTGACGGCGTAACACTGCAAGTAAGTGTTGACGCAACTGATGCACAGATCGATAAAAATGATGAGGCTTTTGTCACAGTGCAAATCAATGACAATGTAGTCGAGATGAAAGTAGACACTGGTGCGAAGTACAATGTTATGTCAAAAATGTCATTCAATGTGATAAAAGGAGATGAAAAAATACAGACGTGTTTTAAATCCACTAATCTTGTTGCATATGGTGGTAGCAAAATCAAAACTGCGGGCGTAGTCAGACTGCAGTGCCACCTAGTGGGAAAAGTCCACACACTGCCATTCTACATTGTGGAAGAGGATGTCCTGCCACTGCTTGGGCTACGAGCGTGCAGACGGATGAGACTAGTTTCATTCAGTGAAGCAGTTCATCAATTAAGCCCCACTGACGATGATTTTTCAGTTGAGATCCAAACAGAATACAGCGATCTCTTCTCTGATGAGCTTGGAAAGCTACCTGTGACGTACTCCATGACTCTCGACCCAGATGTAAAACCAGTCGTTCGTCCTGCACATCGCATACCTGTGGCTATGAAAGACAGAGTCAAAGCTGAACTCGACAAGATGCAGGAACTGGGCGTCATCATTCCTGTCTCAGAGCCCACTGATTGGGTGTCCTCTATGGTAGCCACTAGCAAAAAGGACAAACAAGAAATCAGGATATGCATCAATCCAAGAGACTTGAACACGGCTCTGAAAAGACCACACCATCCTATGCGTACTGTGGAAGAAGTCGCCACACACATGTCAAAAGCAACTATGTTTTCTGTATTAGATGCAAAGAGATCTTTTTGGCAGATTCCACTCGACCATAAGTCTTCCATGTTAACCACTTTCAGCTCCCCTTTTGGTTGTTACAGATTTCTAAGAATGCCATTTGGAATCAATTCTGCCAGCGAGGTGTTCCAGCGCTCCATGGAACAGATTTTCGACGGATACCCCTGTGAAATAATCGTTGATGATATCATTATTACAGGTAGAGATGTTGCAGAGCACGATGCCAACCTGAGAAAAGTGCTCAACAGGGTCAGGGAGGTAAACTTAAGGCTTAACCCCCTCAAGTGCAAGTTCAGGCTAAGCCAAGTCGGCTATGTCGGCCATGTTTTCACCAGTGAAGGACTCAAAGCAGATCCTTCCAAAACAAGTGCTATTAAGGAGATGCCAGTGCCAGCAGACGTCCCAGCCTTACAAAGATTTCTGGGGATGGTCAACTATCTTGGAAAGTTCATACCAAACTTCAGCCAGCTATCAGCTCCACTACGGCAGCTCACACATAAAGACACAGAATGGACATGGCACGAACAGCAGCAGAAAGCTTTTGAAGATTTAAAGAAACGCATGTCTTGCCCACCGGTGTTGCTATACTACGACGTTGACAAGCCAGTGACACTTACCTGTGACGCTTCACAGTACGGACTCGGTGCAGCGTGTTTGCAGGAAGGAAAACCTGTAGCGTATGCTTCGCGTACACTAACTGAAACAGAAACCAGATATGCTCAAATCGAAAAAGAGTTGTTGGCAGTGGTCTTTGCATGTTCAAAATTCAATGACTATATCTATGGTAAACCAGTCACTATTGAAACAGACCACCAGCCCCTCGTCACCATACTAAAAAAGCCCATACACACAGCACCTGCAAGACTACAAAGAATGATGCTACGACTACAAAAGTACGACATCACTCTTGTGTACAAATGTGGAAAGCAAATGTTCCTGGCTGACACTTTGTCGCGAGCTCCCCACAGCTCCACAGTTCAGCAAGCTGAAGAAGAGGACAACTTCGACGTGATGACTGTTAACTACATATCTTCTTCTCGCTTAGAAGAGTTAGAGAGGCACACCGCTGAAGACATGACTCTGCAAACACTCAGCACCACTATCAGACACGGGTGGCCCGCTAAACAGCATAATCTTCCACATGCCATTAGACCGTATTTTCCTTTCAGAGACGAACTGATTGTTGAAAATGGAGTCATAATGAAGGGTCACAAAGCAGTTATTCCTCTGTCACTACAGAAAGAATACATCAGCATCATGCACAGAGGACATCCTGGCGAAGAAGCTACAAAGCGGAGAGCACGTGGTATTGTTTTCTGGCCAACTATGACAGACAACATTCACACAGAAATACAGTCATGCTCTGTGTGCAACAGCACAAAACCACACCAGCAGAAAGAACCACTCCATCTGCATCCAGTTCCAGACCTGCCAACTGTAGCAACTGACATCTTTGAGTGGCACAATCAGCAATACTTAGTGCTAGTGGACTCATATTCAGGCTGGTATGAGATCGACATGCTTCGTGATATCACTGCAGCAACAGTCATTGCAAAGCTGAAAAGACATTTCTCAGTTCATGGAACACCAACGAGCTGTGCGCAGTGCTAAGCAGCTCATGGAGAAATCTCATAGAGATGGAACTGATGTTTTTCTCAACCTATTAAACATCAGGAATGTACCACGTGACGCAAAATTAGGATCTCCTGCACAGAGACTGATGTCGAGACAAACACGTACAACACTCCCAGTCTCGGTGAAGCTGCTTGAGCCACACATGCGTCATCCACAAGAGGTAAAAGCCCAGCTTCTAAACAAGAGGCTGTATCAAAAACAGTGCTATGATAAGTCAAGCCGACCACTACAACCTTTGATGGAAGGACAGGTTGTTAGGATGCAGACCCCACAAGGTTACAACAGCACTGGAATGATTCAAGAGATTTGCAAGGAACCCCGGTCATACGTCGTCCACTCAGACGGGAAGCTGTACAGAAGGAATCGTAGGCACATTCTGCCTGTAGCTGAGCCCGTCCCGTCACACACCTCCACAAGTGACACTGATCATCAGGACACAGGACTTGAGTTCACAGATTGTAACACACAGGAATCACTGAACAGTGAACACATGAGGGCTGATGTTCCCACAGCTAAACTGCTGCCAGACACTCCTGAGAGTGTCTACAGGACACGCTCAGGCCGTGCTATCAAGCCTAATCCCAAATACAGAGACTGAAACTTTGTCATGTATGCATAAGCATACCACTCTGAGAACAATGACTCAAAACTGTTAGTTCACACAGTTATGCCATATTGAGGCCTAAAGTTTTGTTGCATAGTGCAAATGTATTCTATTCTAGTAATCTACTTGTTACGGTAGTAATTACTGAGTTAAATGCTGCACTCCTTCTTTGAGATAGCCTCTGTGTTCATCAGTTACTAAATGCACACATAGTTTGATAATGTGTAAATTTGCAGCATCCTGTATGTTCTGTCATATGTGCTCAGTATAACAGTTTTGTTCACTACTGTAGGAAGAGCTAAAGAAAGGGGATGTAGAGTATTCGCATTTGGTCTCTTTGGTCCTTCTGCAGACACCGTACCGGAGGTAGGGATCTACATGCGGCACACGAGTAGTGTTGTGATAACTACCAGGTGTATGTATGTTGCTCCGTTACTATCAAGGTTATTAAACCAAGTTCTATAACAAACATGACTCGTTTATGAGAACATCAAACACCTTGGAAAATGCCGTTTAATACTTCTTAATAGCCTTAATTTTCGCTAAATTGATTTATCAACTTTTAATACTTTAAGACCCCGCGGACACCCTGTTTGAGCACAAGCAGAGCACATCTAAGTGCAAGCAGGCACTATTTGAGTGCGAGGGCACTATTTGAGTGCGAGGACAGAGTTTGAGGGAAATAAATACATAAAGTATGCTCTCAAATTTAAATACCACGCTCTTGAATAAAGATAGGGAATAACCTTCATAACCTCTGAGACTGAATTAAATCATCTGTGGGAAAATCACATGTCATGATAACTAACAAAGACTCATCCACCCTTCACAACCCCAGAGTACTGCGAGAATCATTTGAACATTATCCACAGCACTAAAAAACAACAGAGTTCTCACCATGTTTCAACCCAGCGAAGTTTTGGAGTGACGTCAACAAACAGCAGTTCCCTAACGCTCAGAGAGTAGCGATCTGTGTGCTCAGTATGTTTGGATCTTACATGTGAATCAAGCTTTTCACACATGAACAAAAAAAAAAGTGCCACTCGCTGCTCCCTGACTGACAGCACTGTTCACCAATGTCTTAGGATTGCATTGACATCCTATGAGCCAAAAGTCACTGCTCACTTCTCCCATTGAGAAAGTCAGCGATGGCAAATCACAAATGAGGTGATAGCACCTAGTTTGCTGCCCTCAGGGAGGCGCTACAGGTCACTGTCCACCAAAACCGCCCGCTTCAAAAACAGCGTCTTCCCCTTTGCAATACGGACACTAAATGGACTCTAAATAACCCCAATGAACAAGCACACCTTGAACTTTATGTATATATGTCATGATGTATCTATTTGCCCTGTGCTGTGTGTTGTACTTTTTATTGTCCGTTTATTGTATGTTGAATTGTATGGAACAAGCTGTAATAATCTGCACTGAACACGAATTCCACCTGCCTGGCTGTGTGGTCATTAAAGATTCTAATCTAATAGCAGACGTGTGGTGTACAGTAGTATTCATTCATAGTTACCCTTATCCCTTGTTATGGGTTTGTGCACTGAAGGGTTTGACAGTTCTTTTTGTATTCATTTAAATCCACTTTGTAATGTTTCTGGGTCAAATGTGACCAATTTGTTTGTTATTACTTGAAAAGTGAAAAAATAGTATTGCTATAGTACTACCTCTTTTTGTTACATTGGAGCGCATTAACTGTTTGTTAATGCACTTTTTGATGTGTCATATGTATCCAGTTTTATTTTGTATGTATGAAGACATTTATTAAGACTGCTATTATTGTATTCAGTTAAATGCACTTTGATGTGCCTGGTTCAAATATTCAATATTTTACTTCTTAAGCAAACAAATGTAATGCTACAACTGTGCACTTTTTGTTTTAGCATGCAGAAACCAGCTTGAGTGCGTTAGAATTTGAAAATACACAGCCGGAAAAAATCTGCTACTTCCTTACAGAGCCCCTCCTCCAACACACGAACGCGCACATGACCAATGAGGGCACGAGATAAGTGTGTGCACAGATGGAAGGCTGACAGGCAGGTAGGCCATCCAGTTACTTTAGCCGGGCCGGCTAAAATGATTGGTTGTGCTTTTTACAGCGCTACGGCTTCCTTCCACAGATGACATTTTTTCATGGATTTTTTGTCAAAGCACTTCAGATATTCATTGCTATCGGGATGTTAAGAGCATTCCACGGAATATAACAACAAGTGTATCTCGAGCCGGTTTCTCAAACTTACCTACCCCACCTTAACATGGTCATCAAATGCCTTCTTAGTGTATTTACGAGAAAACTTTTATCTTAATTGTGATTAAAAAAAACAGACAGTTGCTCGTCACTGGCCAGAAGATACTCTGATCTCGTTAATACCTGCAGGCAATTTAAACGTATTTCATATGTGTGACTTGCCTGTCCCACAGTGACCATTGCTCCTCTGCTGGAGGCCATGCTGGCTCCTGAGTACAGTCTCCTGAGACCCTCTGTGGGGCCAGACACAAGTCAGAGGTCAGACATGATCCCGCAGATTGCTTCATACAAAGTTACACACACTTTATTGCTCGAGGATTCACCTTCTCTGAAGACTCTGAAGAGCCCATCGATGGCATGTTTGTAGCTGAAAGAAGGAAAACATTCAGGTTTAAATACAATAAGAGATTTAGATAATCGAAACTTCTTTTATCTATAGTAACACTCACTTCCTCCTCAGCTCTGGTGGTAGTTTCATGTCATTCTGCATCCTGTATAAAAAAAAGTAATTGTAGTTTTGTTACAGGAAAAAAAATGCATATGTTAGATGGTTGAGAATGTCCAACCAGTGTGAGTAGTACATTGAGACAGCTAAAGCGTCTCCTCAGGGTGAAGTACATTCACCGAGAAAGTTATCCACATGATAGCGTCTGCATTTTCTTCAGCTGTATACTTTGAATTAAAAAAAAAACAAGTCAGCCAAACAGCAGTTAACGGTATTCTCGTCCAGAACGTGATCTGCACTCTGGATGCCATTTCAGTTTGAACTTTTGTAATACAAGCAAAGAGAGTTGCATTTAGTTTGTGTTATGTTTGCACAATGGAACAGGTTTAGGAAGTTCTGTGTTTGAGCTAAAAGAGCATACACACTTCCTAGCAACCCAGAAGTGGATCATACAAATTCAAGATAAAATGGCCTTTGATTCATCCAACTATGTCACCGTCGTGTTAAATGAGAGAGCCGGAAGAAAAACTGTTCTGGCAGCAGCATTCCTTTCTCATTAAATAAAGTACACTAAATTGTATAACTACAAATCGACTACATTTACCATCAACACTGACATTATCATTGAAAGTTGGCAAATGTTCCTTTTAAGCATTTAAATCTTCGGTATTTAAATCATTGATTGAATGGTAATGTAATGTTACCTGACATTCACCATGTCTGCCGGCGTGCCAACAAATCCTCCAGTGAAACCTGTTGGCAGAGAACACATTCCGGTATGGGTTCTATTTCGTCCCTACTGACCGCCAGAGGCGGTGCTTTAGCACTGGATATGTCCATCGCGCGCATGCGCAGCTCGAGTACCAATAACAACAAAGTCACCTGTGACCCACGTGACACCGGCTATATCAGCCGGTATTGTCAGAGGATCTGTTCCTTTCATCTTCTCGCTGCGCGAGGGTACCGTGGCTACGTTTTTGTAGCCTACAGCGTTCAGGTTTGAGCGTTTGATCTGAGGGATTTCTCTGCAAACAGCTGGCCGCGGGGAGCTTCGCGACTGACAGTCGGAGCTACGGGTCGTTAGACGCGTCCTCCAGGAGCTGCGGCCGGCTGTGCAGAGCCTCGACAGACAGGTTGGTGTCAGCTTGTTGCTGGTGATGGCTGTGTTTCCACACCCGCTCCCAGCCAAGTTGTCCTGATTACCGTCTTATTGTTTGTGGCTTAGACTTTCTGGTGACGACAGTGTTCCCGCTTCCTCTCCCATAAAGTTGCCCTTATGCTCTTTTGAAAGTTCTGCTTGTGGCGTTGTGCCCGAGCTATCATTAGCATTTGAGTCCCAGCTTTGGCTGCGTCCCTCATTCAATTTAGTATGGAAGCCCAGAGGGTCATACTTTAAACCCGTTTTTCGTTTAGATGCAGAAAGTAAGGTAAGTACTTTCTATTTCTTAGAAGCTATTATCTGGTCTTAACATTTGTGTTCTGACTTGGTCGCTTGATTGTTAGCAGCAGCCGCTTGACTAACACCTTGCTGTTGAGCTTAACTATTAACTCAGGGCAGTGCTCCCGCTCCCTGTAGCATAGGGTTTGATTGCAGTAGCGCTAGATCGTTGTATTACTGCTCCTAGTACTAGGATGATATGCAGAGAACATCTTCACGGCGGGTGCTGTGTGCTCGGCATGTGCGGTTACTACTGTAACCAGGCACGGTTCTATGCGGGCTGTTCTCTTTCTTAGAAGCTAATTATCTGGTCTTAACATTGTGTTCTGACTTGGTTGCTTGATTGTTAGCAGCAGCCGCTTGGCTAACAACTTGCATGTACGGTTAAGCTTCATTATTTAACTCAGCCGGTGAGGGCAGTGCTCTCGCTGCTGCTCCCGGTAGACGCATGGTATGGTTGCAGTAGCGCTATATCGTTGTATTTACTGCTCCTAGTACTAGACTCCTAGCACTAGGACGATATGCAGAGAACAATCTTCACTGTGTGTGCCGTGTACTCTGCATGTATGGCCATTAAGGAGGATTTCATCCTCCCAATATTATATTGTCTAGTGGGCAGCCGTTGGCTGACACTTTTAGGCACCGGCCACAGTTACTATTGTAACTAAGGTTCTAAGCCGTAAGTACTGGCCATAATTACTACTGTAACTACGGTTCCAAGCTGTGTAAGTACTGGCCATAGTTAATACTGTAACTACGGGGTTAAGCCGTAAGTACTGGCCATAGTTACTACTGTAACTACGGTTCCAAGCCGTGCACGTACTGGCCATAGGCAATACCGTAACTATGGCTCTATGCTGTGTAAGTACTGGCCATAGTTACTACTGTAACTACGGTTCTAAACCATGTAAGTACTGGCCATAGTTACTACTGTAACTACGGTTCCAGGCCGTGCAAGTACTGGCCAGAGTTACTACTGTAACTACGGCTCTATGCTGTGTAAGTACTGGCCATAGTTACTACTGTAACTACGGTTCCAAGCCGTGCAAGTACTGGCCAGAGTTACGACTGTAACTACGGTTCTAAGCCGTGTAAGTACTGGCCATAGTTACTACTGTAACTACGGTTAGATGCCGTGTGAGCCCTGGCCATGGTTACTGCTGTAACTACGGCTCTGTGCTATTCTATTCTTTAGAAGCTAGTTATCTGGTCTTAAACATGTGTGTTATTTGACTTGATCTCGCTTGATCGTTAGCAGCAGCCGCTCGGCTAACGTCTTGCGTATACTGTTAAGCTTCTTTATTTTACCCAGCTAGGTGAAGGCAGTGCTCTCGCTCCCGCTCCCTCTACCGGTAATGCGGATGTAGCGACATCCCTTTTTCTGTTCGGCGAGTAGTAGCACCGCTCTACTCTTCCCGTTCAGCAGGTAGCTGGTGAAGGCTGTGTTCCCGCACCCGCTCCCGGTTACACTGCATCTGGCATTCGTCTCTAACTCGACCAGTGAAGGCAGTGTTCTCGCCCCCGCTCCTGGTAGACGCCAAACGGCCTCGTTTTTTCCGTTAAGCAGGTAGCCGGTGAAGGCTGTGTTCCCGCACCCGCTCCCGGTTACACTGCATCTGGCATTCGTCTCTAACTCGACCAGTGAAGGCAGTGTTCTCGCCCCCGCTCCTGGTAGACGCGGAACTGCCTTGTTTCTCCGTTAAGCAGGTAGCCGGTGAAGGCTGTGTTCCCGCACCCGCTCCCGGTTACGCTGCATCTGGCATTCGTCTTAATTTAACCAGTGAAGGCAGTGTTCTCGCCCCCGCTCCTGGTAGACGCTAAACTGCCTGGTTTCCGTTAAGCAGGTAGCTGGTGAAGGCTGTGTTCCCGCACCCGCTCCCGGTTACGCTGCATCTGGCACTCGCCTCTAGCTCAGCCAGTGAAGGCAGTGTTCTCGCCCCCGCTCTTGGTAAACTGCCTTATTTACTAATCCAGCTAGGTGAAGGCAGTGATCTCGCTCCCGCTCCCTCTGCCGGTAACGTGGGTGTAATTACATCCCTATTTCTGTTGGGCGAGTAGCGGCGCGGCTCTACTCTTTCTGTTAAGCAGGTAGCTGGTGAAGGCTGTGTTCCCGCACCCGCTCCCGGCTACGCTGCATCTGGCTACCTACAGAATGGTTCATTCATGTAGCGCCTGTATGGCTTCTTTTGAGCCCGAGGACGGCCACGACCGCTGCCCCTCCTTCCTCGGCCGCTTCTGGCGGTCAGTGGGGACGAAATTCGAGCATCTGAGGGAGGTTCTCACGGTAAACGCCTGCATGAGCTGTAGCTGCATGCCTCGGGTGCTCAGAGTGGCTCGAATCACTGAGGTGGAACGTCTGGCAGCAGCCAACAGACACCTCTCCTTGTCACGTCCTCCTCCAGATCAATTCGGCCGTTCCCGGCGACTTGAGGGAGCGATGGCTATGTGTGCTCCCCCCAATAGAAGGACTAGAAACAGGCTGTCTTCTAAAGTGGATCGGCTAGCTGCCGATAGGGGCATGATGAAGTCGCCTCTTCAGCCTGGGCCCGGTGTAGGGGCTGCTAGCCCCCCCCCCCCCCCTCCTTCGGTTGGGGGGTGAGCTGTTTAGAGCTGTTTAGATCAGCTGCCCTGGAGGCACTGGAGCGTGCCGCCCAAGCTAGGCAGACCAGGCAGCAGCACTCGGGTCCTCACAGACCTGTGCCCACTCCCAGCAGGCCCAGGGGCCGCTCTAGCAGCCGCACTCAGCCGCCGCACTCATCCGCCGGATTACAGGGGTGGTCTGCAGAGGTCTTAGCGGCCCACTCAACCGCCTCCCAATGACTTTCGTGCCCCATGTCGCCCGCCTTCCAGGCGGCCTCGTGCCCCAGAGCCTTACCGGAACCCCCCCAAGAGGCTCCAGGGTCCGGGGGGGATGGGCTCTGAAATCCCGGGGGTGGTCGGCGGCTGCTTTCCCAGCAGCAGCTCAGTTTCTGGGCAGTCTGTACTTCCGTCCCTTGGGTGGTTTTCACCTTAACCCAGGGGTACGGACCGCAGCTCCGGCCCCTAGCCTTCGGCTGGGTCTAATTGACAGTCGTCAGCGATCCGGCTGGGGCCCTACCTCTGGACCAAGAGTTGTCCGTCCTTTTGTCCAAGGACGCAATCAACCCAGTAAGACCCTCTGCTTAGCCAGGGGGTTCTACTCGGCATACTTTCTCGTGAGCAAGAAAGTCGGCGGATTTCGCCCGATCTTGGACCTCAGAGGAATCAACAGATTCCTGAAGGTGCTGCCATTCTATATGCTGACTACTGCATACGCACAGGTGGAGTGGTTCCCAACCGAGGGATGCCTGCTTCCACGTGGGCCGGGCAAGAGGGTGCCTTATATTCAGTTCCTCCGGCCCTTGGGCAGACTGGCAGCTGCCTCGGCCGCTGGGCCCTTAGGCCCGCGGTCGTTGCGCCCCATGCAGATGTGGCTGAACAGCCTTCCCTTGGACGCCAAGTGGCACAGGCACAGTGAAGTCAGGGTGTCGCAGCATTGCTCCACTCTCCGTCACGCTGGAGGGGCAGGGCCTATCTCCTGGTAGGCGTGCCCATGGGCGCCATCCCATCCCGCCAGGAGACCATCACCATAGGTGCATGTCTCTCAGGGTGGGGTGCAGTGCGGCAGGGCAGGACCGTTCAGGGTCAGTGGTCTGCCCAGCAGAGTGCGCGCCGGGTCAACGTGCTAGAGCTTCGGGCCGTGCAGCTTGCACTCACGCACTTTCTACCCCAACTGGGGGGCAAGAATGTGCGTGTTCCTTGGGGACAGCATGTACATTGTTGCTTAGACAACAGTCCCTTCTAGATAGTGGACGTTCTCACTCCACTCTGAATTTATGTGGCTGCGATTCTGCCCGACATGTTCGGGTCGACGGCGCCACGGCGGGGTGCCACAGATCGGTGTCCCTCTTTATGAGAGGGGCTTTACGGCAGCGTCCCCCTTGCACCCCGAGGGCTCCGGCTTGGGACCTGCCCTTGCTGCCGGATGCCCCATCATCTCCTCCCTTCGAGCCCCTGGCCCAGGTGGGGCTTAGGTGGCTGCCCACGAAGGCAGCATTTCTGCTTGCCATAGCCTCAGGGAAGTGAGTCGGGGAGTTGCATGTCCTCTCCATAAACAATACATGCCCGAGGTGAGACTCTCAGGCGTTGCCCTTTGGGCAAATGTGGCATTCCCGCCGGGGTCCTTCCACAAACTCACTTCAATCAGCCTGCCCAGCTGGCACGCTTTGACATTCAGGAGTACGGCACATCGAAGTTGCTGTGCCCTGGGGGTGCCCAAAGGGCGTATATCAAGGCTACTGCCTGTATACGGCAGGAGGAGCAACTCTTGAGTTTGCCCTGGCGGCACTAAAGGAGGTTAGGCCCTCTAACCAGTGGCTGCCCCACTGGGTTGTCGATACCATCTCACAGGCTTACGGGGCCAGTGGCCGCCCCCTGCCATCAGGCTGAGATGCCACTCTACAAGGAGCATCTCAACATATTGGGCTGCCCTGAGAGGGGTGCCCCTGGAGACCATCTGCGCCGCGGCGTCGTGGGCGTCTTCTGGCACATTCTCCAGTTGTCATCAGGTCAATGTCGCCACTCCCCATTCTTTGGGCGTGGTCCTTTTGCCAAGCTCCACTGCTTCCAGTGGTGAGCAAGGGCTTGGATTCTTCATGACATTGTTGGTATAAGTCATCCAGTGCTAAAGCACCGCCTCTGGCGGTCAGTAGGGACGAAATAGAACGATAGTTACGGCTGTAACTACGGTTCTATGAGTCCCGGATGACCGCCAGAGTTCCCTGTCACTCAGAATTATTGTGTGCTCGCGAGAAGATTCGGGGAACAGATCCTCTGACATTACCGGCTGATATAGCCGGTGTCACGTGGGTCACAGGTGACTTTGTTGTTATTGGTACTCGAGCTGCGCATGCGCGCGATGGACATATCCAGTGCTAAAGCACCGCCTCTGGCGGTCATCCGGGACTCATAGAACCGTAGTTACAGCCGTAACTATCGTTAGTGTGTGTGTGTGTGTGTGTGTGTGTGTGTGTGTGTGTGTGTGTGTGTGTGTGTGTGTGTGTGTGTGTGTGTGTGTGTGTGTGTGTGTGTGTGTGTGTGTGTGTGTGTGTGTGTGTGTGTGTGTTTGAGAGTGTGTGTAAAAAGGAGGAGAAGGGAGGCAGAATGTATGTTTTCTACCTCCGAAGGCTCCCAGCAGGACCTTCTGGTAAAAGGGCATGGGGCCCTGGCTTGTGCTGCCCATCATGTCCCTCACTGTCTCATAGATGGCGAATCTGGTGAGCGAATAGGACATCTGAGAGGAGAGGAAAGAATAATGAGTATCTCACACTTTTTTCACCATTTTGAATATTCTTTTTCTAACCACAAGGAGGAGCCTTTGGCAACACAACCAATTGAATTTTCTGGCTGTGATTCAAACGTTTCTAAAAAAGTAACCAAAACTAACTTTTGGTCACGTTAGAAAGGATTTTTCACACGTCAATATTTCCACCTTTTTATTAGCAATCACACTGAGGCAGCAACATATGAATGTATTCAAATCTTATTATAAAGCACCGCTTCGAGAAAAGTTACCAGTTCCTATGTCCTCATTCAAACTCTCTCACTGTAACCAAAACCATGAATACAATACATGAATTTATGTACTCAAATTTCAGTCAGAAAAACAAAAGATGAAAATATCGAAACTACAAATCTTGGTCTGAAACTTTGGTGGTTGACTCCATCTTTACTGTGTTTTGCCTTTGACAACCAACAGCCTTATTTTATCATTAGTGTGGTTTTAAATTGTTTTGTCTGTAACTCTTTATTGATACCATCTTAGTAAAGGCTGGCTCAAAAAAGAGGTTACCACCCTCTGTGACACTTACCGAGTTAGATTTAGGTGAAAAGCCAACAAATCACAAACACGTCAACACACAGGCAGACAAACATAAGGCATGCAAACAGACATACCTGTCTGCAAAGGGAGGCAGAGAGGCCACTGTAAAGAGCCAGCACACCGTCACTCTTCACCACATGAATGGCCATCCCCATCATCCTCTTCTTCACCTCCTGCTGCGTCTGCAGGTGTACCTGGAAAGACAGTCATGCATTTTCCTTGGGGTTATTTTTTAATACCACAGCCTCCCTAATTGGACCCTTTGCTGTCTGGTAAACACACGTGTCTTCAGACTTCACACTTCCATTTTGTAATGTAGGCTTACAGTTAAAAATATTTGACCTTTGGGGACATCACTGTGAATAGTTGTTTCTCAGATTTGAAAATGCTTCACACACTAAATTAATTTCTCAGGCTGAGTAAAACTGACCAGTGTAATGTCACACAGGCAGTTATGACCAATTCACAAGTTGTGTGTGTGTGTGTGTGTGTGTGTGTGTGTGTGTGTGTGTGTGTGTGTGTGTGTGTGTGTGTGTGTGTGTGTGTGTGTGTGTGTGTGTGTGTGTGTGTGTGTGTGTGTGTGTGTGTGTGTGTGTGTGTGTGTGTGTGTGTGTGTGGTCCTTGTCAGAGGCCTTCACAGCTCTATAACGTGAGCTTTGTCCTCTGTTCTAATCAGTATTTAGGTTTGAAGGCCACTAAGCTCTTCAAAAAACAATGTCTTACTGTCTCATCACTAACCTTTAAAATATATATTCCAACAAATCTGTATTGATGCGCAAGTTTGTTTTAGATTATAATTCTACAAATATATAAAGTAAAATACTAAAAATATGAGTGTAGCATCATATGTATCTGTTCAGACCTTATGAATGACGCTTTCAAACTTAAAAGTATCCTTAACAAAGTCAGAAGGCTTCCTCAGGAGAACAATCAATCAAAACCAAAAGTTGATGAGATACTCAAATCTGGTTCAAACTGGTGGACTGACAAAAAGACAATTCTCTTTGATAATAGGGGCACAATCTTTTATGAGCAAGGTTTCACTGGAAACAAATACTAAATACTACATAACTTCAGGGAATTTAATCTAGACACTGGCTGCCAGTCAAGTCCCGGATTCAGTACAAAACACTCCTCCTCACGTACAAGTCCCTCCATACCCTCGCCCCCCAGTACTTATCGGACCTCCTCCATCCCTACACCCCTTCTCGGAGTCTGCAGTCCTCAGACACGGGTCTGCTCTCCATCCCCCGCTCTCGCCTCCGAACTGTTGGTGACAGGGCGTTCAGTGTTGCGGCCCCCACCCTCTGGACTGCACTTCCTGCCGATATCCGTAATGCTGCCTCCCTGGACATCTTCAAATCATCATTAAAAACACACCTGTTCACCCTGGCCTTCGGGCCCTAGCCCTTTCTTGGTCCCCCGGCTTCCTTTATTTTTTGTTTGCCCTTTGATTGTCTGTTTGTTTTGTTTGTCCACCATGTACAGCGACCTTGGGTCCCTTGAAAGGCGCTATATAAATATCATTTATTATTAGACACATTGAGTAGAAAACTCTGGTATTATCTTTAAAGCTCTGATTAAAAGAGCCACATTATGTTGTGCAAATGCATTAAGCCATCAGCAGGTGAATGTGTAGAGGAACACGCGCGCACAGTGGTGAAATATTACACCCAGATAAGTTGATAAGTGTCTTGCTGAAAGATTGACTTTTTAGTTGAGGTCAAACTAATCCGGTCGAGGACAACAACAATAGGCCAGCCTGTCTTGGAGTGTAATGGATATCTTGGTTAACACTACAAAACTAATCTCTGCACCATGACTAAGCAATCTTTGCCATGGGATGTGTGTGTTTGGTAAAGCCCTACTTCCCTGCTGTAAAACACACTAACATAATTATTCCCTCTAAAGTACATTTTAGGCTTTCTAAATTGATGCCATTTTGCAAGCTTTAACAGGAATTTGGTAACTGTACAGCATTATGAAGCCACTTTCTGTAAACTGTTTCCAAATAGTCACCATCTGCCTCTGCTGACAGAGAAGCTGGCAACATTTTTATTTTAATGACTGTGATTCATGAACTGTGAAAGTAAAAATGTGTTCTTAAATATCCTCAAGGTTGCTACTTTAACTGTTCGGTAAACAAGGGTAGAAGCCTTTCAACAGAACCAGACTTAAAGAATCAAGATCCCAAAGCTGCTAACAACACAAATATGTATGACAAGTTCTCTAAAAGAGTTGTTGTGGTTTTATAGATAAAGAATCCACACTCTAAAGTCTTACTTAAAAAACACACAAAAGTTATGTGCATCCCACCTTTTGACCCAGATCATGTGCACTAAATCTGGAAATTTAGTCCTAATAAAAAGCCTCTTGTCACACTGGAGAATGTCTAAACTGGTGGGAACAGGTTTCACTAACTGTGTTGGTTATTACTAGGTATTTTTGTTAGCCTCAATTATTGTAGGATTTAACATTTGAAATTACTTGAAATTGGGGGAAATTAATATCCTTAACATTCATAATTCTATCCTCTCTTATTGAATTTCTTTTTCATTGTTTGTAAAACGTTTTGGTGAAATTCAAATGCGAGAAAAACATGCCAGATCCAACACGATAAGACTGTTTTCAGAACCCAACAGAAAAATGTAATTCTGGGATAATTCTACTTTAAGTGCATCTGGCATCACCAGATAACAAGGAAGTTAGGCAGTTTTGAAGCACCTTCGAGGGAATTCAGACATAATTACACAACTGCCTGAGGAGCAGTTAGTATCCTCAAGAATCAGGGTCATGTGGGGCAGACTGCATTACAACCAAAGGAGAGGCGCAGTAAAACGGGAAGAATGTTGGCATTAGCAAGCGAGAATCTGGTTTACTCATCTGCAGCACAGCAAGCCAACGATTAACAAGAGTGAACATGCATGACCCCAAGAGAAAACACACACACTTTACAAGTACCATATTATATACATTCGTAGAAATATCAACCAATTGGTCATTTTGGTCGCCTTTTTTTTTTACTGCTGAATGACTTATTTCCAAGAAACTTATGAGCACATTTCTGGTAAACACAATATTTAAAGTTGTGCTTTAGCAGATTTGTGTGGAGGAACTTAGATGTATATCTCCGTGGAGATGTACAATTGTGGAGTGTGAGTCGATTATTATGTTTTTGTTCATAAACTGCCCTGATATTTATCTTAAATCTAGGCTACATTGGGCCATTATGATTACTTTAAAATGAATCTAAACATTGCTTTATATTATCTTTGCTACATTAATAGCACTTAAGGTCATTTAGGCTAACCAGCTACCACTGGTCCTAACCTGTGCCCTATATTTGAGCAGACTTGCACGGTGTGATGGACATTGATGCCATAGCGGAGATATGTGATCCCTCAGAGTATGTCACCAGAAGCTAATTCAGCAGTAGCACGCACACAGTAATATGATAATCGTCAGGAGTTGAATAACTGTACATTAACCCAGTAGTAGTCTGTAAAGCAGTGTCGCAGGATTTGCAAACAGCTGGTGTTCAGGCCTGCTATCCAGCACACAGCAGCGGAGGGTTACCTTCAGTAGATCCAGAGGATGCGTGCAGCAGGCAGCCCCGCAGGACGCCAGCCCACCGAAGTACCACCGTGACATCCGCTTCTCGGCCATGGCTCTGTGCTATTCCGTTTCCGATGCAGCTACAGCGGGAGCTTCCTTTCTCCTCGTCGGTCCGCCTCCTCTGTCCGCTTCCCGGCTGACAGCTGGCAGTACGTGTTGTACGGGACACCGATAACCTCGTTAATCTTCTAACATAACGATAAGAGACCGCGCCACTCACTGAGGGACTTTGGGCTCGAGCAACATCGTGCACACTCTCATAGTGCGTGTAGAAAAACAGTGTACGTCTGTGTGTGTACACTGTTTGGGCTACCACGTGCAGCAGGAAGCAGCTGTGTGCAGCGGAAAAGAGCTCAGCCAATTGGGACCGTGGACGGCGGAGCTGCCTACCTACCTACCGGGCCCCGAGATTCAAAGGTCGACAGCGGGGTATGAGAATGCTAAAGCCCCGAACAGCACCGACTCACACACAGCCCACGTTCCCCTCCACAAACTGTCATGAGGCTTTAAAGTGATACGCATGCTTCCTGCAGCTGTAGAGAGGCGAAATATAGACCCTGTCTCTTTAAGAGGAAAAGGAGAATAGCATTCTCAACCTGGCAGAAACTTGAAAGACCGTTGATCTATGATTATTCAAGTGGCCTCATATGCAGGGGTCTCGCACACGATGGTGTTGCTACAATGAGTTGAATTCAATTTAGGCCAGTGGTTCTCAAACTCAGTGGCGAGCCGTCAGGGCCCTCTGTTAGATATTCTAAAAAATAATATTTGAAAACATTAAAAAAAAAAACATTTTTTTTTAAAAATATTTTTTATATTTTGTTGTTGTTACATTTTTCATTAATTGTACCAACATTTAATTGTATTTAAAATAATATTTCCAAAGAAATAAATCCTTCGAATCTGCCTGTTCAGTTTCTGTTGGAATGTGAAGGGTCTAGGAATCCAAACTAGTATTATTAGAATCACTGTTTTGTAAGCTAAACATATAACTAACTAAATATGGGTCAAGCTAGCAACCAGGCAGGTTCACAGGGGGTGGAAGCAAGACTGATGGTCCTGGGACGGTTGTAACGGGACGGTTGTAACATGGCACATTTACAATGATGGCTCATTTGCTTGAATGATCCATTGTTCATTCAAGCATACAGTTGTATTGTTGGTTGGTGTGCATTGTCCCTGTAAAAATAAACAGAATATATACTGTACAATAGGCCTAAAGTGTGTGCGTGTGTTTACAGTATGCCAAATGTTAGAAAGAGGAAGACAGACAGGGGAGTGCCACTTGCTCTGCTACAGAGGGCCTCACATGAAGTCAAGGGCAAATCATTCAGGGAAGTGGCAAAGTCCCTGGATATATGCCATGTCACCCTGTACCGGTTCCATACAAAGAGGCTGAGGTTGGAGAGTCAGGGATCACAAACACCCCCAAGAGTAGGCTACTGGACACCAAAGAAGGTGTTCTCAACAGAGCAGGAGATGCTTTTGAGAGACTACCTGATGGAGGCAGCTGATTTATATTATGGTCTCAGCTCAAAGGAGGTAGGTCTACATAATTAAGGTAGAAGCACCTCTCAGAGAACAGTTTAATCCTTCACAGAGGATGATGCTGTGTGTGTTATCTGTTATCCTGTTCATTGTTTGTTGGGGGATGTGTGAAACCCCATTCAAATCTTGTTGCCTTAGAATTTGACAGCTTTCCCTATTTGTTGTCATGTAGTGTGAAAAGGGTAACCGTTATTAACATGTTACAACCGTGCCTGGCATGTGCTACAACTGTCCCTGTACACAAGGACAGTTGTAACAGTTGAGTTTTAAAAAAAAAATACATTTTCCAACCTGTACTTATTTCATAAAAACATCTTAAATACATTGTTTCAGTAGCTGACATATTGATAATGTATAATATAGCAAAATGGCTATCCTATTGTAAATGGTTTTTTACTTATTGGGGAAAAACCCAAAAAGTGTTGCAACTGTCCCTGGTCTCCCCTACAGATCGCGCTCACACCGGAATACATTCCTGGGGAAGGATTAGGCAAATGAAGCCGCTGCCCGCTGACGTCACTTCTTCTGCTTTGGGTTTACTGGCAGGCCGCAAACAACTTCACGGCGTATACTGCCACCCGAAGTCCCCGGCCGGAAGTCCCCGGAGTTGGGGACTGGCTTCAGTAGAAGCTGCTGGGACTCCCAGCAGCTTCAACTGAAGCCTTCTGAGTAAATCGCCAGAACGCCGACACCTCCTCATCTCCACCGCTCCCATGTTTTATTTTGTGTTGCCATAAGTTAGTCTCTCTGCGTTTCTGCGCTGGGCTAATGCTAATAAGGATGATAAAATGGCGGCTTCACAAAACTTTTTGGGAGTTTTACGGGGCGTGGTTTACATACCGCCCAGCCAATCAGACATAGGAACCTTTTTCTCCCACGAAAGTACCTGCTCTCTAGTGCGGCTTTCACACCAGCGCTTTTACCATTCTAGCTCCGTGCTAGAGCTTTTCTGGTTCAGCTCCGGTTTCCATTTTCTGCTCCTGCTTTGTTCACACCGCCCAGAGCCCGACTGGTGCTGCCGCTGCTGCGTCATCGTTTACACCGCTGATTTGCTCGCCACGCTCACAACAACAACAACTGCATCGGGTCGATGATCGTGTTGCTTTTAATCATACGAAGCCAGATTAAATAAAATAAAAACTTCTCCAACCTTATACTTTTCTCCAGAGTGCCGTGGTTCATTGTTTGTTTCAGCGGCATTTACCGACCGCTGCAGTGCTGGCTGCTCTTCCACGGGAGTTTATTCTCCCGTTAGCTCCGGGTTAGCTCACATGGCAGCGGCCGCTCTGAAGTATTCACTGTCTGACTGTCACACAAGCAGCCGATACATATCCCCAGTTCCCCTTAAATCAGGGGTTGGCAACTCGCGGCCCACGGGCCGCATGCAGCCCTTTAAGCCCTCTGCTCTGGCTCCCTTGAGCTTAGACAAAAATAAGAAGGAAATAAAATAAAAGTATTTGTAGGACTATTTATATTTTGTTGCATTGTTGAAAATGTTTCGTATCTTGTATTTTGAGGTGATACCCTGACACATAAATAAAAAAGAAAACGGTTTTAATTAGGTTAACTAAAATATGCGTCACATCGTGCTACGGTCCCGCGCGACCGCCTTTTCTTGGAGGCGAATAAACCCCGGCTCGATGAGCGAACTATGGATAAATCAAAGAAAAGTACCAGAGGAACACAGGATTTAAGTGTGGACAGAGTTATATGCTTTCACAGCAAACGATGCTGGTTTACCGGTATGTTTGATATGTAGAGAGAAGTTGTCAACGGTGGTGCAGCCTTTACGCATCGAGGAACAACAAGGGAGAGGAAGACAGCTGACGATCTTCAGTCATAATTCAATGGGGTATGTAATTTATTTCAGAAAACACTTTTTGTTATATTCCATGGAATGCTCTTAACGTCCCGATAGCAATGAATATATTAAATGCTTTGACAATAAATACATACAAAAATTAATCTCTGGAAGCCGTAGCGCTGTAAAAAGCACGACCAATCATCTGCCTCGGCCCGGCTAAAATAACTGGATGGCCTACCTGCCTGTCAGCCTTCCATCTGTGCACAGACTTATCTCGTGCCCTCATTGGTCATGTGCGCGTTCGTGTGTGTTGGAGGAGGGACTCTGTAAGAAAGTCTGAAGGAAGAGGCATATTTTAACTTTTTTTAGGGTGCAGCGTGCAGCTATATGTTTTATTTATTTCAAAGTGGGCCCATTTTAATAATATTTTTTTTTCTTCAAATGTCCAGCGGACTCCCCAAGTGCTGTGTTTAATTTATTTTAAAGTAGGCCTGTGTATTATTTTTAATTCTCCTTATAAGAGTTATTTGTTTCTTATTAGAGGTTAACAGTTTTATATCATGTAATAAATAGCCTAATAAATGCAAAAAAATTGTAGTTTTTGTCTGATATAACAATAAAAACTATGAAATATGTTTTGCGGCTCCAGACAAAAAAATGTTTTGGAAAAAGGAGCAAAATGGCTCTTTTGGTCAAAAAGGTTGCAGACCCCTGCCTTAAGTGATTGTGTGTCAGTCTGAATTGACGCTGTTTGGCATCACAACGCTGAATATGAAAGTTTCTCTGGTATAAAATGGGTGATGTTAGTATAGCAACCGAAGCTAAACTGACTACTTGCTATTGCTATCCTATTGTGGCATAAGCCGTTTTCTACTGGCACATTTTACCGGCGTATTTTTCATTATGATTCTACTTGTGATAGTCGGACATAACAACCTGTGCAGCCCATGTATTGATTCCATCCGATAGCTGCTATAATACAAAACAAAACGTCTGCCTGCTCTCCACAATGATCAATGACAACGAACGGATGGTCAAAGTAAGGTACAAATAAACAGAATCACACGAAGCCTGGTAAGTGTTGCCTGACTTTATAAAGTGTGTTTTTTTTATAAGTGTGTGGTTGCCTTCTAGTCACTTTGCTCAGCGCTACTGCTTGTAGGCAGGCATGACGAGACTCTTCAGTCGACCCATTTTCAGGGGATGTGGGTTTAATTTCCTGCACGCCTCGACGTAAGAGAGACCTAAGCGACGCCGCCTCTTAGCTCCGGAGTCTTGCTTCTTCTATACCGACAATTTTTTGGAGCAGGAAACGAACCGGATTCCGGAGCTAAGAGGCGGTGAATAGGAAAAACCAGTACTTTTCAGGCTCTAGCTCCGAGAACTGAAAACGCGTTGGTGTGAAAGGGGCATAGCAGCGACTGAAAACTGACGGAAAAGGGGGTAAGAAGGTTCTCATGAACTAATTTGAGTTCCGGCTCTTTTTGGTGTGAACGCGACATTACGGAACTATATCGGAACTAAAGTGGGAAAAGTACTGCGGTGTGAACGCGGCTCTTGTTGTTGAAAAAGCTCCTTGTATCCATTAGCGTTGCTCGCTAGCACCAGAAGCTAACAACAACGATCTCCGGTACCGGTGCGCTCTCTCTCTCTCTCTCTCTCTCTCTCTCTCTCTCTCTCTCTCTCTCTCTCTCTCTCTCTCTCTCTCTCTCTCTCTCTCTCTCTCTCTCGCGCGCACGCACGCATGTACACAAAATGACTCGTTCCACACACACACAGAGCCGAGCTTGAATGAAACACAGAGACCCAGACGTAATTGTACTGTATCATATTATTTTCAAATCAATAATTTTTGAAATTATGATTTTTTTTAATAAAAAATGTTTCTCCTGGTCTCTCGCGCCCCCCCTGTCATGCCTCTGCGTCCCCCAGGGGGTGTTTTTTTCCAATTTATATATTTTAGTGCTATTAAACATCTGCTGTTACTTTAGTGAAAAAATAACTCACTTCACCTTCTATCTTGAGGGATTTTTTTATTGGGAAAGTCAGCAGTTTTTAAATGAAAACTCAGAATTGTTTTACTACATGTATGGGAAAGTAGGACGCACATCTTTATTTAGATGTCAGTGCTATTTCTGTTTTATATAAAATAAATTGTTATTGTTTTTTTTAATTCAGCAGTTTCGGTATTGAAAAGTCTAACAACCTTTCAATGGAAAGGTTTTCCATTGTTCTCAAAACATTCCATTTAATGTTCCCCATTGACTTCTGATACATACCAGATATTATTATACAATTAAAGTATTATATATTATATATATATATTATATAAAATACATATAATAAAATATTCTATGAAAACATATGTACAATCAATGTTATTGAATGGCAAAATGGAAGAGCTATGGAGTAATAAATGTCTTGTCTCGTTTGAGTAAAGGGTAGAAGAATATCCACCTGATAATACAATTTTAAGAAAGATTACAGACTTTTTTTAATGTTTTTTTAAAGAAAGAAGAACTTTTAGCACACTCCAGACAAAAGCAGGTCTTTGCCAACCTGATCTCACCAGAATGCGTGACTCCACCGCGACTCCTTAACACCGCATTGCATGGTGGAGTCACGCATTCTGCTACATTTACGTGTCTGCACCACGCAAACAACCCAATGTAAAGTGAATGAGGCTCTTTTGTCGTGGTGCACACACGCATTTCTACAACGTCCCGCAGTGAGCTTTTATTCTATAAAACGTTTTTAAAATCTACTTTATAGCTTGTAGTAACTCACGGGAGGCTTCTTTTATTTTATTTGTATTCATAATAATTTTTATTTTTCGTCAGAATGTAAAACTTACATTAGTTACGAATTTTTGTTCTCAAAAAACAGTGCATTGTGTGTAATGCAACTGTGATTTTTATTAAATTAGTTAGTTTTTAAGGAAGGCCAGAGCTTCAGCTGTGTCATTTTGTAAAGCACTTTTGAATGTGTTATATTTGATGAAAACATTTAAATATTAAGAATACATACAAAATTGTGGGAAAGTAGAAGGTCAATGATATAAATATAGAATAGAAAATATCAAGAAGATACTGTAAATAATATCTACAATAAAACTGTGTAGTGCCTGATAGGAGGATGTGCAAAACAGACAAACTAATAAGGCTTTATTTAAACATTAAAGAATACTTTAGGCTAAGGTCTTCTTTTAAATAAGAAAAAAGCTTTGGGAGTATCTATCTACAGATTAAGCCTGACAAAGTACTTAACATCTAATATATTGCATGGTTTGTTTTGGAACTTGACAATCAACTTTCCTGCAATGTTAACTATGTTGAAGCACTTATTTTAACCGATATTCTACATATTTATTATACTCTTATAAGATGTTAGATAGAATAAGAAATGTGCAGAATATGACAGTTTAATGGTGGAGGTATACACATATTGATAGATGTGTTGTAATGCACTGTTGAGGAACCTGTGACCCAAGTTTTGCATTCATTGCATAACTACACCGTAGTTGTGTATATGATAATTATGTCAATAAACCTTAGAAAATCTTGAAATCTTGAAAGGGATGTGCAAAATATCAATTATATACAGTCTTTAATGAACGATTAGAGAATAACGAGTAATGAATATGCTTTATACGGATCTGCAGATAAATGTTTAGTCTTCTCAAGCACCAACTATTAATATCTCTCCTGATTGTTGGCACTTGACGATCACCTTCACTGAATTTTACTCAGGTGTAACTAAAGTCTGATTTAAGGGTTGTTTATATTTCACATCATTAATCCAAATCTGTAAAGTAACTAAAATAAATGTAGTGGAGTAAAAACACCACATTAACCTTAAAGAAAGCCCTCAGGATTATAAAAGACCCCCATCACCCCAGCCACAAACTGAACCGCAGCATCCGGACTAAAACCACCAGACTCAGGGACAGCTTCATCCCCCAGGCCATAAGACTATTAAACACCTGAATTTAGAAACAACATCCATAACATTCATCTGGCTGCTACTTAGAAATTATTTATCTAATATATCATATTCACAATGTAGTGACTTCTTTTTTGTCTTTTGTTTTCTTAGTTATGTTCTCTTTTATATGTGTGTGTTATGTGTTATGTGTAACGTTGCTGCCTTCAGTTCTTGGCCAGGTCAGCATTGAAAATGAGATTGTATCTCAATGCTTTTATCTTGTTAAATAAAGGTTAAATAAAAATAAATAAAGATTCCAATCACTTATAGACTCTTATTGCACTATTTCACTATTTTTTCTGTGTATCTGTTTTATTGTGTTGCACTGTTGGAGGACCCTGCGACCTAAGAGGGGGGGGGGGGATAGGACACGTTGGATTCCTGTTTTGAATAGTGTGCCGTCGATGGGTTTCATTCCATTTCAAGGTGCTTTTTGAAGCTCTGTGTAAACTTTGCGCACTGCCACTCCAACATCCAATCACAGAGCTTGAGGACTGATCACTGGGTTTGTCAAGATAAGCACATGGTGTAGTCCCAAACAATAGCTGAGGATTATGGGTAGTGTAGTGTCTTCTGCCATCCAAAAACTCCGAAAAAATATTCGTTTCTCCGAATCGAAGGGGAAAAATACAAAAGCATTGTACACAATTTAAGCCAATCAATGTTGTGTAATTAACAAGGATAATTTGGTGTTTTTGAGTTGATGAGTAGTGCAGATATCACTGTAAAATCAATCGACAGTAAGGAGAATACTTACTTCCGGGTGAAAAATCCTCGGTTATCCAATGGGCAGTGGCGACTGGTCATTAGGGGCAGGTGGGGCACAGCCCCACCTAGTGTCAGCAGAAAGTATTAAAATAATGATTACAACAAAATGCAAAAAATAAATTAAAAAATATATAAAATATATTTTAAGATCATGTTTAATCATCTGATTTGTCTGTACATTGCTGTTTTAGTATATGTTCTTCTAATTAGTGTCTACAGTGTGTGCCTATTGAGCTGTTTAGAGCCATGTGGGACAAAACCTGATCCTGCCCCTCCCTCTGACTGTCTAAGTGAACGGTGACTGCAAAAACTACACTGCGCATGCTCAGAGAATAAAAAATATATTGATTAGATTAGATTTATGATACACTTTTGAAACTACAAGAAGATAAGGAGGACTTTTACAAAAAAGTAATAGAGATTTGTGTCCAGAAGGATAGGCAAATGGACTTAATCTTCAAGTCAAGGTAAGACTGCAATTTTATTGAAAATGGGATCTTACTAAGAGAGAGCAATTCAATATTTAAATGTTAAAATTACATTTTGTTGGGTATCCTTCGGTTGAACTGTCTGTTTAAAAGTAATTGAAGCATCAGACAAAAAAAGCTTTTGAAAATAATATTATATTTTGATTTAATATATTTGTAAACCTGAAGAGTCAGTGCCAGTGCCTCACCAGCCATGAACCTCTCTGCAGAAGCTTATATATAGACATCTGAGTTTTTTGTGCCCCACCACTTTTGTACATATAGAAACGCCACTGCCAATGGGAATGGACGCTCGTAATTAGGGTTGGGTACCGAGAACCGGTTCCGGTTCGGAACCGGTTCCAACATTTCGATTCCAACGGTATCATTTAGAAATGTGAATTTCGGTTCCGCTTTTCGATTCCTGAGGAAATGTTTCTCGCCGCTCTCCGTAGCCTACTGCATGACTGCAGCGGGGCGGGAAATGTAGCGTTGTATCTACATTTCCTACAGTGTAACCTGAGACCAGGGCCGGCCTGTCGCACTGGCATTATAAATGTTCGCCTAGGGCGCCAGATCTGTGGAGGCGCTGCGCTGACAGCTCTGGGAGAAAAAATAAATGTTTTGACCGTTGGTGCTCATCCTAATTTTCGGCCTTGATGTAACAACATTCATAATTCCCGGTTACACTTTTCATTTGCCCTGTACGTTGGGCGCTGCAAGTGATGAAAATGGGGGATGTTGGCTTATCTGGCAACCGCAGCTCACGAGGGTGCACTGGAACCGGCGCTGTTGTTATTAGCATCTGGTGCTAGCTGCTCTTACGGAAGAAGAAGATGTTTCTACAATGATGTGGAGGGAGAGTCCTCTCCAGTCAGACTGAGAGGCTGATAACTTCAGCTCAGTGAGGTAAAGGACTCTCAGTGTTTAGATAGTTCACTTTAGTCTAAGTTATCTCAGTGGGTCTCAAACGTTTTGATCACAATTTATGTAAACACATATTTCCAAGGCACTCCTTTATAATTATTGGGATAAAACAGGTTTGAAATCATTCCAATGTATACTATAGGACAGTAAACCAGACATCGTTTTAGACTGGAGAGATAAAAAAATATGCATAAATAAAATAGTAAAATAAGATATGAATGAACAACAAAAATAAAATGCATTACATGTAGGCTATTTGTTATTTAATTATTCAAATGTAAACCGATCTTTTTCATATGGGTGTTTGGAGTTGTACCCCCTAGATCTAGTCTCTAGTAATTCTGCGTGTGCACCAGATTGAAGCATTTTACTTCAAAATGTTCAAACATTTCTTCCCGGTATGCCTGAGAAGGCAGATATGCTTGTTTTTCTCAACAAGAACTGTTTTTAAAAGTTGAACTGTTGTAGCTTCAGGGGTTCTCAGGTTAAAGTTACATAGCAGTGAATATAAACAGACTGATTAATGTGAATATTACTTTAAACTAACCTGTGTAAAAGTTTCTCGAATAAATGTAATTTTTTTGGTGGAAGAAGCATGTATCATTTTTTTACCCTGCCCCTCAAAGAATCGGAATCGAGAACCGTTAAGAACCGGAATCGAAAAGTAGAATCGGAATCGTGGAAATTCAAACGATACCCAACCCTACTCGTAATACAATACATGATCATTATCTTTTAAATAACGTTAACTAAAGGGAACAATCTATTTGACACAGCTGATGCTCTGGCCTTCTTTAAAAACTAACTAATTTAATAACAATCACAGTTGCATTACACACAATGCACTGTTTTTTGAGAACACAAATTCGTAACTAATGTAATTTTTACATTCTGACGAAAAATAAAAATTGTTATGAATACAAATAAAATAAAAGAAGCCTCCCGTGAGTTACTACAAGCTATAAAGTCGATTTTAAAAACGTTTTATAGAATAAAAGCTCACTGCGGGACGTTGTAGAAATGCGTGTGTGCACCACGATAAAAGAGGTGTTAAGGAGTCGTGGTGGAGTCACGCATTCTGGTGAGATCAGGTTGGTCTTTGCATGCAGTTCTTTTTCCCTATCCCCTACAAATCCGCTGTCCTGTGTTATCAAGAGTTAGCAAGTCAGCACATAAACTACAGAAAGTCACTGTTGAATTTCTGTTCCTTTTTTTGGACGACTGTTGGCACCGTGTTGTTTAAGTTTCTGTTATAATGTGTCCAATACAGTTGTCCCACAAATCAATTGCAGCTTCTCAACCAAAAGCAACTATAAAGCAATACAACCCATACTGGTGCAACATGTTACATTTGAATTGCCTAATATGAGTCCACTCAGGGACCAACTGAGCCATGTCCAAAGTAGGAAAAAAAGACATGACATTATTTGACAATCATCGAAAATCAAACATTTTAATAATCACAGCAACATATTTTAGCAGAAAGACAAACTGACATACTATTAATTGTATATCAAATATCACAGACAAGATGTTGATAAAAGCTATAAACTAGCATCCATATTGGACTCTCCGACTTGCTTTATTAAGATGTCGTGTTTACATTGTCTTGTCAATGGCTGTTCATTCAAGAGTGCAGTTCAGTTACTGTGTGTTTACTGCCCCCTACTGTACTATATCTGCTGTTACAACACATGAAGGTAAAATAATGATTTGGGCTCTTATTTGGGTATAATCATAATGGTTTTCCATTTGAATACATGTCGGATTGGAGTGAGAATGTAGACATTGCTTATTTCCAAAAGCCTCGACCCAAAATGGACCTGCATGCTCATTCGTTGTTTTTGACCAGGCTGCACAAAGTGGGCGACCGTGGGCCAAAGTAGGACCACCATAAATCCGGATTGGCCCAGTAGATATTTATAGTAAATATAAATTACTCATGTGCTGCTTTTTTATTTTTTATAATCTGATCACGTCAGTCAGAGTGACAATTTTTTTTTTTGGGATCCTATTTTGCATCTTAATGCGTTTTTCCCCATGGCCAACTATTCCGTAGTTATAAATTATACACAGCACCGTCAATACAAAAAATAAGGCTGGAAAATGCAATTTCCCACTTATGTACATGTACTGAATAATTATTATGACAACTGTACAGTGGGAGAAGCTGTAAACATTATAAGAATTGCTACATCTCTGAAATATATGTAAGACATGGCATTGGCTATAATGGTAATTTTAGTAAACTACATCAAGTCAGAAATTAAAACATTAGATAAGCAATGCATTTTCCAGTAAACTAAAGGAACAAAACTACTACTGCTGTATAATATTACAAACACTTTGTTGATTATTTAGAATTGTCAGTTTAAAAAAAAAAGCTTTAAAACGTATATGGGAAAATTGCTGTGTTGGACCTGATATCAATAAGAAAGTACTGTAGAAATACATATACAAAACCCAGTTAAAATTAATATAAAATAAAACAATAAAATACATTTAAATAAAAAATAAAAATTTGCTCAGAAATGCCAAATGCTCAGAAACATTCATAATAAGAAAATACACAATAATTCCCCTCACATGTTTTCAGTAAACACACCAGCATACACAGATATACTGTACACTGGTCTTCTGTACACAGACCACCCACACATACACAACACACACACACGCACACACACACACACACACACACACACACACACACACACACACACACACACACACACACACACACACACACACACACACACACACACACACACACACACACACACACACACACACACACACACACAGAGACACACACTCATAGGCAGAGGCAGAGTGGAATTTAAGAAATGTGAGTCACACACATTAGTAAGGCTCAAAACATTTAAATACTCCCACAATGCATGTCAACTCCTACTCTGAGAGAAAGCTGTTAAATAATGTAAATTCTACTACAAACCCTTTGTTTTGTATCATGTAAATAAATGAATACATGTCAAACTATCATTTACCAATGACTAATGAAATTCAAAATAAAATGCAATCCTTTAACCGCTTTATAAGATATAAAAGGCTATAGGCTGAATACCCTCCAATAGATGGTGACCTTATGATTTTCTGAAGCTTGTGTGACAAGGTTGCGACCTCTGTGTTTGTTTGTATCTCTCTTGTCCAACAAAATCATCTCATACAAAAGATTTTTCCTGTGGCTTCCCCTCTCCGGCTGCACCTGTACCTGGGTTGTCTTTCAGCACTCCAGCAAAAGTAGGCAGTCTTCCTCTGCTTTGCTGAGAGGACCCCAAATGCAGCAGAAAGCCCCCCACCATGAGCAGCAGGCTGGCCCCCCAGCCCAGGTACAGCGCTGGGCCCAGCTCTCTCTTATAAGGTGCTGCGATATTGGGATCATAGAAGTCCCGGATAGTTGCATGGGCGGTCCAACAGATGGGTATCATGAACGCCAAGCCAGCCACCAGGAAGAGCACCCCTGCTATCCTGCCCACCCGAACCTTGGAGGCCTGGTTACCATCACCCATGCAGTGAGTGCACTTGGCCCCCGCCACCCCGAGCATGAGGGCCAGGAGGCAGAGGAGCAGGGAGAGAACAGTGAGGCTCCGGGCGGCTTGGGCACTCACAGGAAGGGCCAGGGTGGAGTCATAGGTCTTGCACTGGATCTGGCCTGTGGTCTGAGACAGGCAGTTCATCCACAGTCCCTCCCACACCACCTGGGCAATCACCAGCTCTCCCCCCACGAAGGCGGAAACACGCCACAGAGGAGCCGCACACACCAACGCCCCGCCAACCCAACCCAGCACCGCCAACACCAAGCCCAGCAGCTGAAGACCTGTTGAAGCCATGGCTGCTGAAAGACACTTGAATGTGCTCTCAATGTAAGAGAAATGTTCCTTAGAATAACCTCAGTCCAATCACTACGATGCTGCTGAGCACTCAGTAGATGAAAGTCAAGCCTTCACAGAGTTGATTCATTCAGTAAAATGTCCAGTGACTGTGAGAGCCCCTTCTTCTCTTCAGTTTCTTGTTCACTACCTGTTGTTAGATGACAGTTTTCATTACATTAAATTCATGGAAGAACATTTTAAATGAACACATTAGATGAATACTCCACCCCCAAACAGGATCATTTGTATATAATTGTGTATCCAACCTGGAAATTGTAAAGAAAACATTACTCATATATCTCCACAGGGAGTAGGAGCGTTTTAAATTAAGTGTATAGTGACATTTTAAATTAGAAAGCATATGACTGGAGAGAGTTTGTCAACAAATGTTTTGATCACATTGTGTGGCACCCATTGGCTTCAATTCCTCAATCATTTCTGAATAATTTACTGTTCTACGTACATAAGAAGTTTACATCAGAAATTCAAGCTAACAGAGATAAGTAATTGATACATAAATTATAATGTTTGCGTTGAAGCATTCAAGTATTCAAGTGCTTCAAGTCATTATAGATCTGAACTAATGGCATGGCATTTTTTTTTGTAACATTTGTACATCATATAATTACGTAATGTAACAGTAAAGTAATTAAGAATAAAAACATTGAAAGTTTTCCATCTGGACCTGTTCTTCTAATTTTCCCAGTTACAACTAAATACAACTTTAAATCTTACCTTTTAATCAATAATCTCACAATCAGATGTCCAAAGAGAGCAGGTTGATGGTTCTTCGTCGTTTCTGGGTTGTATAGTCGTGTGATGTGAGTAGTTGGTGTCTTTCTTCTGTTATGACTGGCCAGCTTGTCTCTCTGGATTTCATACACAGGGGTGTGGGAGGGCAGCAGTGTGTAATACTGCATACTAAACACACACACACACACACACACACACACACACACACACACACACACACACACACAGCTAGTTATGCAGAATAATACAGCACAAGGACACTTTGTTTCAGACATTGTTGATTGCTACCATGTTGTCATATCTTGGAGTCGGAGGGGCCATATTGAGGCGATGAATGGAGCCGAGGAGGAGATTGGAGACCCGACAAGTGGAACATTGAACAAACCCATTGTACAAAACGAGTGAAGAAAATCTACTCTAATGTCTTTATTAGCTAGCACTTTAGTTGTTGATATCATGCAGGTGGGTAAATGGAGAGTTGCTCTTTAGAGACACTAGATGGCATTAGAGAGACTACAACGATTCCAACTCCAGCCTTAACATCCCGCCCTTCCAGGCGCTTGGGTCCAGAGCAGGGGCGTCGCCTGGGGTAGGCATCCGGGGCTAAAGCCCCGGATGTTTTTTCTTTAGCCCCGGACAAATTCTCCCTCAATAATATAATACATTAACCTACTTTACCTATAGGACGGACGGCAGAATTGTAATTTCCCATGTTCAGTGAATGCAACACAGAGGCAAGACGACGCCACCAGACCAATCAGAGAGTTGCATGGAAATAAACGTGTTTTATTGGCTGACAGGTACGTACCCATCTCTGTGACAATGTTTAAACTGTCAGCCCCGGACGCGGAGATTCTGAAGATGGACATTAGACATTTCTTTAATAAAAAAGACGACAATTCTCAAGTGGTGGCTCACACAACAACCCCAGAGCCACCACCTGAGCCAGGTGAACAAGGTATGTACCTGTCAGTAAACTTACAAGTTATGTCAACATGTAAGCAAAGCATAAATTATAGCTACGTTGACGTTACTTTGAATCGCGCGGGTAAGCTAAACCGTTAGCAAGTAGCTATAGCTAGCCAGATATATTAAATAAACACTTTGTCATACAATCTAAATGTTGTGTTTTTTAGCGTTACTTGGTGATTTCAAAGAAAGCTCTCTGGGAAATGTTGACTTACTGTCTGTGTTCGACATGAAGCTAGAAGCTACCTTACAGTCGTAGTTGATCCTGAGTCCTGTCAGTTAAAGTGTTTCATAGTTAGCTTAGCTAAGCATCAACCTAGCACTGAAATATATATGGATGTTATGTGACAGTATTTCTGAGAAAAAGTCAGCTGAAATGGTGGCATAGTTGCCACTGCTTTACGTGTCGACAGCATGTTTGAACGTATTTGCAGCAGTAAATGTGGCTGTCTGGCCACTGACGTTGCCATAACAACACCTGCATTTAAATGTGCAACCTCTTTTTGTGACAGATTTTGCATGAAAATATAATTCTTCTGATTGATATTTCCTATTGACAGCTAGTTTCTATGTGAACATTATGAGATGGACAGCCAGCTAACAAGCTTTTTATACAAATACTTCAGATCAAAGCCAATCCAGTGGGGCTCCTGAAAGGGGGCAAGGGACACTATGCTCCCAAATATTAAGCCTTGACCCCCATCTTAAAATTGATATGATCAAAAAATGATCTGCATTGTCGGAGGCCTTTTTTCCTCATCATCATGTCAAATTGTACAGCTTTCCTTAGTTTTGAATGCAGAAAGATGACTATATTAGAGTATTAAGTGAAAATGACTATATTAAAGTTTTAAGTAAATATATTAAGTGAATTACTCAAACTGCATTTGTATAGGAATGATTCTGTCCTATTGGCAGATAACTACTCTAACAGTGATATCTACAAGAGATTTCCAATGTACATTTAACTATTTTCAATTGGTTAGTATTACATGTTGTGACAGTGTGGTGACACTCATTTTAATGAAGACACATTTGTGTATCTTGAAATTCATTTATTTGACAGAGCTGGAAACTGATTGACTTACATACTTGTTTGTGTTTACCTACACAGTCATCACAGATGAGCCAAACGGAGTAGAGGATGAAGAAAGGAGAACAGGAGAAAGGGACACACAAGAAGGAGATACAACAGACAAGAACGACCATGGAGACAAAAATGAACAGGAACACCAGAACAGACAAGAGTCAATGGGTAACATGACTGATTTAGGGACTGCAGAAACAGGGCCAAGGCAAGTGAGACACCACTGCTTTCCATCCAGCATGTTTGGCCAGCAAAAGAGATCATTTCAACCGCAAACAGCAAGAGATGAGGGAAGCTGCAAGAGATGAGGGATTATTATTTTCTCCTTCCATCCCTTTTTCTGTTTAATCTGATTACTAACAACTTCTAATAATTTGACATAGTTTATGATTTAATTGGAAAATGAAGTGTTTTTAAATAATAAACTCGTTTCTGATTCTGATTCTTTGATTTCTTTTTGACATCTGGGTGTTGAGAGATGTATCCATATCTCTTAATGTTGCTCTCAAAGTGCACAAGATTGATGCTTTTAACTTCAGTATTTAAAAACAAATCTTCCTGGGGGACCCCAGAGGAGGTGAGTTCCCCCCAAAATAGCACTTTATCTCTGCTTATGTAACTCCGGTGTAGTGTCCCCTCGGCAACAGATCACTCGGAGCTGGTGATTACTTTCCTGCATTTCAATGGACAGCGTATAAAAAGGACACGTGAGCTGCATTGCTTAAGAGATCCTCTCATGCTACCTCTTTTACAAAATAAGTGTCCAGTCAACAACAAAACATCAGTGATCGTATAGTGGTAGTATATTTTTCACAAGCAATGTGAAACATTAAACTTATACAAACTGGTGTACAAAACTCACATACCTGCGTTGATCTCCTGGAGTGTCTCTACTCTTTCTTCTCCACATCTCTTGTCCACCATCAGAGATTGCAAACATTTCAGAAACAGCTAGAGGTAGGGGACAAACAACTTGTTCGCTGGGCATGTCAAAGACCTCCCTGCTTTGATCAAGACTTTAGGGAGCCTTTCAGCCCCTCTAGCAAAGGGACTGGAAAGCAAGCTTTGAACATGCAGTACCATCTACAGTACATGCTGTCATGTTCCAGACACTGCTCTCAACCACTCAGGGCTTCCAGACACTTCTCTCAACACTCAGGGCCTGCACAAATACCTGCAGAAAGAAACACTTGACTTGGTGCAGGCAGTAGATTACAAAACAGCAGTTGAGAACACACTGAACAATTACCAAAGTAACGAGAAAGCACATGAGGTCTATGACAAGACCAAGGCCCTGTGCAATGATCTTGATATTCCTGAAACTGACACAGAGGAAGAAGCATAGAAACATGGAAGACTTTGTAGTCGAGGCATCACGTGGAGCAATGTGAAACATTAAACATAAATAAACTGGTGTACAAAACTCACATAGCTGCATTTCAATGGACAGCATAAAAGGACACGTGAGCTGGGTTCTGTTGCTCAGATTAGCTATTGATGATCACGTTGATAAATCTTATAAAACAAATAGCCAATCACACAAAAAACATGTTGCTGTGACTGTGAGCATTAAACAATTAACATTAAACTAAACAAACACAACAGTACGTTATTGTCCTATAAAATAAAAACATACATTTTGTCCACCGAGATAATACAGGCAGGCACCTTACCCTCAAGAGATCCTCACCTGCTATGAGAATCTCCCACAATCCATTGCCGTAACAAAGCTAATGTAGGCACACGTTTGTGACACCAGATGGCGCAATTGTGTATGTGCGTGTGGGGAGTCTTGCAGTAGAACATTTGACTGTAGCGCCGCCACTGTGGGCTAAGCCCCGAATGTTTCCAGGTCCAGGCAACGCCCCTGGTCCAGAGTGCCTATTATTTGCATTTTGCCTATTGCCGGAAGGGGTTTTGTTGATTAGCTGAGAATTAGAATTCCTGACTGTACATCAAGCTGGCAGCAATGTCTGGTTCAAATTGTATTTGTCTTTGATAGCTGCAATGCAAACTTGTTGAATAGCATGTTTGCTCCCCTATCGCCCTAGTCGCCACAAAAGATTGAACACTGGTCTGATTATATTGTAATTTCACATCTTTGTCTAATTTAAACAATATTTCAGTGTGAAACATGGAGGGACAAAAACATGACTCCTTTAAGAATGCATGCCAAAAGGGGATTGGTCCTTTTGCATGAAGTCTCCAGCCTTCGGACAGTTTAAGTTTCACTTTCCAGGGAAACCATTGAGTCAAAAAGAGGGGTAACACAGCACAAATAAGTACAGGCACACTGTGATCTGGAAGAAACGGTTGAGAAAAGCAAAGACAGATTTTGTGCAATAAGTCAGTTTTGATTTGTGTTTTTCTCAACAACAAGATGGGTTCGAGCTCAAGAGAAGGTTAGTGTCTTTACTTGTGTTTAAGCGTATATGCAGGCTTTTAGATTAGATTAGACTTTATTGTCATTACATAATGCAAGCAGAGTGTAACAAAATTAAGAGGGTCTAACCAGAGTACAAACAGTCAGTTATATACACATCTATAAGCAGTCTGTACAAAATAAATGCACAATACAAGTAAAGATATGGATGTAAAATGCATAAATAAAAATAAATACACTGAGGGGTATACAGTATATACAGCAGTATATGTGCAAAGTGCAACGCGCTTCAGCACAGCACACAACAACACTTGTTGTACTCCTTACTCCAAAGAATTCGAAGCAACTGCCTCTCTTTTATTTGTTCCACAGACTGCGACCTGAGGATCGTCCTGCTGGGGAAGACTGGGTCAGGAAAGAGTGCATCAGGGAACACCATCCTGGGAAAAAGTGTTTTCAACTCAGAGGCTTCTCCATCCTCTGTGACAGAGACCTCTAACAAAGAGTCTGGCTACTTTGATAAAAGAACCGTGACTGTGGTCGACACTCCTGGTATCTTGGACACATCAATGAATGAAAAACAGTTTAACATTGAAATAGAGCGAAGTCTCACACTGACTGACCCCGGACCACATGTGTTCCTGCTGGTGATCAGACTGGATTTACGGTTCACAGAAGAGGAGAAGTCTGCCATCAAGTGGGTCAAAGACAACTTTGGTGAGGAAGCCTCCAAACACACACTGGTGCTTTTCACCAGGGGGGATGAGCTCAAGGGGAAGTCCATTGAGACTTTTTTATACGAGGGACCTAAACTAAAGGAGTTTATCAGTTGTTTTACGGCTGGGTACATTGTGTTTGAAAACACATGCAGAGATAATCGCACTCAGGTGGCTGATCTGTTTGAAAAGATAGACAAGATGGTGCAGTTGAATGGTTACAACCCTTATACCTGGAGCATGTACAAAGAGGCCCAGAGAAAGAAGAATTCAAGGGAATGGTGGAGCAAGTGTGGAAACTGTTTGAACAAGTACGGTACTGATTTGTTAACTGCAGCAACAATCACAGCTGGTGTTGGTGCTGGTGCTGCTGTGGCAGCAGAAGAAGTAGTAGTTGAAACCGTAACACCACTTCTATGGGGCGCAGGTGGAGGGATTTTAAAAGGCCTTGGGTGGTGGATAACACCTAAAAAAGACAACTGAGTCATATCAAGCTATGATCCTTTAAAGTTACAGAGAGGAACTTTTAACCTGTCTTTGTGTAATAGATGATGCCTCTATATGACTATATACATACTGTAGTAAACAAGACCATCAATCCAATTCAAGATTGGTTTTTTTTACGAGGTTATTCTGAATACTTGTCATTGGTGCATACATGTCTGATTTTGGCTGAGGCAGGGGATATCATACAGGTACCAGAACCAGAACCTGCAGTCAGAGCAACACAAAAGGAAAGTTCCTCGTAGTAACTTTAAGCAAACTTGTGAAGTCATTCCATTGATTGCCTTTTTTGAATACATGTAGGAACAATTGCATTGCTTAATGTACATTCATAAATATCAAACACAATCTGCATTGCACGATATATAAACTCTGAATAACCAAACTTATATTGATTCTGTACACTCTTATTCTGAAAATGATTTTGTATTGAAAACACTATTCTTCCTTGTGTATATTGTAGTGGACATTTTTATTATGTCCTTATATGCTTAAACCAAAAGCTTCTCAAAACATTGTAAAACACCTATATCATTTCCTGATATGTGCTGTTTTCTTCTCATACTCTACCGTGGGTTTATCCCCAAGCGCTTCAAGGCCACAGAGCTGATTTGGCTACTAGGTTGAGACTCACACAAAGTCACACAAGAACTTCCCTACTCTGGGAACCGTTATGCTATCTACCGCTCAAGGACAGGTGTCTAATAACAATATGTGACTGTGTGAAGACAGATTTCTGAACTTCCCACTCCTTCTTGTATATAAGCTTTGCTACCATATTGTACTGCGCACACTCACGCAGACTATCCTATACTCTGTGAGACCTGTGACTTTGTATTGTATCTTATGTATTTGAAGCTTCAAATAAATAACCAGAAAGACAACTCTGTCTGTTTCACCATTTATTTGTTTTGATCACTCTGACTTGTACTCTCCACAGTATTGGGTCTCAGATTTCCATAACAATATTGTACTAGTCATAATGAAATAAAACAATGTGGTTTTAACTTTTGAAACTGTTGTTTGATGTATTAAAAAAAAGCGCTATTAGAAATGATTGCCTGTTGTGTAAGCAAGAAATCTCACCACATCATCCAGGGCTCCACACTGCTGTTTGTTTTTCATAAACCAAGTCTGGTTGATTGCATAAGATAAAGACCCACTGTGGATCTTGTGTAAAAAAAAAACACAAATCTCTTATGGGGCAATGCTAACAGAAAAACATGAACTTCAGTCAGTGTACATAACACCACATTTATCACCCATCAGTCTCAAGTTAAAGGTCCACGTGATATTAAGATAAAACTCCTACACAATTACAAGTTATATTAGGATCTACCTGATTTGTTTTACATGAAAGGTCACAAGGTTGTTTGAAACTCCTGTTACTGTGCTAGCACAATTCAACAGCTGCCAAAATGCTTTTATGATTGCTAATAGTTTTATCAAAGTTGATCAATGTAACCAAACCTACATTCAATATTTGTTTTGTAAAGATAACAAAGTGGTGCAGCTTAGCGTGAACAGAACCGCAGCCTTGTTAAAAAAAAGTTGCTACACTTTTTCCAATGAAGGGCACACTATTCACCAAAATCCTGAATCTGATCGTAATAATGACACGTCTCCTTAAGAGGTGGAGGCAAAACTGAGATTAGGGTGTTACAAGCTTTAGCATTTAAGATGTCTAAACTATTTCAACAATGTTTTAATCCCAAACAGATTTCTGAAAGTTTCACTTTCCAGGGAAACCGCGTGGTGGAGAAGACAGAGAGTTTCATTTCACTGGAAAACACTGAGGGAGGGAGAGGGAGGGAGAATGACTAACACACAGCAATGAAGAGTGTGATCTGGAAATAAAGGCTGGACAACACTGGCAGATTTAGGGGATAGAAATCGGTTCTGTGTGGTTTTTCAACCTCTACAACAAGATGGGTTTAAGCTCAAGAGAAGGTAAGTGTCTTTACTTGTGTTTAGGCATATATGCAGGCTTTAGTACTCCTTATTTGAACTAACTTAAAACTCAAGATTCAAAGCAACTGCCTCTCTTTTATTTGTTCCACAGACTGCGACCTGAGGATCGTCCTGCTGGGGAAGACTGGGTCAGGAAAGAGTGCATCAGGGAACACCATCCTGGGACAAAGTGTTTTCAACTCAGAGGCTTCTCCATCCTCTGTGACAGAGACCTCTAACAAAGAGTCTGGCTACTTTGATAAAAGAACCGTGACTGTGGTCGACACTCCTGGTATCTTGGACACATCAATGAATGAAAAACAGTTTAACATTGAAATAGAGCGAAGTCTCACACTGACTGACCCCGGACCACATGTGTTCCTGCTGGTGATCAGACTGGATGTACGGTTCACAGAAGAGGAGAAGTCTGCCATCAAGTGGGTCAAAGACAACTTTGGTGAGGAAGCCTCCAAACACACACTGGTGCTTTTCACCAGGGGGGATGAGCTCAAGGAGAAGTCCATTGAGACTCATTTATACCAACACCCTGAGCTCAAAGAGTGCCTCAGTATCTATACAGCTGGGTACGTTGTGTTTGAAAATACATGCATGGAAAACCACACTCAGGTGGCTGATCTGTTTGAAAAGATAGACAAGATGGTGCAGTTGAATTGTTACCAGCATTATACGTGGAGCATGTACGAAGAGACCCAGAGAAAGAAGAATTCAAAGGAATGGTGGAGCAAGTGGGCAGTTACTATGGACAATTTGAGTAATAACATGATTTTGGCAGCAGTATTCACCACTGCTGTTAATTCCCCTGTAGCTGGTGCTCCTTTAGCAGCAGCTGCAGGGATTTCTAAAGCCATTGGGTGGTGGATGAAACCTAAAACAACGGATGTAAAGCCATGATCCTTCAAGCTAACTTGTAAGGTCATTGTTGTGAAAAACTAAAAACATATATGTTGTAAGCATCAGTAACCACTTTAGGCAGTAAGGCATTCATTGTGTATTATAGGTGTCAAACCTATACATAACATCATGTATTATCATTTATTAATTCAACAGCTCCATCTTTTTTTTCACATGATAAAATGTAAAGTTGACAGATGTAAAACATTCATATCAATAAACATGACTTAAAGAAAAATAATGTCACTCTTTCTTATGTCTATTTTGAAATGTTAGATGTTTGGTGTTTTCTGTCTTGAACATTTTTTATTTGATGATGATGCTGTATTGGTTAAAAATGGTGTCATCACAAATGAAAAAAAGGGTCCCACAATTTTTATTTTGTGTGTTTTGGTAATGATATAATGGATGAAATGAGTAGTACAGAATTGTATACAATTTAACCTCAGTACAATCTCTGATTTTGAGTCTTTCAAAAACATGGCCAAATCCTCTCTTTGAATTGGCCAAAGGAATAGGAAGGAAACACAGAGGAAATGTATTTGTCTTAGATATCAAGAGCATGTCATAAGTTCAAATAGTTTACAGTGGATGGAAATGATTACCCTAAAAACAATTTCTTTAAAGAAATACAAAAAAAGATCTAACTTGTCAGAACCTGTAAAACATATCTATATAAAGATACACTGTACTTCTTTTATGTTCCTCATACTTTGGAAATGACACAACACCCTAATTTGATTGCAAACTGGTTAAACAGTCTAAATTCATCATGTTGTTGGTATGTTATTGTCAGAGGTGGCTCTGTTAAGAATGCTTCCTCAGTTAAATGTGATCGGTCAGCGGACGTTGACCATTGTCTCTCATTTCCTTTAGGGAAGTGAGCTCATAATGTTACTAATAATAAAACAATGGAAACGGCACATCCATAAACATTTTATTATCCCATAAGTTATGAAATCATGCCCAATGTACTTTCAAACGTTATGAGATCTATAGAGAACATGTCAACACATTCAAACTTATTATGTTGTTCAAGTATAACTCGGGACATGGGTCTCATATCTAAGCTCCAAACGATAAATGAGAGGAAAGAAAACAAAAAGAAGAAAACACGTATTGCATGTCATACCGTTTGTTCACTGCCAGCATTTAATTCACATACTTCAGTTATAGCAATGTTGTGTCCAAACTTAATAATCCTCGAAGAAGAATGCAGGATAATACGAAAACACCATTCACAGATTAATTTAAACAATCATGAGTGCAGTATACTTCTACTGTATGTCACCTTGTCTTAGTCACTAACCTCTATACCGGAACATTTGCTTTCGCTTTGCATCTTATGCCCTTCCAGACACAAAAAGCAGCTAAACCACATAACACTCCCAGCAGGAGCACAGGAGCACCTAGAGCCAAAGCCACCGTGGTGTCGGCCCCCACTGCTATGATAGCCCCCGCTAACACCAGCACAACAGCAGCAGCCGAGGCCACGCGTATATTCTTCCTTTTAACCTTCTTCTCCTTTTCTCTCTGTTTCTCTTTCTCCTCCCTCTCTGCATCCCATATTTTCCTCTCCTCATCCTTCTTCTCTTCCTCCTCTTGTATCTTCCGCTCCTCCTCCTCCCTCAGCTTCCTCTGGGCTTTCTCATACAGCTCATTGGTGTAGTGTTTCCCCCCATTTTCCTGGATCATTTCCTTGACCATGGTAATCAAATCTTTGACCTGTACTTGGTCCTGCGGGTCTTTGTTGTTAAAGGCATGGTACCGGCGTCCAAACATAATAGAGAGTCTGCGCAGCTCCTTGCACTCCTTCAGAGCATTGTCAGCTTTGGCCTGATCTTTGCATGTAAACATCATGATAGTGTACATGGAGGCATCATCCCCAAAGTTGTCCTGGATCCACTTCACAGCGTTTCTTTCCTCCTCGGTGAATCTTACTCCGAGCCTGATCACGAGTAGGAAGGCGTGAGGGCCGGGCACGGACATTGTGACGCATTCCTCTATTCTGGTTTTCAATTCTTCCTCTGTGATGCCTGTATCAAACAGACCTGGAGTGTCAATCACCTGGACCACAGTCCCGTCCACCTCCCCGCTCTGTGTCTCGCAGTGTTTGGTCACAGATACAGGGCTCGGGTCTTCTTTGAAGGCAGCTCTCCCAAGGATGGTGTTTCCTGTCGCACTCTTGCCAGATCCAGTCTTGCCCACCAGGACAATCCGCAACCCTCCAGAAATGTCCCCAGCTGGAACAGCAGAATTTAGGTTTAGCCAATTGCTAATGTTTAGTTAATGTGTTTTCCATTAATCAGCATGAGTGTGTTGGTTATTAAGCACAATTTGGGTTGCAATGGTTGTGAAAGACCTCTTTGAAGGAGGTGTATACCCCTCCATATAGTACAGACTTCACCCCTAGGACCACAAAGTAGATTTCTTAGTATTGTGGAGACACGTGAGGCCACGCATAACCTCTAGCTAATTGATATTTGGTGGCATCAATTCACAAAGAACTCAAGCATATGGGCCAGCAAACGTGGTGTAAAACCATGTGATAAAGCTGAAGTAGTTTTACGATTGGGTCAAAACATTATTTCCAATCCACAGAAGTACTTACTTCTGTTAAAAACTATGAAATAAATGAGAAGCTAGAGAATAAAAAGCTCTAAACTGGACACAATGTTAACAAGATTTTTTAACCCCACTTTTCCGTATGTGGCCAACTGTGATACTGCGGCTTAAATGAATCTCCTGGGGCACTAAAATCATTGCTAAAGAGACGACTGCAAACACGTTTACATTCACCTCAGACAGAAAAGGGACGTTGATTGTTACGCATTCTATTCAGATTTTTTAAAGCATGAATCACATTAATGATGTCATCCAAATAACAAGTCTATTGGCCAAATGGGACTACCTTTTTGTTGCAAAACACTAAATGTAGACCTATAGTAACTTGGTGCAGCTTTAATCCGTCAGGAAGCATTCAAGCACTAAACACAAAAAAGCTCATAAATAATTTGTACAATGTACAACATTGTATCTTTTATTGTAGTGGCCTAATCCTTTATAGCTTAGTAACATTGATAACACCTCTCGTTTAACAACTTCAAAAAGTTAATAAGTGACTTTAAAGAAATTAGTCTGCAGTTATAGATGTGCGAGAGACAATCTTTCCTGTTAAGCCATCAAAATCAAGCAGCCAAAGGTAGACCCTGTAATACCAGAGAAGAATAAACACCAGACAAAGGGATTTTTCACAACCTGGAAATCCTAAAATAAATGATTTGGTCAAAACAAACAAAACAATCAGGTTAAGCCTGTATAAAGTGTTTCTTGTTAGAAGGTGGTATAGACATATAGTTAGAGATTTCATGAGACAATGAATGAGCATACCGTCAAAGCTGTTCAGACCACACCCATCAGCCCGAGGAAGAGTGTTCTGCTTCTTTTCTCGCAGTGGTATTGCTGTAATGGAAATTATTCCATTGAGACAAAAACAAATTCCACTATTAGTCACTAACATCATTATCAAGGTCTAGGTTTTTACGATTTCCCTCTTTCCAGAGCCACAGTGTCACAGTAAGTGTTACATCTCACAGGGATAAAAGATAACGGTTGTTTATTTTTAACATAAGTCAGATAGGTTGTCTTACCTTCAGCCATTACTTCAATATCACTTTTTCCAGTTCCCAGGTGGCCAAATGTGTTGTTCCAGGCCTGAGTTGTGAACTTAGACAAGCTCCGTGGTTTGACTTCAGACATTGATTTTCTGGGAAACTTCTGGAAGCCTGGCCTTTGCAAAGGGGGCTTCCTATTTCCTTCTATTGTCTTCAGTTTACATCTGAAAAGTGCATCCCCAAAGAGGCTGTCCACAGCTCCGTGAATACACTGAGCAGTTTGTGTACGGGTACTCAGATCCTTTCCTGAAGTACAAATACCATAGCCTAAAAATACACCATTACAGGTAAAGTACTAGTTTAAAAATGATATTTAACTAAAAGTGCAGTATTATAATTGGCGAAATGTATTTAAGGAGGATCTTAATTATGCAGCAAAGCAGCTTTCGTGGTATTCTATTTTTATAAAATGTTATATTATTATGTTTTTATCAATATTGAAAACATATCAGAGCATTTAAATGTTTTTAAAGCTATTAAAAAAGAACTACTTTATATTGAGCATTGTTTTGGCAGATACATGTAGTGCAGCATGATATTCCCCTCTGAGATTTAGTAGGGTAAGTAAACAGAAACGCACATTTAATGTACAAGTATCCCACTACTGGACTCTGACCTGAGTTTCAACAGTCACATTAAAACAGTTACTAAATCAGCCTACTATCACCTAAAATATATCTAGGATTAAAAGACTAATGTCACAGCAGGATTTAGAAAAACTTGTCCATGCTTTTATCTTCAGTTCAAACCGGAGAGACGTGATGTAAGAATTACATATTTATTGTTTACACGTCATATGAATGAAATGATTGCCCTGATAATACAACAGGAGAATGTAATGGTGTTTGGCGATTAGGCCCCGGTTTGCAGGATAATCATTCAGGAGGGAAAGCACCGCTCCGATGAAATCCCTGGGGTCTAGACACTGGTGGTGGTGCTGAGTAGGTGAGACCGGTCTGAAGAAGGAAGGTTTAGCTTTGTCCTGGAGGAGACTGGAGGCGAGAGGGGTGGAGGCGGGTTGCGGTCATCTGCAAATGACAACTGACAGGGAGGAAGAGCAGGCATTAAAGGAATTTAGCATGTGCAGCTATTGGCTGCTGAGGGGTGACGCCCTCATATTTAATGAGGGGGGAAGGGAGCCATCGAGTGACGTGTAAGTGACTCGTGTTAGGTCTTCCTTATTGAACTTGCGCTAAGCTTCATTAGACTCGACTACTGCAATGGTGTCTTCACAGGTCTCACTAAAAAATCTATTAGGAAGCTGCAGCTGATTCAGAACGCCGCTGCTCGAGTCCTCACAAGAAAGTGGATCACATCACTCCTGTTCTGAAGTCTTTACACTGGCTTCCTGTGTGTCAAAGAATAGATTACAAAATACTGCTGCTGGTTTATAAAGCATTGAATGGTTTAGGCCCAAAATACATTTCTGACCTGCTAAATTATGAACCATCCAGATCTCTCAGGTCTTCAGGGACTGGTCAGCTTTCTGTCCACAGAGTCAGAACTAAACATAGTTTGTAACACGTTAGTCCCAACACTGGTAAACACACCTGATCACCTGAGAGCTGCCGTTTCATTCAGACTGTTTAAAAAAAAAACCAGTCTGATTTTAACAACTCAATGTGTGATTGTTATAGCAGTAATATTAGACACTAATACAGTAAACTATTAACACTGTACATATTATTGTTTGCCCGTGGGATTAGGATGATCGGTACTGATCCTCCGGTCGGATGTGATATAAAAACAAAGCGATTATTTTTGTTGTTGTAAACTCACGTGGATTAAACTACATGTATTAGTGCATTCATTTCAATTCGCGAACATATGATACATTAAATGATCGTGAGGATGATGATTGAAAATCGTTTGTTTGAGCCGGGCTGCATTTCCTGATCTAAAAACATAGCGATGGTTTTGTACTTACGCCAACGTGAATTAAACAACATTATTTTGTTAAATAAAAACATGGTGATGTTTTGTAAATGATTACATGTCTCTTATTTAGCACAGAATATGATCCTATCCGTGACATATGGATCTTAACAAATATCCGATCAGATACCTGTGTGCTTCTCAAAGTGTGGTCCGCGGACCACTGGTGGTCCGTGATCGCCCTCTAGTGGTCCGTGAGTATATTGGTAACATTTCACATTTGAAATAAATAAATACATTTAAGTTGTCCGCACTGGAATATCTCCGCAATGGAGCGAGCCTAAGTTTCACTTTCGATTGCATGATATAGCCCAGCGAAACACCTTCGTCACACATGTTGCCACCTGTTTGTACCAGTTTCAGGCGATTTGTAATCTGTTCTAGAAAAACCATGTGTTTTTTTATATTTGTGGAGTTAGGTGGTCCGCGAGTGTTTTTTTATTGGTTAAGTGGTCCTTGGTATGAAAAAGTTTGAGAAACACTGCTGTAGATCTATCAGCTGTTTATTTCACATGAGTTCCAGTGTGGCAGCTTTTCACGGCTCCCCCTGGTGGATCCATGATCCATTGCAGCTGGTTTCATTAAAATTACATTTATTTATCAAGGGGGCGTATCAAGTCCTGCGGGGGGGGTTTTCCTTTTCAGCAGGGGCCCACCCTGTGCAGATCACGGACCCGCACGGGTAGGCGTCTGAAATGAAGCGCTACATCTGTAGTTTAATTGGCAAACCATAGCCTCAATCCACTGATCAGGCCAAACAAGAAAAGCCAGAACGGGTGGCAGGTGCTTGCTTGCGCATTTGTGTTCCATTTCTCTGTCATCTGACTGCGTGACAAGCCGCCTGTCTCCTTCAGTCTTTTCTACTTGGCATGATTTTTCCCCAGCTGCTGTGAACAAGCCACTGATTGTACTGTTGATGGACAGAACTCTTCAAACCATAGGTGTAAACAAACTCATATTCCCTCCTGTAAGTCCAACAAGATGTGATGAAAGCCGTAGTGGCTGTTCTGAATCATTAGCTTTATCTGACATGAAATCTTAAAGCAGCTGCACTATTATATAGTCCAATGTGTCTCAGTGGGCTACTTCAACATCACTTAACAACCCAGTCCAATGGCACACCAAAAATAAAATATCAGTGAAAGAGACGATTAGACAAACATGTAGGTTATTTTACATTTACAAAAGCTGAATACACAGCTGTTGATCTTCCTATTGATCAAAACTCTACTCACTGACCAACGTAGATGGCATCTACAAAATCCAAAGCAACACATTTTGTTTGTAGAACAGGGTGCTTTCAATTGTGAGCGGCCTTGGCAGAACAACACATTTTCCAGCGAAGGTAGTAGAAAAACAGAATCACGTTTCAGAGGCAAAGCTGTTATCTTCTCTGGGCACAGTGTAGACCCATGTATGTGTGTGTGTGTGGTGATAATGGCATCCTCTTACCTGCAATGTGAATTTTCTCACGCGACAGCAGCAACCGTTATAATCAAGCAGCAATTTAGCTTAACCACACCGCTTTAAATTAAACAATTTATTTGAACATATTTATTCCATAAAAGGTGTTGTCACTTTAAAAAAATGCATCTATCTGGTGAGTTTTAAGAAAGGATGATAAAGCACACAAATTAATGTTTGAAGTACTTGTATTGAAGCCGATGATAAGTGAGCACTTCAACCAACACAGTCAGCGAGACTGTGTTGCTTCAGCAGATGTGAAGTACAAATCTTCCCTTAAATCGCATATTCAAACATTTCATTAATGCACTAAATATCCCCTTTACTGGAGAGTCTAATACTTTTCTGCAAACGGTTCTATTTACTCGAAAGACTTGGTTTCATTTGTCATCCCTACATCTCTCGCCTCTGCATCATGACGCAAGCGTTGTTCTGCTGCTTTCAGTCATAATGACTCACATGTTCACATCACATTGCTTTATAATGGCACCCAGCTAGAGCTATGTGAATGAAGAAACTACTCTCAAGTTTTTTTTTAGTGTTAACCCTTTTATCACTGTTTTTAGGGGTCTGGGGCCAAACTCTGTAACTCTTTTCAAACGTAGGTTGGGATAAGGTCTGTAAAGCAGTGGCAATGGAAATGCATATACTGTACCTGCAGGCAACTTTCACTAAATGCTTCACACACAGCAGAAACAAGTTGACACCAGAAAAGGTGTTATAAGTGCCCTTTTAATAAACACTATAAGCCAAACGACATTCATTACAAGAAAATGAATTTTTAAACTTTTATTTCTATTCATAATAATAATAATATATAATATTTTTATAGCGCCTTTCAGGAAACGCTTGTATTCATGAACATAAACATAAAATGTTCTGTTTGCTGGAAAACTTTCATCATTGTAATGTCATTCGGTCGTTTTGTGTTTATTGTGTTGTCATGTTTTATGTGGACCCGAGGAAAATAAGCTGATGAGCTGCATGGGGATCCTGATAAATAAAGGGACTAAATCCCTGTATGACTTGAGAGCAGTGGAAATCCTATTTTCAGGATGTGTGGGAATCCAGAGGAGAACTTCTGGCAATCGTGACTCTAGGTTAACACACACACACACACACACACACACACACACACACACACACACACACACACACACACACACACACACACACACACACACACACACACACACACACACACACACACACACACACACACACACACACACACACACACACACAATATCACGATAGATTCATAGTTAGTCATTGTATATGTATGCTTCTTGTATTAATAGGCCAGCCATTGTGCTATTAAAACATATTTTATTTTGAAAACATCATCTTAATGTGATTATAGATAGGAATAATGGCTTATATTTAAATAATATCAGTGCTTAATTCGTTGTTTTATCCGCTCTGTTACAATTCTTGTCTCTCACTGAATCGGACATTTCTCCAGTGCTTTCCCCGGCTTGGTTGCAGTAAGTGGCCCAAGGACTTGTCTGAGATCCGTGGTAAAACTGGGCCGACGGACCAGAGGATGCAGGGCGCCGAAGGCATCATCTCGCCCCGGAGTCTTGCTGACCTTCCCGGGCACACGGCCTGTCCGAATGGCCTGGTACGAACGCATGGACAGTTTGCGGTGCTGAGATGGCCCAGTTTCAGTAGGAAGCCCGCCTCGCTTTGCCAAAGTCTCAAACACTTTCTCCAGATTCGTGCTTTCTTTTGCAGACGTTTCAAAATATGCACATTCATCGCCGAGGGATTTGAGCACTTCTTCCCTAGATATTTCTCTCTCTGATTCCAGGAGATCCACTTTGTTGGCGCAGACCACCAGAGGAATCTGCGGCTGTGCGCAATGCTCTGGCACAGAGGATTTGGTGAGCTTTAATTTAGCGGCCAGAATCTCCTTTCGTAGGGCACACACCTCTTCGAAAGAGCTCCGGTCATCGAGACTGAATACCAGGAGAAAAATGTCCCCTGCATTAAAGACAAGAAATTAGTTGGATAATATGGATGTGAGAGATAGAATCAGAATCAGAATCAGAAACAGGTTTATTACCAGGTAGGGTAACACTTATGATGAATTTGGTTATGGTGCACACATAAGATAACACACAAATAGAAACTATTTGAAGAAAACTATAATAACATTAACACATATTAAAAAATATATAGTAAAACAAATAGCAGTATTGAATATGGTTGTAATCCTCGAAATATAATTGAATAAAATATTTGCAGCAATAAAAAGCAAGATTGTACACTGTGTGCATTAATGTCATGCATATGGGTCTATGATGTGGCTGAATTACGCATGCACAAACAAACTGCAACGATTCGCCTGTTATGGTTTTGGAAAATATATAAACTGAAAACAAATCTAAACTTGTGTCAGGCCAGAGACTATAACACGCACCAGTAAGGATAGATAGCCGCCGCTTGGCTGGAAAATCCCTTTCCCTGGACGCGTCCAGAACGTCAATTTGATAGCTCTCTCCACGAATGCGAAACATTTTCCTGAGGAAATCCTCGGAGGTGGGATTGTACTCCTCCATGAATCCTTCTCGAAGGTATCTTCTAACGATGGACGTCTTGCCGACCCTTGGCGCACCAAGAACCACGATGCGCTTACAGTTCTGAGGCTTGGTCGGTGCTTGCTCTTGGCCAATCTTGCGCTGCCGGCTTTTACCGTGCAGAACCAGAGCTGCCAACTGATCCAGGGGGGATCTCTTGCAGGGGTGGCTGCTGTTGGCAGTGGACAGTTGCCTAACAGGTGGCCCTGAACGCGTCTTCTTCTCCTGTTTCCACTGAGACGTGGCCACTTTAAGTATCCCCAAACCTGCTTTGATTCCCGATGAACTCAGGTGCTGTGAAGCGTTTTTGTAAGCCAGAAAGACTTTGGAGGTGCCGGTGCCCTTCTCGTCCATATTACCATGAAATTGGGGAGCATCTATGGAGCAGCTGATCTGGTTTGCCACAGGCAGAGAGGTGGTCTGTGGCACGGTAGAGATGCTGCCTCTTTCCATCATTTTAATATAGCCTAGGTCCAGCCCGTGGCTCAACAATGTGGACAGATTGTGAGAGCTGACGTTATCGGCTTGTTCAAGCTTGTCTCTGTGCAAAGGCTGATGCCCGTTGTCTTTATATGAGCCATCCTCAACCCCGTGATTCATGCGTCATGCTCATGGTCATGGAGAGGGTTGTTGTGTTCCTCAGGAGAACAGTGTGTTGAGGAAACAGTATAGGGCTATAGTACTCAGCGTATAAATTATAACACATGATTTACATTTGCCATGTTTGATTGTTATATAATTATCATTTATTATTAATAAAACAACCATTCAATGTATTATTTCATGATTATGTTTGTTTTTGGTTATTGTTATTACAGTATTAGCTTATTTATAGGTTAATTTATCAAAATGAATATGCTTATTTATCATGGCTCATTTTTTTTCTCCATGAAACATTCTGACTTCTGACAACTTAGGCTATTGTTGTTCCCTTTCATTTTAAATTGTTTTGGTAGCCTATTTTATTGCTTAAGAGAAAAGAAAGAAAACATGTGAAAGAAATAAAATACTTTTTAAAACGTTATTTACCCGAATTAAACTTTGCACACAGAACCGAAAAGCAGCCATACAAAACCAAAATTGAAACTAAAACACAATATAAGAAAAATGAATTAGAAATCAAATTAATTACATAAGGCTCTACTTTTCACAGCTTTAGAGTTTGTGAAGTAGACCTATTTAGTGTGTCCAGGTAGGACTTGAAGCAGGCAAGACAGGCAAATGTGTTAGTAGCTAATATGGAATTTTGCATATAAAACAACAAGACTGATGCCATTATCAAAATAACCAAATATAATTAAATACATAATAATTGAAGGTCATTACCAAAAGTCTGACTCTGTGGTACAGTCCCTAATAGGCTGATTAAGGTTTGATCTGTGTGGTGATAGAAACTAGGAGGGTCCTTTATGTTACAATAACTTAATAAACCGGAAACACATGTGCAATACTGTCATATAAAACTCACATCTTGTTAACAAACTCATCTGTTCCTCCTTTGTTTTGAAGCGTCGTGGTGACCATGGTTACCAATAGAGAGAACATACTTGACGCTGAGGTGCAGCGCTAGCTTGGTTAGCACTGCTAGCTAACAACGCTACATGAGTTTACCGAAACTTTCACGGCAGTGAGAACAAATGAATTACGGCGAGTCAGTGAGTAAGGGGCTCAGGCGTCTAAGTTCTGCAGGTAGGCTATGTCACACACTTCTGTGTCTTTCTTTTACCCCCCTGTCCATGTCTCTACGAGCTAAGCGTTTGCAGCACCATGACCCCTCCACCTGCTCAGGAGCTGCACTGAAGTCAACAGCGAAAATGAAGCTGTGCCTCTCTTTATTTTGTTGGAAAAGATACTCAGAACTTTGACTTTTGTTAAAGTAGCGAAACCACAATGTAGATAACTAAGTCCTTCCTAAATGAAAGTGTTGCCTTCAAACATTTTGATTATATTTCACATCATTAATCCAAATCTGCAAAGTAATTTAGAAGTCGGAGTAGAAGTAGCATAACATGGAAATAATCAAGTAAAGTAGGCCTACAAGTATCTCAAAATTGTACTTAAGTACTTGAGTAAATGTACTTAGTTACTTCCTACCGCTGACAGTAACTGTGTCCATTAATACTTGAAGAAGAACTAATCAGCACTGGTGTAAAGTAACTAAACTTAAGTTCATTTTGAGAGACTTGTACTTTACTGGAGTATTTCAATTTCGTACTACTTTATACTGCTCCCCTACTACAATTCAGAGGTATAATGTACTTGTACTCCACTACATTTATTTAGATCCCTTGCAGATTTGGATTAATGATGTGAAACATAATCAAAAATTAAATAAGGCTTTATTACACCTGGAGTAAAATCACAATCTACCCTGCAGTATAAAGTTGAAACAAGCTGCACCTTTACCAGCTTTGATAACACTTTAATGATCAATAATTATGATCAAAACATATAATATATATACATCTGGAATGGGCCAATGTGCAAAACGAGTACTTTACTTTTAGAAAGTATATTTTGATTCTAATGCTCTTGCAGGAGCCATGAAACGTGTATAGCAATGCATTTTGTTTTAATATAAGATATTTGTTTGATCACTATTGATTGGTTGGCTTGGGTCACATGGCGGCACTCATTATACTCCTGTTCACCTGCGTGAGGCGTGTGTGGAAGAGAGGGTGACACAGGGTCGTTGTACTTTGTGTTGACCGCAAGTTTAATGATTGTTTGATTACTATAGCAATGTATATGTCCAAGGAAAATAAGTTGATCATCCCAGATTTCATTCATCTACATTATTTTTAAACAGAGTTTTTGATCTCAGCAAGTGCTTTGTTGTAGCGTGTCACACACTATCAAACCTCTCAGCGACTTTGTTTGTTTGTTTTGTTTGTTTAGCTCTTGTACTTTTACTTCAGTGACATTTTGAGTGCAGGATTTTTTCTTGTAACAGAGTATTTCTACACTGTGGTATTTTTACTTTTGATCCGAGTACTTTTTCCACCTCTGCTAATCAGAGTTCAGATACCATACTTTAGTCCCAAAACTCCTTTGGTAGTTTGTTTTATGAATGGAAAAAGATACATTATGATTATTATTGTACAGACCATTTATGATTTATCTAAACTTAGCCTATAATTATATATTTAAAATGTAATTTTTGTATATATTTTTTTGATTAATCGGGATATGCAAGGTAACTAGTAAAGTTGTCTAAGTGGAAAATTGGAAGATATTTTCAACTAAAATGTACTGTAGTCGAAGTAAAAGGTAGCATACATGTGGAAATAACTGCTGAGTACTTGGGCAGCATGTGTTGCATTCTCTTAGGGAGAAAGTACATAAGAATAATGGTCAGAAAAAAAGGTGTTTCATTGGCTGTTTCTTTTGCAAAAACATATAGAATTGCAGCAGCAATTTCTTTGGATAAGGGCAAGGGCTTTGCTGCTGGCAAATCAAATCCATTATGTGAGAAACTGCACTTAGTTTGAGACTGACAACATGGAGGAAGTGAAGCAAAACACTTACAAAAGCCAAGGATCTTTCACTGTTGTTGTGGCCATGGAAACTATATTCAGAGAAATGAACAGAATTGCATAACCATGTCAGTGTTCCAGGGCGATAGCTGTGAGTTTGTGACCACTTATGTACTCTGCACAAATGAAGTAAAGCTTCTCTCACTTTTTAAAATGTAAGAATTAGGGATAAGCAACATGAAACATTATAGTCTCTGTGTGGAGAGATTACCACGAGACTTGAAGTGTGGGAGCACTCAGAATGACTGTTCCCATTTTCCAGTTTATATCTTGACTCTCTCCTCTAGAGAACAAGAAGCTGAAACCATCAGAGGAGTTGCACATCTTGGGTTCTGAGCAGCCCGACATCTGTACTCTTAAAGACTGTGAACTCCAGGCCATGTCCTTTCAGCCACAGGACATCAATAAAGTAAACCCGCTTCATCCATTTACAGTATTTACTATGAGTTTGAAATGAACTTTGCTCCCCCAAAAATACAAATCATGTTTGTGTGGCACCAAGGGTGTTTTATAGCAGTTGAATATGTTACTGACAATATGATTATGTCTGTAGATTCATATACCTAAGCCACCGAAGGGCCGCCCCAAACCAGCTCACATGGCTCTTGTGTCTAAGACACAGCCAGCTGAAGGAGCAAGTGATACTGCGCAGGGGCCAGCGACTCATCCAGTGAATCAGGACCCTGACTCTCAACCTCCAGACTGCACAGGTTGGTCGTCTTCATTTGTCCTCATGAACAATAACACATTGTACAGTGTACTGTCGTGAGAAAGATGTTCAGAATTTGTATCCTAATGCTGAAATTAATGTTATTTTCAGTGTTAGTTCCAATACTCTTTTTTTTCAGGATCAGACGGGTTCAACTTTGATGACCAAGAGATGGTTCTTCCACACAGCATTCTGGGTACTTTAGAGGATTTCCAAAGTTATTTGGAAGCCAAAGGGGAGACAGAGGTATATCATAATGAGACAAAGTGAAACAGCATTTACATTTTAACATATAGTATTTCAAATCGGGCAACCAAATACAGCTCATTCTGTAAACTGATGTAACGAAACAGAAACCGTTGACTGCACAAGCCAACTCTGGTTCCTTCCTTCTTTTTTCCACTATCCAGTTGGTGAAGCGAATAGCAAAGTCCAGGAAATACACTCCATCTGAGGCCCCAGAGAGACATGGGTCTGAGGCTGTGGAGGACGGGCGTGGGATCCCTTCAGGCTGCAGAAACATTCAGAGCAATGCCCTGCAGCACTGGCAGGCTCACATGACGCAGCGCAGACGGCAGCAGGACCTCTTATCTGGTGAGCGGATTGCACTGTACAGCAACCTGCACCAGAAATACATCACACTTGCATAATCAGTTCTGCCTGCTTGCAACCTAAAAAAAAAAGAATCAGCTCGCATTTGTCTAAGCATTAACAAGAGGTAATATATTATTGAATGAAAAACACTTGAACTGAATCAGGAGTTGATGAATACATCTCTTAGATGCATACTTCAAATTAAAGATATTTGCTCATGTATACATTCATATTTGATTTCCAAAATACCTTTTCTCCCATCTCTTTATTCATCTGCTGCTCTGTTCAACTCTCTCAAGACATGCTCGACAGGCCGGTCGAGAGCTTACTGATGAACCAAGCCAACCATTACAGAGAAACTCAGGAGCAGAGGGAGTTTCTAAACCGAGTCATGCCTCTCATCCACTCTGGATATGTATGACACACATTTGAGTCAGAATCCTCTCCTATTTGATTTGATTTTCTCTGCGGCTTCTTCACTCACGTGTCTTTACATCTATGTCTTAGGGTTACCGTGTGGGCAGTGAGTTTTGGAGCCTCCCACAGCGTATTGGAGATGAAATGAGTGGCATCGCAGCCACTCTGACTCAGACGGAGCAGGGCAGATGGTCACCTGTCACACACGTAGCACAACCGGGCAGCGTACGCCGGGAATCAGGTACACACAGAAACCTCCTTCTTCAAACTGTTTCTTCTCATGGTGCATTCGCTTGGAACATCCAGTTGGCCCAACATTCTAAAAAGTGTGAAAGTGTGAAAAGTGAAATCACATTCAAGATGTCCAATTTTCCCCCTGAAGACACATTTTTTAAAACCACACTTGGCGTTGAGGATAATCCCGAAACATCATAAAACAAATGCTCACCAAAGTAAAAAAAGAGAAAAATACAAAAATGCCTCGTGGTTCTTTGCCTCTGCCAACTAGTCAAGTCATTCGTGTCTGTCCCAAAAGGCATCCGTTGTGCAACATTTGAACAAAATCCCTCCAGGCGTTTCATTTAATTCCATGTTAAGAATGGTACAGACGGACAACTTGAAAACAGTGTGCCACTGCAGTTGCAGCCGCTGATGTATAACGGGTAACGATGAGTGATTGTCTCTTTTTTGGGGGACTACTCGGAATAAACTCTAATAATAAATCTCTCTGTGGAAAATGTTTGATTCTCTAGGAATTATTTCTGCTGAGACTCGTCCAGCGTCTCGGACTTGGGACCAGAGCACCTACCTGCAGCACCAGTGCCAGGAGCTGGGGGAGCTTCTGCAGGACATGCATATCAAAAAGCCGGTAACACAACTCACACACAACTGCAAAATAATTGCAACAGAAGTTTGAATCCACCAGGCAGTTTTTTACAGTACTTTCCATCTCTTACAAACATCGATTAAGACTCAAGGATGAACTGATTGGGTTATGGTGGTCACATGGTCAAGGTCACTGTGATCTCACAATAACATCGTTTTGGCAATAACTTAATTGCTCTTATGATTATACTGATAATTTCCCCAAACATAATAGGATAACAGGGTGACTTGATGACCTTTTCAGACTTGGATCTTTTGTTTGAGCTGGACATGGATTATCCTCTGAGGTCGTACACTGAACCTAAAAAATATATGCACCATATCTTTGTGCAGAATTTAACTGGGTTATGATGCTGAAAAAAGTGTGATGTTTAATGCAAATTGCACACGGGCATGAACACACACACACAAACCAGTTTACATACTCTTGAGCAATTATGTGATGGTGTATCTTATTACCTGTAAAAAGTACAGTTAGTACACACATGCATGATGAGATTAATGAGGAACTGGAGCCTTCACATTGAGTCCAGATATGAAGTCTGGAGCATGTTGTATAGTAGCACTGAAAAGATGTGCAGGGTTACGTCACCCTATGCGCATGTGTGCTGAGAAAGCAGGTGTCCTGTATATTTCAGGTAACGATGGATAGGAGGAGTGCGCCCATGGTGGGTCTGCATTACGCATTACCCAACCTCCCCTCCACACACACACACACACACACACACACACACACACACACACACACACACACACACACACACACACACACACACACACACACACACACACACACACACACACACACACACACACACACACACACACACACACACACACACACACACATTGTGTCCGTGACATTAGAGGAAATGGTAGCAGTGTGTTCTGCCGGGCTGGTGGATGTGTGATGCTGAGTGGGGGTTGGGGTCTGAAGTGCCTCTTGACAAACACACAGGAGGAAACAGATTGTCTTGTCAGCAGCTGACTGGTCCGTGGCTTCGTGACATACAGGAGAGCGATAATAAGGAGAGGGAGGGGCTGTAACGAGAGAGAGGAACATTACATTACATTTAGCTGACGCTTTTATCCAAAGCGACTTACAATAAGTACATTCGACCAGGAAGACACAACCTTGAAGAAAACAGAATCATATAAGAACATCAGGTTTCAAAGAGCCAATCGTTTCAAGTGCTACTCAACTGGCTTTAGATAAGCCAGTCCTTTATTAGTATATAAGTGCTCTGTTAGCAGTTCTTTGTTAGTCATTCTATCGCTCGAAGTGGAGTCGAAAGAGATGAGTTTTCAGTCTGCGCCGGAAGGTGTGTAAGCTTTCTGCGGTCCTGATGTCAATGGGGAGCTCATTCCACCATTTTGGAGCCAGGATAGCAAACCCACGTGTTTTTGCTGATGGGAACTTGGGTCCCCCTCGCAGCGAGGGTGCAGCGAGCCGTTTGGCTGATGCAGAGCGTAGAGCACGTGCTGGGGTGTACGGTTTAACCATGTCCTGGATGTAGGAAGGGCCAGATCCATTCGCAGCATGGTATGCAAGTACCAGTGTCTTGAAGTGGATTTTAGCAGTTACCGGAAGCCAGTGGAGGGAGCGGAGGAGCGGCGTGGTGTGGGAACATTTTGGAAGGTTGAAGACCAGACGAGCCGCTGCATTCTGGATGAGCTGCAGAGGTCGGATGGCACATGCAGGCAGACCAGCCAGGAGGGAGTTGCAGTAGTCTAGGCATGAGGTGACGAGAGCCTGGACCAGAACCTGCGTCGATTTCTGGGTCAGCTGTGGGCGTATCTTCCTGATGTTGAAAAGCGTGTATCTGCAGCAGCGGGTTGTAGCAGCGATGTTTGCAGTAAACGACAGGTTGTTATCTAGGATAACACCCAGATTCCTTGCAGTCTGAGTCGGGGAAACAACAGAGGGGCCGATGTTGATAGTTAGGTCAAGAGAGGGACAATCTTTTCCCGGAAGGAAAAGCACTTCAGTTTTGTCAAGATTGAGCTTGAGGTGGTGAGCAGACATCCACTGAGAGATGTCAGCTAAACAAGCAGAGATGCGTGCGACGACCTGGGTCTCTGAGCGGGGAAAGGACAGAATTAGTTGGGTGTCGTCAGCGTAGCAGTGGTATGAAAAACCATGCGGGCTAATGACAGATCCGAGCGAGTTTGTGTACAGGGAGAAGAGGAGAGGACCAAGAACAGAGCCCTGAGGGACCCCTGTAGTTAATTGACAAGGGTCGGACTCAGACCCTCTCCAAGTAACCCTGTAGGTACGGTCTTTGAGGTATGAGGTGAGGAGGGAAAGTGCAGAGCCTGAAACTCCAAGTTCTTGGAGAGTGCGAAGGAGGATCTGATGGTTCACCGTGTCGAATGCAGCAGACAGGTCCAACAGGATGAGGACAGAGGAGAGGGAGGCTGCTTTAGCAGTGTGCAGTTCCTCAGTGACAGCAATGAGAGCAGTTTCTGTGGAGTGACCTGCCTTGAAACCAGACTGGTGCAGATCCAGAAGGTTGTTCTGATGGAAATAACGGGAGAGTTGTTTAAAGACAGCGCGTTCAAGTGTTTTAGACAGGAACGGGAGGAGAGAGACAGGCCTGTCGTTTATAACGTCAGACGGGTTGAGAGTGGGTTTCTTCAGGAGAGGGTTTACAAAGGTAGGGAAGAGGGGGGCGAATGACAGAAAGGGCGGAAGAAAATATAGCCTCTAGTGGTGCTCAAGAAGAAGAGTTTGAACTTCAGGAGAACAAAAGATTGCACTTTAATTATTATGTCACATGATGTAATGGTAGAGCTAAGCTGATGATGTGTTTTTGTTTCTGAGGCCAATGGAGACTGTTTCACTGAAGAAAGACTCAGAAATCCTCTATGACATAGTGTCGACTAGTGGCGTCTGCGTTGTGTTGTGGAAGGATAAGACCTGAGTCAGCATATCGTTGGAGCCGATCTCCGTTTATTGTGACAACAGATGAACAACAAATCAGTCGTTACTACAGTATATTGTATGCCCTCACACTTCGGCCCCTGCATAGAATAAATAAGAAATAACTAATTCAGTATACACACATGTTCATAGCTTAATGCAGAAATGTCCGAACACATTGCAGTTCACCGCTCCCGTGACACAAGAAGGGAAGAGGAAAATGTGAGGGACACCATATAAAGGGGGTCCCCACAAAATAATCGTATTGGTACACGGATTGAATAAATAAATAAAAGTGCATGACAAATATATTTGACAAGGAACCCTAAAATGTACCTTTTTACAGAAATGTGACCAACAACTAGCAAAAAATATGTAATGATGACATTTACCTAAATTAAATATTTTCACTGCTTCTTTAGTTTGAACACACATGCATATACAGTACATGTTTCACAGTTGTCGGGGGGAAAGTTTTAAGGATAGTGTATGTGCACATTGATAAAGTTTAATTTAGCCATTGATATCCGGACTGTGTGTTCCACAACACCTCGTCCTCAACACCTCCTTTTGTCCGTTCCAGCTGCACTTTCTGGATGTGCGCTGACAGGACGTGCGTACCCTGAAAAGGACTCTGGGTATTGTGTTTCAATGCCCCGTGTCACAATGTTGAATGAGCGTACAAAGCTAACTACCTCCTTCACAACCGACACCCACTGTGTGGCTTTTATTACAGGAGATGTATGGACTGGAGGTTATTGGCTCCAGCACGCCTGTCACTTCTGTCAGAGTGTGTCGTGGTCCCTTACTGGAGGAGCTGGAAGACGAGACAGAGCCCAAGAACATGAGGAAGGAGGACCTGTAAGCTGGGCTTTGTTGATTTTTAGAGATTTGCCATTATTTCTTACCAAAGCTTGGTTAAATATGTCAAAATCAGGCCAAATGTCTTGCCCTATTTCAAAGGCACTACAAATCACTACCCACAAATCAGTGCCATATTATGGGTTAATTGAATGAATGGGAATCATGTCATAATCTCCAGTGCATCTTTTTAATTAATTATTTTTTTATTATTTACGAGTCATTATTATTATTTAATTTGTTTCATAAAAAGAATAACAAAACTTGTTTTTAAAATAAAAACCAGGTGCTGCACATGTGGTTCAAATGTGAGGGAGTTATGAACCAAAATACCCAGATAAGAGGGAAATGCAAATGTATGAATCACAAAAAATCGGGTGGATTTTCATATACATTTTTATTCTCAGTTGCCCATAATGTTGAAGTGTACGTCTCAACATGAACTACATTGTGTCACTCATGTTAGTGCAGCTTCCTGATGCTAAGCTTACAAATGTTAAGTTGAACAAGAAACACTTGAATGCATGATTGCCTTCAATGGTTCTCCTTTTAGGAGCTGGTTTTGTGCAGAGGGAAGAATCAGCATTCCAGATGTAAAGAAATAACATAACAATACTACAGATTCAAATGACATTCAAACTAATTTAATACATCCATATAGTATCAGAAGTCAAGGTGCAGTCTAGTTTCTATCTTGTTGGCCGTGTGGTACTCCTGATTTATTGTTCTCTTCCACAGGAATCCTCTGGCGCAGTACGATGATGTTTGGACCGAAGCTCTGCTCATTCCTGCCTTGAGGTTCGGAGGTCAACTTGCTAGCTGGACTGGAAACTCTCCCATCAACCAGGTACAGAGCGGCCTTAAAACAGATAGTTAGTCTGCACCAATGAGTTTCAAACCATGATATATCAAATATGATATCTTACCAGGCTCATAGTATGGACATGCTTTCATTTCCTATTTCCCCAGTTGCACAGTCTAGTTAAATTCATCATAACATCCCTGAACGATGTTGAGCTACCATGAATCAACATTTTTCCTGATTTTTTTTTTAATTTTAAAATTCCCTGCAGAGGTCTTACATTTTAGGGAATAAAAGATCAGGAAGCTTTAGTTTAGGTGGACAGTGATCAAGAGTACGGCAAACAGAAACGACTGTGATTAATTACAGTATGAAAACAGAATTTCTAGAAGGAATAGAGATTGAGTTGATAACACAACTGCTGTGATGGAATAAATGCGGTAAATGGATATGAAGCTACATTTACCATGTGAGTAGACCACAAGTAATTTCACCTTCCTCCATGTTTCTCTACCTGCCGTTTGCCTTTATCTGTCCATGCTTCCTGTTATTGGAGACGCCTACATCATATTAATACACTTTTCCCTCTCTATCACTCACTGGTCAGGGACAAGTAGGAATCAGTGCCACAATTATCTTTGAGGCCCTGACTGGAGAAAGAACATCATCCCACCTGGAGCTGCACAATGAGGGCAGCTCAGCCATCTTCTACAGCTGGCAGCAGCTTCCCGTGCCATGCTGCCTTGCTAACTTGCGATCACACACAATGCGTCATCACTTCTACTTCAACTCTTCCAGTGGTAAACACACACACAACCAGCCACCTGCTAAGCCCTGGCCACACACTGTTTGTCCCAGTTTCAATCCATTATACTTTATCTTTCAGCTCGTACTTATTGCACCTCAACCAGTTTTATGTTTCCACTCCCATCCAGGCGTTATGTGTCCAGGCGAAACCCAGTGTGTTGAGATTGTATTTAAGTCAGAGGAGCCAGGCATCAGAACTGAGATGTGGCAGCTCAACACCCACCCTGTGCTGCTGCGAGGTGCCTCCATGCAGGTCTCTCTGAGAGGAGTGGCTCTGCAGCAGGACACAACTGCAGACCAGAGGCTTTTCATACAGGTGGGTACAATTACAGTGTGTTTTAGTGAGCTGCAACTGTTGCACAATTTTGATAATCAATTAATCGTAAAAGTAATTTTTCATGCAAAATGGCTGAAAGTACTATTTTCTGCTTCTTAAATATGGAAATGTCATGGTTTTCTCTGTTTATTTGATCTATAACAGAATAAATATTTGTGTTTTGGACTGACAAAACAACACTTTTAAGACCTCCTTTAGACTTTATGAAGTGGGGATGGCAATTTTCACTGTTTTGTGACTCGGTTTTTCATATCAGTCTGAAAAATGTAAGCCATTTTATTAAATATTGGGAAAGAAATGAAAATAGTTACGAGTTGCAGTTTTATCTGAAAGTACGACTGCAAATTGCAAGGACAGATGACACTGAGATCTTCTTGAAGCCCATCTGTGTTTTTTTTATCTTTGTTTCTGTTGTGCGTGCGCGAGCAGACGAAGCTGGAAAAGATAGTGAAGGAGAAACTGTGTCGGTCCATTGTGTATGACGTGCTGCGGGGGGTCCGCACCCTAGAGAGACCCAGCTCTCCTGCAGAACTCTACGTCACCGAAGAGCAAGAGTTTTTACGCCAAAACCCCAAGGTAAATACTACAAGTGGGAGATGTTGTCCTTAAATCATCCCACACTTCAGTTTTTATAGGCGTTTATTTTCATATAAACCCTCCTTAGGTCTTAAAGGTGGGGTAGGTAATTTTGGAGAAACCAGCTCGAGTGCGCTAGAATTTGAAAATACGCAACTGGAAAAAATCTGCCACTTCTTTACAGAGCCCCTCCTCCAACACACACGAACACGCACATGACCAATGAGGGCACGAGATAAGTTTGTGCACAGATGGAAGGCTGACAGGCAGGTCGGCCATCGTTGTGCTTTTTTCAAAGATTACATTTTTTTATGTATTTATTGTCATTTTAAGCATTTAATATATTCATTGCTATCGGGATGTTAAGAGTATTCCATGGAATATAACAAAAAATGTTTCTGAAATAAATTACATACCCCACCTTATACACAACCGGAAAAAAACGGAAAAAATAAATTAGGTAATTTATTTATTTTTTGTATGTATTTTCAAATTCTACCCCACCTTTAAATGTAGATATAAATGTTTAATTTTTGTATTGGTTTTTCAGTTGAATTATACTTAAAGTTCAGGGTATTCAACTGTTAGAAACAATACTGTTCAAATTATTATTTTAATTTTTTTTAAAGAATGTTTTCAAAGTCAATGAATAATCGTATTTAATAATTGTGATATCAATATTGACCAAAGATAATCGTGATTATGATTTTTGCCATAATCGAGCAGCCCTAATACATGGCCAAATGTTTTACATCAGTGATATATCTGAGATGTTTCTTTGTATATAGTACCCCCTGAATCTTACTCACATTGCATGGTGTGAGGTGATCCACCAGTGGGCCCATCGTGTTGTTCTTCTTGACCTTTTAACTGAAGACAAGGGTGTGATCAGCCCATTATAGCATGTCCTTCACAAACTCAAATATATCCATCCATTATCACACTCATAATAGATACAAAATGATTATAACTTCAATTAGTCACTGTTGCCACTACACTGTACTAAATGTCATGTACTAGTGTCCTAGTAACCTGGCTATAACTGGGTTAATTATGAGGCTGATTTAGCTAATTAGACTACAGTGAATATAGAGCATGGCTGTAGTAAAGGCCCACTTAGCTTTGATAGACAACATCAATAGACATCAAATCAAGTTTTATTTATATAGCACATTTTTAAAACGATTTTTGGTCGAGCCAAAGTGCTGTACATACAATAAAAATACTTTACAATATAATCATTAGACATGGCAGCTAAAGATTGAAAACAACATAGGAAAGTGTAACAACAAATTAAGAGTACATTTATCTGTTTACAGGCTATCTACACTAATTAGGATGAATAGAAGGCTTTTCTTTCAAAAGTCATTACCAAATATTGTGATGATTGCAGCTTTCTAACCCTAACCCACATTTTATCACCACAAAGGGTGGCACACATTTGTTGTCCTCATTAGAGTCCCTTCCACAAGGTGTTTTCAGTTCATAAAAGTTCATTGTAATTCCAAACGTAAGGCTTCAAACTGTAGTCCACAAACCAATAGACAACATCGCAGTGACGAGGTCAACTTCTTATTTACAGTGTTTGATTTATACTCCAAACACTGTTTTAATTCAATCATCAGCCAGTGGAGGACCTAAAGATACCAAGGGTAATCAACCTCCAGTGAAAAGTGAGGTCAATGCTGGTGAGCCTGCAGGGTGCGACTATACTGGGTGAAAAAACAAGTCAGATTATATAGAAGTCTATGAGAGAATGACCCTACTTTTCACTTTATTTATTACCTTAGTAAACTTGTTCCTAATAAAGTAATGGTCTCAATCGGTAATTGAAGTTTTCTTCAGTGCAGCATGATGTTAATTTTGTGTAAAGTATTGTCACAATGAATGTACAATAGATGATAAAGCAGGGTGTGGTTTAGGACGTGGCTACGTTGTGATTGACAGGTAGCTATGATGATGTTGTATGGATGTATGGTTTATACTGCTTATATTGATAACTACTCCATACATTATTTTAGTTGCAGTATCTTTATCAGCCAGTGGAGGACCTAAAGAGACTGTCGCAAGAAGTGCAGCCAGGAAGCAGCTGGGACCTCTCTGTGGATACACTGCGACAGGTAGAGACATTATTTAATGTTAAGGTGCATGATAAACCTTGGTTAGTACAATTAAAGTACATGTACAGTAGCAGGTTGAACCAATGTGACGGTCGTCTTTGAATGCACTGTGCACTTGACTATCAAATGCTATACCATGATTAAAAACTCAACATATTTATTTGTCCATTCATTGGTTCTCCACCCAAGGTTGTTCTGTCTCTACCTAAGCATGAGTCGGCTCAGGAACAGAGCCTGGCCCGGATCAACTCTCTGATTCTGCAGCTCTCTGAACCTCCTCAGCTCAAGCAGCAGCAGCTAACTGCAGGAACTGTTGGGTGAGGCATAAACACAAGCAATGAGTCATGAACCATCTCTATCATAGCTTCTACACACACACGATACACACTTGTACATAGTGTAGTAAGTCTACAGGGTTATGGTGGTATGTGCTTCCCCCTGCAGGCAGCAGCTGTGGAGGGAACTCCTCGACACCATGGCTGGTGAGGCCATGTGGCTCAGAGAGGTTATGGGCCTTCCAGAGAGAGACACATGGATCTATGAAAAGGAGGAACCCCCAATCCCTGATGCTGGTGAGACTCAGACTTTCAATAAGATGTAGATTGATGGAGATTCCTTATGCTACTGAGTTATTTCATCGCAGATATGGCTGATAACAAAGATGAGAAGAGTGAGAAAAAGGGAGGAGCGGTTGCTAAAGAAGAGAGAAGTGGAGTGAAGTCCAGAGTTAAGGAGGACAGCAAAGTGGAGTCCAAGTCAGCAACAACTGAAAAATCAGTGGAGGTGAGTGAAGAGAAGGTGTTTGTTGCCTTTGACAATTCATAGATGGGCTGCTATAAGATGTTCTCTTCACTGATAGGCAGGCCAGCAGATCCAAAACTTGTTTTAATTATGAAGTATGAAGACACATCACTTCAGCTGACTTACAGCTGACCCAACTGTGAGTCATCTTCACTACTTTGAGCTGTCAGTTCATCATTCAATCATCTGATATTCAACAACTCCCATTTTCCTGGTACTACAGACTGCTGCCACACATTAGGCCACCTGCTGCCTGGTTCTCTGAAACAATGTGTTATACAGTATATCATGTGTGTCACCATCACACTTGAGGGTTCATTTCATTTATAAGAGGAGCAAAAACAACTGTGTAACCATTTTTTTTAAAGAATCACTCTTATTATTTTTGACATTTCTAGGCCATATTTTGGTATTGACCATAACCATGATATTTAAATATAATTACCACAATATTAAAAGGATATTGATGTCATGTTTACTATACCCATATAATAATATCAATCATTACAGTTCCTTCAGAGTGTAGTTTATTAAAGATGAATTTGACTGATTACACATGTATTATTTACATTTTTAAAAGAAATAATTTCTAAAGATATCCCATTCATGACGTTTTTCTGAATTATTTTGGCCAAAATAGTGAAAAATCATAGTGGAAAAATATGCTCGTGGTCCTATCCTGTTTTTTTAATAATGCGCAAAAACACTTTCACTCAGTTTCTATTTGTTTTTAATGCAGATATTTGTTTTCACCAATCCTCATTATACTCAGCCCAGAAACTTTGCATGGTCCTCTTCACAAATCTGAGCAACTTTGATGATGCTGATGACTCAGATGGTCGTCACATAAATAAAGTGCTCGGTGTGAATCTGCCCAGGGACCTGTAACATCTCTCTCCTAACGATCCGTGTCTCCATTGTCAGCCATCAAAGGCAGAAACAAATATTACATTTTGAAACAGACAACAGATTAAGTCTTTTCTGTGTGTGTGTATTCTGAGTATTCTCTACCCTGCATGATGGTTGAGTCATAGGTAAGGTACAGACTATTACTCACAGGGTACCATGGTAACAGGACACTGTGAAAACGTGCACCAGCTCTCCAACTGTGTGCCAGGGTTTGAATTAATAGACCCTGGACCACCATCTGTGGTGCACACAGCTATACACTACCCGGTACAGAACAATTTATTAAACACCACTGGAAATGTGAGAGGTTGTTTTCATGATGTAAGATGTGGCTAACTATGAACCAACTTCTTTTGGAAGTTAGATTTATTTCATTTATTTTATTTCATTAACTGATGTCTGTTGTCTATCTATCCGTTTTGTGTACAGGACAGCAAAAAGAAAGGGAAACGAAGAGAAGACATGGCGAAAAGCTCTAAGGAAAAGCAAGGGAAGGAAACTGCCTCGCTGACTGATACCACCTCACAAAGCGTCAGTCAAGAATTTATCGAAGACCCAAATGTAGAGCCGGAGGCGATGGGCATTTACAAAAGACTCCTGCATTCAAAGGCAAGTTTTTCAACTATCTTACAGTATTTTAACCTGTTAAGCCTCCCGCAACATCTTGCAAGAAACAGCGTCTGAGGGCTTCTTAACATTTAACAAACTATGAATGTGTCATACCCACTTAACGGGAAGAAACTCCGCTACCTGACGATATGAACCATTTTTACCGAAACAAAACACAAGCCTAATGCCAAGCCTCTGAATTAGCACTAAGCGAAAGAGTGCTAACGCACTTAGCACATAACTCACGGTAGAAATATTGTATACTTCATCTGATCTGCACAAACTAGATATCATATGAAAGCTGAGATTCCACAGATTCCAATGGTATAAGTTCCATCATTGTGCGACCAAAACTCGTGGCAGCGAAAACAAGCAAAGACAACACACAACTTCACTTTACGTAGCCAAAATGGCAAATATGTCTTACCTTTGCTGTTTTCTGATCAAAAGTGGTGTTCAATGGTATTAAAACGCATATAAATATATATATATAAACGCGGCTGAAGGTTAATCCAATGTCTCTGTGTCACTTTGAAATGATTACTGATAATCCATCATAACATTTATGTCAATAAGAGTAGTTTTCATATATAGCTGGAGAGCTACGAGAGTGTATGAGAGCTTCCGGTTTTGGGCATGCTGGCTGCGCATCACTCATTCACCAATGGTAATGTTTAGATGGATTTAGGAACCTCCCTCTAGATTCTATTGGCTCTATCGGTTAAAAAGTGGTCTCAACATTTTGCTGTCCTGTTTTTTCACGCTTACCCTGTTGCTGCTTTGTACAACTGAATTTCCCCTCGGGGATTAATAAAGGTTCATCTTATCTTATCTTATCTTATCAATAAGTGGGTCTTTTTTTCTAAACCTCTCTAAAAAGGTCAGATTTCACTTGTTTTGCATCAATCTTTATACAGGGTACTTATTATGTGTTACAGTTTTGATTCCTAAAGCTTTTAGTCTACTATCCCATCATTTAAGGGTGGTTTTCACTATAAGTAATGTTTTTTTTATTTGATTTTTTTACTATGTTCAATCTGAATTTACTTTAAAATAAAAACATCTATATTGATTCTGACTTTTCTACATCCAACTCACAGGTTTATCATTGCTTTGAGAAAAAAGATTATTAATTTACCCCTTTTTAGAAGTGCAGATATAGTCATTTGTTCTGGGAATGTCATTTTCGAGCCTGAAACCTGAAAAACAGGCTTGGGGCTTAACAGGTAAATGAGCAACCAAATGAAGTTCAGCGTATTTGTGAGGAACACCCATGAACCTGTGTGTTGTTTAATATGTTCTTCAGCTCTGGAGGAGATTTCTAAAGTTTGAGAACTATTGTGATGACAGCAAGCTGGTCTAAGGTCCAGGTCTAAGACTCAGGCTGTGATTAAAAATAACTTGTAAGATCAGCTTTGCAGAACTAGTATTATTAAAATGGAGTTTTTTGAAAGAAATTCAGCAGCATCATAAACTAAATTGGGTTGAACCTGTCCCTTAACCTTTTTCAAGGAACTTGATTATTTTATTCAAACTATCTAAAAAATGCAGCCATTTTAAAGTTAAACCCCCTTTCAGTGCAAGTTTCAAGTTATTATTTGATCACAATTTAAATTGGGGATCATTTAAAAAAAATCTAATCTAGGATTATAGAAATAAATTGATTGATTTTTAAAGAGATGTTAAAATCTCTTTAGGAGTTAAGTGTGAATTGGAATTGTTGTGGCTCAACCTTAAAAGAACACCTGCATTACAAATTGGAGAGGTTTGTTTAGAGAAAAGTATATATAGAAGGGACTGTCTTATTGGTTCCTAGAACAGCAACCTTTATTGGAATTTTTAAAGTAAATTAAAGACCCATCTTTTTAATTTGGGGCAATTGGAATTTTTAGTATCACTGTTCGTGTTTTATTGCTTTATGGTTCACTGATATAACTCCTTTTGTTTGTTTATACCTTGTTTTTAATCATGTTCCTCACTTTTTATTGGCATTTTCTGTCATACTCTGAAAAGCACTTTGGGCAGCGTCAAGCATGAAAGGTGCTATACAAATAAAGTGTATTATTATTATTATTATTATTATTATTATTATTATTATTATTATTATTACAAAGGACCCTCCCAGTAGCATTATGGGAGATTTTGGATCCTGCTCCATAACAGTCAGGGTGTTTAACTTTATTTCATGACTTTATGAAAGTGCAACACTTGCCTTTTTAAGATGTCTCACAGAGCATCCTACATTGATTTATATTGTTCTTTCTGACAGGTGTATGCTCTGATGGAAGACCTGGTGGACAACCTGTGTGACCTGACGGATGATCTTAAAGAGGGAGATGAACACACTATTACCACGTGAGAGGCAGGCACAGGATCCCACTGAATACATCATCCTATACCAAATGTAGGATCCATGTATCTCAGTACCAAATATTGTTGTAAAAATAAAAACAGCTTTTATTTTTCTGTCATAAATGTGGCGTAACATTAATTCTGTGTCACTCACTGTCACACTCACACATCATGATGATAGTACCGCTGACTCTGCAAAGGACGCCCCTGCCCAGGGACGTGCACAGACATTTTGGGGGCGGGAGCTCAAGGGAGAAAAAGGGCACTTCCCATAATCATTTATAAAACATGTTTTAAAACAAAAAGTTAAATATAGTTGCACATCCCTGACTTAATGACCAATTTATTTTAATACCCTCACACTAACGCAATTGTTTAATACTCAACAGAATTCTAGAAAATAATCAGCTAACACAGAGACAATGGTCTTCTTTAGTATTCACTACGCACAAGAGCAGACAACAAACTAGTCAAATGAATAGTTATTAAATGAGCAGCCAACAATCAAAATTATGAAGTTACTGTTTAAGGACATTACAGGCAAAAATATCGTTTTTCATGTAGGCTACTATACATTTTGTTATTTTGGTCTCTTTTGCTTCCATGTTTTCTTTCACTCTAATGGAAAGAAAACTTCCAAAAAACACATATAAATGGAGTTCGTTTTACTACCATGTCTTAATTCATCTATAGATTTAAAGCTAATCTGCATTTAAAAACAACATTTCAGGGGAATATACTGACTAACTATCTTTGTTAGTTTTTAGTTTTATCCTTTTCACCTGCAATGCCTTGGTAACTGCATGCAAATTAGCGCATTTTAATTAGGCCTATTTTAACGCCTAATTTGCATATCAATGTGACGATTGTGATGACGTTATTAGATACACATTTTACTGTATTCACCTTTAGTGTCTCCCAGTACATTAGCCTGTATGCCCATGATAAATTGCCATAGCTAAACCTGGAGCTAATTTATCCATTAGCTAGTAGCCTACCTAAGTTAACTATATTTGTTTTTGTCTTCTGGCTAATTAGCTGGCAGTTTAGTCATTTGTTCATCACCACTCACCTTCAGACAAGCCAAGAAAAGCCGGCATAACATGGGACAGTAAAGTTGGAGGTGCTGCTACCTGTCTGTCTGAAGTGACTGCCGATGTCCGCACCAGTGGCGCCAGCAGGGGGGGGGGCCATGGCCACCCTGATATATTTGTTGGCCCCCCCACTGGCCCCCCCACCACACACACACCGCCTCGCCAGTCACGTATGCGTAGTAGTTTATCTGATATTTAACAACAAATACACAGCCAGCGAGTCGCTTGATTTGAGCTTCCAACGCTCATACTGCAGCCCCTCCCTCTCCCTCTGCTACCATGGTAACACTCTGATACTCGCGCGCACCACTCTGATACTCGCAAGCACCACTCTGAGATTCGCACAGACAGCAGCAGGTTGCAGCAAAACGTTTTTTTCTACTGACTGAGGATCTGATTTGACAAAAATTCACCAGACTTCTAGAAGGTAAGTCGTATACGTTCGTTGCCTGTTAAGCCCCACAACACTTTAGGCTTTAGTGTGTTAGCTTTAGGTAGCAAAAAACGGAGATATGCTTACCTTTAGCTGTTATTCTGATCAAAATGTGTGTTCAATGGCATTAAAACGAGAAAAACGCTGGAAGACCTGGAAAACAGGCTCGGGGCTCAGTAAAGGCTGGCTTGACTTCAGGTATAATTCGTCTGTAAACACACTTTGGCGGCTATCCTAGTTAGCATTAGTTTAGCTTGCTAAGCTAACGTTAGCTGATGTCGGTATGCTGGGCTGTTGTAATGCGTAGGCTACTATTAATTACTGCTGTGTGTAATGTCAATTTGCAGAAAATTAAGAGAAAGTCAACAGACATCTCTTCTTATTTGAAGAAGAAGATGAGTAAAGGAGAGACAGAGCTGGCAGGGGAGCAGCAGCATAGGGCTAGTGAGGAGATGGCCATACATGCTAGAAAGTACATGTGGAACTCTGTTTTGTAAAAGTGAAACTAAAACCTAAGTACAGTTTTATTAATGTGATTGTGACCTTTTTAATCATGTAAGTCTTCTACACACTTTAGGTCTGCAGCTCCTTCAAAATGAAACGAGAATCTATGCAGTGTTTCCTCTTCTGTGTTCTGAGGTTATGAGCCGACCATTAGTCAAGTTTGTTTTCATAATGTTCTGTATGCTAATTAAAAAAAAAGGGTAATCAGTTTGTTTACAAAGTATAAATATACATATACAAAACAAATGGAATACAAGCTATATGTATTACTCTCACCACAGTGGCCTAATCTAAAAAAATAGAAATATGTCTCGTCACCTATTTTCTGTCTAATACTAAAAGGTGGGGTTTTGTATCATTTATAATGTTTTGATTTTACTACAAAGGTCAATAATAGATAGTGTTTTTGTGTTCAATCACAGTATGTATTTACCCTGTTATACCCCTTGTGTTTTTGGGTCCTGTTGAAATAAAATAGTCATGTTTTAAAACTTGATTTAATAAAGTCATGTCAATCATCTTTGATCCCAGTGTGACACAAACAGCTTTGTTCAGTCCAAAACAATTTATAACCTAGAGACATAATATAACTGAAGAACATGTTGTGTTACTGTTGTGTATTGTATGTGTTGAGAATGCTGAACATGTTGTGCCTTACAATAAAGGAACTTATTTAAGCTGTATTTGTCTTTTTAAAAGGAAAGAACAACTAGCATATATTAAAAAAAAAAAAAAAAAATCACCAACACAAGTAACACAAAACAAGGTTCTTTTAAATGTTGTTTGAAGTAAAATGTTAACTATCCATATTATATTCACTTCAGATGAATAGTATCAGAAAATCTAAAATAAGAAACCAAAGTATATCAGTAGGTGATTCTCTTTGCCATTGTTTTCATCTAGTCTATACTTTTACAACAATTAAATTCTTGGTTTTGGTGGGCCACCCCAAGATTTTCAGTGGCCCCATTTGGCCACCCCTATGATACATTTCTGGAGGCGCCACTGCACTCCGCACCGCTGTGCGCGAGACGTGGAGGGAGGGAGGGGAGAGAGAGCATCTGAACTTCACAGTCTAATCTCCCGACCTGATATTTTTATTTTTGTATTCAATCAATATATTTTTGGAAAGGGAAACTGTGCGCAACCAGCAGTAGATATATATCCATTTATTTCAACAACAAAAAAAGGGAGAAAAAAAGGGCACTTTCTCTGGAGGAAGAAAAAGTGCAGGTGCTCAAACCCACTTTGATGTCTATGTGTGCACGTGCCTGCCCCTCTCTGACGCTCTCCCGGTGTGATTGTGTATGCTGTGCGTGCGTGGCCTGCCGGTGCCGTATGCGTGTGTGGATGCCTGAGAGAGAGAGGGAGTGAGTGAGCACCGTGCTGTGGCTTATCCTTGTCCTATGCGGATTTCACCGCTGACTGCTTGCCCGAGCGGCGCGCATCATCCACCGCAGGCAGGGGTATACAGACTATTGATGGGAACTCTGTGATCGGATCAACTTTCACGTTTACCGGATATAGGAGCGGATAGAAGGGGGGAAACTGCCCTGCTTTGTCGAAGGGTTTATTACTGGGATTTATAGAGGAGAGGATGCTCAAGGCGAGAGGTGAGCAATGGGCAAGGTAAGCGGCATGTTAAAATGACCAGGTTAGCTCTAATAAGTGTGAGTGGCTAAATAAACATGCTATCATTGAATCTGTATTGAGCCGTGCTGCCGAACGGATAACCCCACTTGGCCTTGCATAGGAATGTGTGTTACACATGGCAGCCCGCATAGGGAACCACCGCAACAGTGTGTGTGTGTGTGTGTGTGTGTGTGTGTGTGTGTGTGTGTGTGTGTGTGTGTGTGTGTGTGTGTGTGTGTGTGTGTGTGTGTGTGTGGTGTGTGTGTGTGTGTGTGTGTGTGTGTGTGTGTGTGTGTGTGTGTGTGTGTGTGTGTGTGTGTGTGTGTGTGTGTGTGTGTGTGTGTGGAGGGGAGGTTGGGTAATGCGTAATGCAGACCCACCATGGGCGCACTCCTCCTATCCATCGTTACCTGAAATATACAGGACACCTGCTTTCTCAGCACACATGCGCATAGGGTGACGTAAGTTATCTGTGTTGAGAGCTTGTTGACGCACCAGGCCAGGCCATGTCACTTTATAAACTGTATCACTCTCACGTATACTTACTTAGCTACTTAGTTAGTGCTATTCAAATGATAGTACCTACAGCAGAGTTGAAGTGTAATTAACTAACCTACATTTACTCAATTATATTTGGAGGTATAGGCCTGCTACTTGAATCTACATCAGAGGGAAACATTACATCTTACTTCACTACTTTATGTGAAGGCTTTAGTCCATGGCAGTAGTGGAATGTAACAAAGTACATTCACTAAAGTATTGTACTTAAGTACTATTTTTACATACCTCTACTTTCCATGTAATGCTACATACACTTTTACTCCACTACAAGTAGCCTATTGTACTTGTACTCTAGTACTACATTTATTAAACACTCATAGTTACTAGCTACTACTTGGGTATATGAATACACATGATGTGATGCATTACTTTCATTCTTACAATAGAGTTTTAAAAAGTATCCGGAGTTGGCTTGACAAACTTAAGTACAATTATTTGACATGTACTTATACTGACAAAAACACAATAATATTATACATTTTACTGATAATATTTCCGTACTACTACTTCAGTAATAGTTTAAATTCAAGATTTGTATTTGTCTTGGAGTATTTTAAGACCATAGTAATTCTGCCTACCAAGGTTATTTTTCCACCACTTGTGACTGTTATTTTGCTCAGGAACGTATTCATATTTTGACTCTAACTTTTCTGATAACCGTTTGAATCATTTTCTATACAAAACATGTCATGACTCCAACTGCTCAAATGTGAATTTTTATTTTATTTATTTTTAACATTGTGTTGTTAGGGTTGCAGCGTAGATGTGAAGGTTCCGCCATGGGCTTGGGGTAATGGTTACATCATTTTTATTTTAAACGTTTTTATAAACCAATCAATCAACGATCAAGGAATTCATCAGAATATGAATACATATAAGACAAAATGTAACAGTACAATCTTACTATCTACACTGAACAAAAATATAAACGCAACACTTTTGTTTTTGCTCCCATTTTTCATGAAATGAACTCAAAGATCTAAAACATTTTCTATATACACAAAATAACCATTTATCTCAAATATTGTTCACAAATCTGAAAAAATCTGTGATAGTGAGCACTTCTCCTTTGCCGAGATAATCCATCCCACCTCACAGGTGTGGCATATCAAGATGCTGATTAGACAGCATGATTATTGCACAGGTGTGCCTTAGGCTGGCCACAATAAAAGGCCGCTCTGAAACGTGCAGTTTTGCTTTATTGGGGGGGTCCGAAAACCAGTCAGTATCTGGTGTGAGGGGTAGGGTTAGGGTAATGTTGTGAATCGAGTGGCCCATGGTGGTGGTGGGGTTATGGTATGGGCAGGCGTATGTTATGGACGACGAACACAGGCCACTCGATTCACAACATTACCCTAACCCTACCCCTCACACCAGATACTGACTGGTTTTCGGACCCCCCCAGACCCGAACACAGGTGCATTTTATTGATGGCATTGTGAATGCACAGAGATACCGTGACGAGATCCTGAGGCCCATTGTTGTGCCATTCATCCACGACCATCACCTCATGTTGCAGCATGATAATGCACGGCCCCATGTTGCAAGGATCTGTACACAATTCCTGGAGGCTGAAAACATACCAGTTCTTGCATGGCCAGCATACTCACCGGACATGTCACCCATTGAGCATGTTTGGGATGCTCTTGATCGGCGTATACGACAGCGTGTTCCAGTTCCTGCCAATATCCAGCAACTTCGCTCAGCCATTGAAGAGGAGTGGACCAACATTCCACAGGCCACAATCAACAACCTGATCAACTCTATGCGAAGGAGATGTGTTGCACTGCGTGAGGCAAATGGTGGACACACCAGATACTGACTGGTTTTCGGACCCCCCCAGACCCCCCCAATAAAGCAAAACTGCATGTTTCAGAGTGGCCTTTTATTGTGGCCAGCCTAAGGCACACCTGTGCAATAATCATGCTGTCTAATCAGCATCTTGATATGCCACACTTGTGAGGTGGGATGGATTATCTTGGCAAAGGAGAAGTGCTCACTGTCACAGATTTTTTCAGATTTGTGAACAATATTTGAGAGAAATGGTTATTTTGTGTATATAGAAAATGTTTTAGATCTTTGAGTTCATCTCATGAAAAATGGGAGCAAAAACAAAAGTGTCGCGTTTATATTTTTGTTCAGTGTAATTAGATAATATTATTACAGTCATAGGGGACACTTTTTCTACATTAAATACCTTCAATACTTCTATTACATATTCCTCATTGGCCTACTTAAATACTTCTACTTAACCACATTTTAAATGCAGGAAATTCACTTATTACAGCGTTGTATTAGTGTTTCTACTTAGGTAAACAATCTGAATACTCCCTCCCTCACTGATTTACAGACAGCTGTCTCCCTGCAGTTGAGCATCACTACTCGGGTGTTTGACTTCATCAGGTGACTCTTCTCGGAGTTGTTTCATCTCGATGTAGTGACAGTAGCACAGATTGAAGTACTTATTACACCACCAGATGATTCATTTAAATAGAGCTCAAAGCTGTGAGTCATAACATATCAAACGACAATGGGTGCTGTCATCGTGTCCAAGGAGTTATTGCAATACTCGCAGGCCGAGCATCCCAACAGTCTGTCTCTGGATGAAACTTGATCAAATACACACTCTGAAACTGAGCTGTACTTTATAACAGAAATTCCTTATTTATTATACTTGAGGATAGATTTTATCATTTTAATTTTGGTTTAAGAGCACATGTTGATGTTTGTGTAACTGTGCATATTCAATGTTGCACAATTTGATATATTATTGGATTTAGATAGTGTAGTATATGGGCTACAACTTGTAGCCCATATGTACTCCCACATATGTAGCCTGCAAGTCAAATAGCATTGTTGGAAAATAACAGACGCTTAGTTAAGTATTGTATTTAAGTATAACTTTGACATGTACTTACTTTATGTAGCATGTAGTATGTATACCAACTATATCATCTCAATGCAGCAATGGTAATGATTAATTTAACCTTGGAAGGGGTCGCTCTTCAGAATGAATATGTTTTCTTTTGAGACTTCAAGTAAATGCTATTGCTACTTTACTTTTAGATAAGTATAATTGTGTCATTGATTTGTTGTATAGGATTTGTTTTATGATAGAAATACTTCTTTCACCACTCTCAAATAGTGACTTTTAGCAGTCTGAAGGGTGGAAGGCCATATTTGGTCCAGGGATCACATGTATTCCTGGGAACCTTTTTACAGTAGATTTTAAATTTGGGATTGAATGACTTCACATAAATAGCAACATAAATTCCTCCCTCTAACACACTTACTGTCGATTGGCCCCAGATTCCTTCCCCTTTTAGGGCTGTAATGCACACAAAGAATAATATTACTAAAACATTGTGAGGATCAGATAAAGGGGTAGTTTCAAACACCTCGTGCAGTAGAGAGCATCCGCCATTGAAAACCTTTGTGTGGGTTTGTCTATGTCCGAACACGAAGCTGAAGATGATTTTGCAGAAAGGTGATACTGGGTGAAGCTGCTGAGTTTTACTTTCTTCTCTGTGCCCTTCATTCTCTCCCTCTCCTGCACATGCACACAAACACTGAGAGAGTTTTCTGTCAGTGTCCCTGCTGTGTGTCTCAGTTCCTCTGCGCTTCTGCTGATGTTTGCTTTATCGACAGGATGAGGTTCATGTGACTTCTTTCCCTGACAGCCTTTGTGTGTAGAGCAGCAGTGGACAGTGACATGAACATGAGATCAGGTACATGAAAAGAGTATTTTAAAGGTCAGTTATTGCTTGTTGCCCCATGATTAAAGCAGCAGCAGTCTGTTAATAATATTCTCATGTTAGCCAAATGCATGGGCACTATTTCAAGGGGCTGTTGAATGGATAGATTGTCAAAGGGTTCTGTCAAACAAAGGGGAGTACTGACCCCATTGTCTTGGGTCTGATTCCAATTACTTGATAATGAGCATCTGCATACTGCTTTAACCCACAGTTCTATACGTTGCTAGAGGGACAAAAATGTTCCCAAGAGACTGGCATTTGGCATTGAGGTCAAGTGTGTGGGAGTGTGTTTGTTGTTATGCCAATTGGCAAAAAGAGTGTTTGGCAGTAGGGGTTGCCTAAAAAAGTGCAACAGGCCTTGTCATCAAATGTTCTAGACTCTTGTGAGTAGCATTCATACATACTGTTGAACAAGTTACTAAAGCATGTCAGGTGTTCTTTTATCTGAAGATGATGCCCCAAGATAGATAATGATAAGAATGTAAACACATCACCTCTACATTGCCATTTAAAAATAAGTTTGTGTGTTAGCTGATCACTGAAGGGAAGACGTTTAGTTTGAGGTCACCAGAGGTCAGCTTTACTTTGGTGAGCACAGTGTGTTCAGTGTCAGTCACAGGGAGTTGTATCGGAGGATAGTGGGAAGTATCACTAGAGAAAAGTGTGACAGGAAAGCTGAACGATCGATTCCCCTCCGTCCTCTCTGAATTATGGACTCAGAAGAGAAAATGGGTTATGTGTGTGTCTGTGGGCAAACAGGCAGCTGCATGTGTGTGTTGGCCTGAATAAATTAAGCTGCCAAGAAGCTCCATCAGACACCTGAGTGCCAGAGCTTCTGTATGACCTACTTCCTGAGCAGGGAACCAGTGTTGAGCCACTCACTCAGTCACTATCATCAGTTATTGTGTGTATTCCTCAGTGTGCTCATTGACGCCATTAACAACACACACTAATACACATGTCGCCATACATAACATGGACACAACCATCATTAATAACAACTGGTTTGCATACTGTTTCATATTCATATTAATAATCATTGTATTATTTAGATGTTTATATTGCTTTGTTTAATTTGGTCTAAATTCTAAAACCAGTCTATTGCTGTGTTTATGTGTTGCCCCTTGCACGGATACAAAAAAAACCTATATTTAGCTAATTAGATCATCCCAAAAAAAGAGTAAGAATGAAGTTATTTCTAGAGTTTACTTTTATTCATATAATGTCTGTTTTTCTTTCTTACAGGGGCGTCCTATAACTCCTGACAGAGAAGAGGAGCTTTCATTGCCATAGCTACCTCTCCTCCGCTCCCATTGTCCACGTTCCCCCTTTCACCCCGTCTCTTCATCTTTTAAGTGTTGTTTTTTTTACATTTTTCTATCCCTCCACATCCTCCATAATCTGTCACCATGACAACCTCAGCCCTGCGCCGGCAGGTGAAGAATATCGTGCACAACTATTCAGAAGCGGAGATCAAGGTAGCCTATTAAAAACAAGCTGTACGTCATTCTGATTGAATGCCTTTAAATCAATGTCGAGTCATATCAGATCAATTAACGTCAGAACACAACTTCATCTAACTATAAACTTGCTTTGACATTTGTTATTTCTCATTTTTTATGATATGGTTACTTTGGATGAGAAAGAAAATGATATGCATACAAATACGAGAAGAAAAGGACGTCAATGATCCTCTGTTGGTCACGTGTAGGTTCGTGAAGCCACTTCGAACGATCCATGGGGCCCGTCCTCGTCTCTCATGTCAGAGATTGCTGACTTGACCTTTAATGTGGTGGCGTTTGCTGAGGTCATGGGCATGGTGTGGAAACGCCTGAACGACAGCGGCAAGAACTGGAGGCACGTTTACAAGGTGACCTCATGAGAGAGTTCTGTCAGATTCGGCTGCTCAGAATATTTATAATCCTCTCTGTGTACATGTTTCACTTCCTTCTTCTCGCTTACTAAAGCTTCAGCTGTTTCTTTAGCTTCCCTCTGACCGCTGATCTCTCACCACCATTTCCCGCCCTTCACCTTTCTCCTATTTGATGATTGACTGAGGTTGACATCTGTCGTTTGGAATGAAACACCTTTCCAACTGTAATGGATTTTGACAGATATTAGAGAACATATCCCACAGCTGTACTGTCCCTCTAGTGAAAACACTAGGTTACATTTTCACTCATCCTGACAAATGTCACAATATCGACTCCATGAATTGTCCCAAAATTGTAAAAGATATTATCAACAGTGCGTAGATAAGGTATCTTGCTGACTTAGGGGATCCTCTGACTTTCCTCTTGGGCCACAATGAGCTCAATCTAAAAACCCATTAGCTTCCTGTAGCCTATGGATATCAGGTCAACACTTCCTTTTTAATGTTGTTGTTTATAGTGCAATTTGCAACTTCAGAGGCATGGAGTTGGAAAGGAATTAGAGTTGAGAGACTACGTCCATAACAGGGTTGTTTCTGAAGTCGCCATTTTAGAGCTAATTCTAAGCTAATTTTAAGCTAAAATAACATCAGTTTATAGTTGATAGATTCCAGGACTTATTGGGCCCATGCATCCCACCACTTTAGCTCTCCAGCCGGACTGTTTACTTGCATACAACTAAAGCCCACACATTTTGGCATGCTAGCAAACTAAAAATAAAAATCCTAGCATTAGTATTGTAAGTATTTCAGCATGCTAAGCCTTTAGCTTACCTGTACAGCCTCACACATTGGCTAACACGGCTGCAGACTCTCCTGCATCCATGTCATTGCAGATCGCCCTGTACAGTAGATTTGTGTATGATATTAATGTGCTATCAGTGTATTAATCAGCTTTTGACTCCAGGCCCTGACTCTGTTGGATTACCTGCTGAAGACAGGATCAGAGAGAGTGGCCCAACAGTGCCGTGAGAACGCTTTCACTATTCAGGTACTGGACTGCAACAGGAGGAGAACCTCATCAATCTGACTGTCTCAGCAACATCTTCATTACCACAGCTTGAATTGTATTTCTTTAAGTAAATGTCATCCTTCAATAATTACCATTTATTTTATGTATGTGTGGTTCAGACGCTACGTGACTTCCAGTACATGGATCGTGACGGCAGAGATCAGGGGGCCAACGTGAGGGAAAAAGCCCGCCAACTGGTGTGTCTCCTTCGGGACGAGGAGCGGCTTCGACAGGAGAGGAGTCAGGCCCTGAAGACCAAGGAGCGAATGGCTGGGGGGGGCAGTGGAGGGGGCGGAGGGGTGTATGGAGGTATACCACCGTCTTACCACCCAGGCAGGCGGACAAGCCAGCCCAGCATGGCTGTGCTTTACGGGGAGGAGTTCAGCCGCTCCCGAGGCTCTCCATCTTCATTTAACTGTGAGTTCTGAGGGTATTTAAAACTGTAATCACTTACATTCCTGGGCCACATGGGGGCAGCAGAAACAATTTGTGAAGACAGCAGTGACATATCATCCCTTTTGAATTTACTTGGCGGGAAGCGAACAGTTACGGAGCAACATTTACAATTGTTTGAAGTTGTGTTTCTGCCAACGTGGCCAAAGTATTTGCATTCGTCAATGTCTTTTAGCTCTGTGTTATATGTCTCTAACGCTGCTAAGTACTCCACTGTGTTCACCAGCTAGTCACTAAATGTGTCTGCTGTGTTCAGGGCCGGCCCTCGGCATAGGCAGTATAGGCGAATGCTAAGGGCGCATCAACCCATAGGGGGCGCCGAAAATTGGAAAAAAAAAAAAAGTTAGAAATAAAAAAATAATATTTTTTTTTTTATTTCATAACAACACAATTTCCCGATTTTGGATCAACAAAGTACATCTTATTATCTTATACTAACAGAACTACGCCTATATTGCGTACAGCGCCCATAAACTATGAAAAAAGAAAATCTGCTTACAGTTCTGTTTCATATGGGTGTTGAGAGATGTATCCATAGATCTCCTAATGTTGCTCTCAAAGTGCACCAGATTGATGCTTTTAACTTCAATATTAAAAAAAAGTCTTCCCGGGGGTGCATGCCCACGGACCCCCCTAGAGGAGCCCCCCCCCCACTTAAATCATGTTCAAATGGATAGGATTGTGTCAATATCTTTGTTTTTGTGGTCATGCCACAATCATGCACGTGTGAATCATAGTGAGTGTCTGCATTTTGGGGGGGGGGGGGGGCGCCAGCTAAAATCTTGCCTAGGGCGGCAAATTGGTCAGGGCCGGCCCTGGCTGTGTTGCTTTACAGATAGTATACAATAGGTTTAACCCGCTCATCAATGGAGTAGGAACATTTTGAATACCACAAAAGTGAAAAAAAGAACACAGTTTGAAAACATTTCTAATAAAGCGTAAATCTCCCTTAATTGCCGCTTGTCCATGATATCATCCAGTATGACGTCCTCTTTGCGTTTTTGTAGTGTACTAAGCTTTAATATGCTCGCTGGATGGATGGAAAGCTAAAAATAACCTTTTAAACAATGTTAAGCAATGCAAAGGTGAGATTTAAGCTGGAAGTGTTCTCAAAGCGTCTTAGTGAATTAAATAGGCAAATGTACATCCAGCTTCCGTATGGGACTCATACTTGTTGCCAACCCTCCCGATTTTCGCGGGAGACTACCGATTTCATAGCCCTCTCCCGGTTTCCTCCCGGGGTCATGTTTCTCCCGCATTTCTCCCGATTTCTGAAAAAATCAGATTTACACACCACTGTTTCTACTCAGACTTTATTACAGCTACAGTACACCATTGTTTGGTTTCCATGGTAGCGCGTCTCTTTAGTAGCGTGCGCAACTATAGTCACAGAAAAACAGAACAAGAATCGACAACTCGACCCTCTGTTCACTCCTTTCCTGGTCCAGCCCACACATATGCTCCATCAAGAGGATGGTGCTACAGGCCGCAAGGCATTGCACTCAGAAGTACAATAAGCATGTTAATGTTAATCTAACAGCTCCGGCGATCCACTAGCACCCCCCGCCCCGCGGTGGTTTTGAAATTCTCCCGATTTCTGAGGTCTCAAGGTTGGCAAGTATGATGGGACTGTGTCTGATGCACTATGTGAGAGACAGTCACTGGGCTTGCATTTAGACTACTTTGCTGAAAACAGCTGCCTGCTGCGACTGAAAACAGCACTTTGAAGGATGTGAAAATGGATCACAACAGTAGCGTTGCTAGACAGCTGAACAACGAGCTGACCCTTGATATAAAGCTCTGTAAAGCTCAGGGGAGCTCCATACTCTGGTGATAATTATCATTTATCACTATCAGCTCCTTTGACATTGATTTTTGTTTCATAATATTGATCACTGCTTAAAACTCTGAACTTATCTAGAGCACAGAACAGCTAACTTTATGTGTTGGCAGTTAAGTGGATGAAGAATTCTCCCTTGTATTCACGCTGATTCCCAATTAAATGCATTTTGTGCTGAAGCTGAGCATTTTGGACAATCCGCCACATGGATTACCAATACTGCTGCGTGGGCATGAAAATATTCAAATGAGCCCCCCACTTCCTGTGCTCTTTGCCTCAGTGCGTCATTCAACCCCACGTCAATCTGACAATTTTCTCATCATACACACTGATTGCTTCCTCACTAAAACTCCTTCCCTTGTTCCCTCTGAAGCCTCGTCCTCGTCCCCTCACGCCGCCTCAGACCTGGAGCAGGCTCGACCTCAGACCAGCGGCGAGGAGGAGCTGCAGCTGCAGTTAGCTTTAGCCATGAGCAGGGAGGAGAGTCAGAAGGTAACACACACACACACACACACACACACACACACACACACACACACACACACACACACACACACACACACACACACACACACACACACACACACACACACACACACACACACACACACACACACACACACACACACACACACACACACACACACACACACACACACACACACACACACACACACACACACACACACACACACACATTGTGTAATCTCCTTCATCTCTCAGTGACAGCATACTCTCCCTCCACACACAGACCTTCCTCTGCAGCCACATGTCTCGTTGCCTCTTCATGATTCCAAAAGGACAATTTTGGTAGAAATGTTCCGAACATACGCCCACTTTAATCTAGCTAGCCCTTCCTTTGCCTGTTACCATAGAGATGGATGAAGACACACAACTACAGATAGCTCCAAGCCTTCTCCTAAAGTAGCCTGAGCAGTTACACACACAGAAACACACCTCACTACACAACTCACCATTCAGTGTCAGCATTTATTAACCCTCTAGTCGAGTGTGTCATAGGACTCATTCTAAGTAAACTGCTTATTTGTTGCCATCCAGTGATTTCTTCTTATTTTTGATAGCTAACTCCTTTAAATATCGACCGGCTCTCAAACACTTGGCCTGCATTCAACGCGTATTTTAATCACAGGTTTTTATGTGGAATCTTATATTTCGTCAACAAAATTGTTGAAAGAAATCAACCGAAATCCAAATTAAATGTTTGTCAATCATAATGAACCCACAGTTGAATATGATATAAAACAGAAAATCTCCATAATACCCAATTCTGCCATTTTGATTGTAAAATGACTTCACTGATTAGTTGATTGTCAAAATAGAAGGCATTATGTTTCCCTAAATCAACTAATCCATTAACCACCTTGTCGTTGTTGCTCTTTCAAACATACATCGCTCTTTCCTCGCACAAGTATAATTTAATCTTCTCCATCTACAGTAAAACATCCTCTGTGTTGCTCTGATCCAGCCTCTGCTCGCTGTCAACTAAATATTTCATCTGCACAAAAAAAGCCACCAGTGCTGCCTCTGTTTCACTTGCGTGTGTGTGTGTGTTTACGCACGTGTTTGTGTGTGTCCACGCTCATAACCGCGGTGATAATGTTGATGTCATGATACCGCCCCTGCAGGACCAGTGCTGTCGCCAAGGAGACGAGTCTCTGTTACAGAAGGCCCTGGATGAGAGCAGGAGAGAGAGTGAGTCGGGTACACAGGAGGTGAGTTTTAGAAACGCGTGTGCTCTGTACAGCATGTGTGTGGGTGCATTCGTGCTACACCAGGGTGAGCGGGTGCATTTGTAGGTTGTTTTTTTGGCAGGCATTAAGAGAATGAAGTGGAGTTTACTGTGAGAGAAACTAAACAAAAAGACACAGATCAGCATAACGAGGGAGGTTTGTGAGAGCTGAGAGAGGAGAAAGAGGTGCCTGCTGAATGACAATGGCTTTGTCTCGTATAACCATGAGCTCAGCATAATATTTTCCCTGAAAGCATACTCCTTATTTGTTAAGCCCCATAGCCCCCGCCGGCGGGGATACGGGCTTTTTTTTTCTCACGAAACTGTGTCTCAGGGCTTCTTAACATTTAACAACCTATTAATGTGTCATACCCACTTAACGGGAAGAAACTCAGCTAACTGACGATAGATATGAACCATTTAAAAACAAAACACAAGTGTAACGCTAAGCCTCTGAATTAGCACTAAGCGAAAAAATGCTAACGCACTTGACGGTAGAAATATTTTATACTTCATCAGTTCTGCACAAACAAGATATCATACGAAAGCTGAGACTCCACTGATTCCAATGGTATAAGTATAAAAAACTCGCGGCAGCAAAAGCCAGCAAAGACTACGCACAACTTCACTTTACGTAGCCAAAACGGCAAATATGTCTTACCTTTGCTGTTTTCTGATCAAAAGTGGTGTTCAAGGGCATTAAAACGCAGATAAACGCTGCTGAAGGTTAATCCAATGTCTCTGTGTCCCTTTGAAATGATTACTGATCATCCATCATCATATTTATGGGAATAAGCCTATCGTTTTCAGAGCGTAACATAGCTTTTGGTTTGGGCAAACAGCATGTGCATCACTCTCACTCCTCATGGGAACGTGTAGGTGGATTTAGGAACTTCCCTCTCGATTGGCTCTAACGGTTAAAAAGAGGTGTCAATCACCAAAATTGACCAATGGGTTCCAGAGATATGGCAAATTCACCCAAATAACCCCAGAGGTGGGTTTTTTTTCTTCTAAACCTCTCTAAAAAGGTCAAATCTCACTTGTTTTGCATCAATCTTGATACAGGGTACTTATTATATATTACAGTTTGGATTCCTAAAGCATTTAGTCTACTATCCCATCATTCAAGGGTGGTTTTCACTATAAGTAAGGTTTTTTTTGGACAGAAACTATAATTTACATTTTTTTACTGTGTTCAATCTGAATTTACTTTAAAATAAATAAATTCTATATTGATTCCGACTCTTCTACATCCAACTCACAGGTTTATCATTGCTTTGAGAAAAAATATTATTAATTTACCCCTTTTAGAAGTGAAGTTATAGTCATTTGTTCTGGGAATGTCATTTTCGAGCCTGAGACCTGAAAAACAGGATTGGGGCTTAACAGGTTAAAGCACACCAGCTCCTTTCCTCATTGCCTATCAACAAGCCAATCAGAGTCGCCATCTGTCTTATGTAAAGGTCTCTAGGCCTTGTAGTCGGTCATGTAACGTTGTTTCTATTTCGTCCCTACTGACCGCCAGAGGTGGTGCTTTAGCACTGGATATGTCCATCGCGCGCGCATGCGCAGCTCGAGTACCAATAACAACAAAGTCACCTGTGACCCACGTGACACCGGCTATATCAGCCGGTATTGTCAGAGGATCTGTTCCTTTTCATCTTCTCGCTGCACGAGGGTACCGTGGCTACGTTTTCGTAGCCTACAGCGTTCAGGCTTGAACGTTTGATCGGCAAACAGCTGGCCGCGTGGAGCTTCGCGACCGACAGTCGGAGCTACGGGTCGTTAGACGCGTCCTCCAGGAGCTGCGCCGGCTGTGCAGAGCCTCGACAGACAGGTTTGTGTCAGCTTGTTGCTAGTGATGGCTGTGTTTCCACACCCGCTCCCAGCCAAGTTGTCCTGATTACCGTCTTATTGTTTGTGGCTTAGACTTTCTGGTGACGACAGTGTTCCCGCTTCCTCTCCCATAAAGTTGCCCTTATGCTCTTTTGAAAGTTCTGCTTGTGGCGTTGTGCCCGAGCTATCATTAGCATTTGAGTCCCAGCTTTGGCTGCGTCCCTCATTCGATTTAGTATGGAAAGCCAAGAGTGTCATACTTTAAACCCGTTTTTCGTTTAGATGCAGAAAGTAAGGTAAGTACTTTCTATTTCCTAGAAGCTATTATCTGGTCTTAACATTTGTGTTCTGACTTGGTCGCTTGATTGTTAGCAGCAGCCGCTTGGCTAACACCTTGCTGTTGAGCTTAACTATTAACTCAGGGCAGTGCTCCCGCTCCCTGTAGCATAGGGTTTGATTGCAGTAGCGCTAGTTCGTTGTATTACTGCTCCTAGTACTAGACTCCTAGCACTAGGATGATATGCAGAGAACATCTTCACGGCGGGTGCTGTGTGCTCGGCATGTGCGGTTACTACTGTAACCAGACACGGTTCTATGCGGGCTGTTCTCTTTCTTAGAAGCTAATTATCTGGTCTTAACATTGTGTTCTGACTTGGTTGCTTGATTGTTAGCAGCAGCCGCTTGGCTAACACCTTGCATGTACGGTTAAGCTTCATTATTTAACTCAGCCGGTGAGGGCAGTGCTCTCGCTGCTGCTCCCGGTAAACGCATGGTATGGTTGCAGTAGCGCTATATCGTGGTATTTACTGCTCCTAGTACTAGACTCCTAGCACTAGGACGATATGCAGAGAACAATATTCACTGTGTGTGCTGTGTGCTCTGCATGTATGGCCATTAAGGAGGATTTCATCCTCCCAATATTATATTGTCTAGTGGGCAGCCGTTGGCTGACACTTTTAGGCACCGGCCACAGTTACTATTGTAACTAAGGTTCTAAGCCGTAAGTACTGGCCATAATTACTACTGTAACTACGGTTCCAAGCTGTGTAAGTACTGGCCATAGTTAATACTGTAACTACGGGGTTAAGCCGTAAGTACTGGCCATAGTTACTACTGTAACTACGGTTCCAAGCCGTGCACGTACTGGCCATAGGCAATACCGTAACTACGGCTCTATGCCGTGTAATGGCCATAGTTACTACTGTAACTACGGTTCTAAACCATGTAAGTACTGGCCATAGTTACTACTGTAACTACGGTTCCAAGCCGTGCAAGTACTGGCCAGAGTTACTACTGTAACTACGGCTCTATGCTGTGTAAGTATCCAAGCCGTGCAAGTACTGGCCAGAGTTACGACTGTAACGACGGTGCTAAGCCGTGTAAGTACTGGCCATAGTTACTACTGTAACTACGGTTAGATGCCGTGTGAGCCCTGGCCATGGTTACTGCTGTAACTACGGCTCTGTGCTATTCTATTCTTTAGAAGCTAGTTATCTGGTCTTAAACATGTGTGTTATTTGACTTGATCTCGCTTGATCGTTAGCAGCAGCCGCTCGGCTAACGTCTTGCGTATACTGTTAGCTTCTTTATTTTACCCAGCTAGGTGAAGGCAGTGCGCTCGCTCCCGCTCCCTCTACCGGTAATGCGGATGTAGCTACATCCCTTTTTCTGTTCGGCGAGTAGTAGCACCGCTCTACTCTTCCCGTTCAGCAGGTAGCCGGTGAAGGCTGTGTTCCCGCTCCCGGTTACACTGCATCTGGCGTTCGTCTCTAACTCAACCAGTGAAGGCAGTTCTCGCCCCCGCTCCTGGTAGACGCCAAACCGCCTTGTTTTTTCTGTTAAGCAGGTAGCTGGTGAAGGCTGTGTTCCCGCACCCGCTCCCGGTTACGCTGCATCTGGCATTCGTCTCTAACTCGACCAGTGAAGGCAGTGTTCTCGCCCCCGCTCCTGGTAGACGCGGAACTGCCTTGTTTCTCCGTTAAGCAGGTAGCCGGTGAAGGCTGTGTTCCCGCACCCGCTCCCGGTTACACTGCATCTGGCATTCGTCTCTAACTCAACCAGTGAAGGCAGTTCTTGCCCCCGCTCCTGGTAGACGCCAAACTGCCTTGTTTATTCTGTTAAGCAGGTAGCTGGTGAAGGCTGCGTTCCCGCACCCGCTCCCAGTTACGCTACATCTGGCATTCGTCTTAATTTAACCAGTGAAGGCAGTGTTCTCGCCCCCGCTCCTGGTAGACGCTAAACTGCCTGGTTCCGTTAAGCAGGTAGCTGGTGAAGGCTGTGTTCCCGCACCCGCTCCCGGTTACGCTGCATCTGGCACTCGCCTCTAGCTCAGCCAGTGAAGGCAGTGTTTTCGCCCCCGCTCTTGGTAAACTGCCTTATTTACTAATCCAGCTAGGTGAAGGCAGTGATCCCGATCCCGCTCCCGCTCCCTCTGCCGTAACGTGGGTGTAATTACATCCCTCTTTCTGTTCGGCGAGTAGCAGCAACACTCTACTCTTTCCATTAAGCAGGTAGCTGGTGAAGGCGTGTTCCCGCACCCGCTCCCGGCTACGCTGCATCTGGCTACCCACAGAATGGTTCATTCATGTAGCGCCTGTAGGGTTTCTCTTGAGCCCGAGGACGGCCATGACCGCTGCCCCTCCTGCCTCGGCCGCTTCTGGCGGTCAGTGGGGACGAAATTCGAGCATCTGAGGGAGGTTCTCACGGTAAACACCTGCATGAGCTGTAGCTGCATGCCTCGGGTGCTCAGAGTGGCTCGAATCACTGAGGTGGAACGTCTGGCAGCAGCCAACAGACACCTCTCCTTGTCACGTACTCCTCCAGATCAATTCGGCCGTTCCCGGCGACTTGAGGGAGCGATGGCTTTGTGTGCTCCCCCCAATAGAAGGACTAGAAATAGGCTGTCCTCTAAAGTGGATCGGCTAGCTGCCGATAGGGGCATGATGAAGTCGCCTCTTGGCCCTTCAGCCTGGGCCCGGTGTAGGGGCTGCTAACCCCCCGCCCCTCCTTCGGTTGGCACCCCTCCTTCGGCTGACGCACCTCCTCCGGTTGACGGAGAGTCCTCCGTCGCGGACCAGTCGAGCCAGGGGAGCTGTTTAGATCAGCTGCCCTCGGAGGCACTGGAGTGTGCCGCCCAAGCTAGGCAGACCAGGCAGCAGCACTCGGGTCCTCGCAGACCTGTGCCCACTCCCAGCAGGCCCAGGGGCCGCTCTAGCAGCCGCACTCAGCCGCTGGATTACAGGGGTGGTCTGCAGAGGTCTTAGCGGCCCACTCAACCGCCTCCCAATGACTTTCGTGCCCCATGTCACCCGCCTTCCAGGCGGCCTCGTGCCCCAGAGCCTGACCAGAACCCCCCAAGAGGCTCCAGGGTCCGGGGGGCTGGGCTCTGAAATCCCGGGGGTGGTCGGCGGTTGCTTTCCCAGCAGCAGCTCAGTTTCTGGGCAGTCTGTACTTCCGTCCCTTGGGTGGTTTTCACCTTAACCCAGGGGTACGGACCGCAGCTCCGGCCCCTAGCCTTCGGCTGGGTCTAATTGACAGTCGTCAGCGATCCGGCAGGGGCCCTACCTCTGGGCCAAGAGTTGTCCGTCCTTTTGTCCAAGGACGCAATCAACCCAGTAAGACCCTCTGCTTAGCCAGGGGGTTCTACTCGGCATACTTTCTCGTGAGCAAGAAAGTCGGCGGATTTCGCCCGATCTTGGACCTCAGAGGAAAAAACAGATTCCTGAAGGTGCTGCCATTCTATATACTGACTACTGCATACGCACAGGTGGAGTGGTTCCCAACCGAGGGATGCCTACTTCCACGTGGGCCGGGCAAGAGGATGCCTTATATTCAGTTCCTCCGGCCCTTGGGCAGACTGGCAGCTGCCTCGGCCGCTGGGCCCTTAGGCCCGCTGTCGTTGTGCCCCATGCAGATGTGGCTGAACAGCCTTCCCTTGGACGCCAAGTGGCACAGGCACAGTGAAGTCAGGGTGTCGCAGCATTGCTCCACTCTCCGTCACGCTGGAGGGGCAGGGCCTATCTCTGGTAGGCGTGCCCATGGGCGCCATCCCATCCCGCCAGGAGACCATCACCATAGGTGCATGTCTCTCAGGGTGGGGTGCAGTGCGGCAGGGCAGGACCATTCAGGGTCAGTGGTCTGCCCAGCAGAGTGCGCGCCGGGTCAACGTGCTAGAGCTTCGGGCCGTGCAGCTTGCACTCACGCACTTTCTACTTCAACTGGGGGGCAAGAATGTGTGTGTTCCTTGGGGACAGCATGTACATTGTTGCTTAGACAACAGTCCCTTCTAGATAGTGGACGTTCTCACTCCACTCTGAATTTATGTGGCTGCGATTCTGCCCGACATGTTCGGGTCGACGGCGCCACGGCGGGGTGCCACAGGTCGGTGTCCCTCTTTATGAGAGGGGCTTTACGGCAGCGTCCCCCTTGCACCCCGAGGGCTCCGGCTTGGGACCTGCCCTTGCTGCCGGATGCCCTATCACCTCCTCCCTTCGAGACCCTGGCCCAGGTGGGGCTTAGGTGGCTGCCCACAAAGGCAGCATTTCTGCTTGCCATAGCCTCAGGGAAGTGAGTCGGGGAGTTGCATGTCCTCTCCATAAACAATACATGCCCGAGGTGGGACTCTCATGCGTTGCCCTTTGGGCAAATGTGGCATTCCCGCCGGGGTCCTTCCACAAACTCACTTCAATCAGCCTGCCCAGCTGGCACGCTTTGACATTCAGGAGTACGGCACATCGAAGTTGCTGTGCCCGGGGGGTGCCCAAAGGGCGTATATCAAGGCTACTGCCTGTATACGGCAGGAGGAGCAACTCTTGAGTTTGCCCTGGCGGCACTAAAGGAGGTTAGGCCCTCTAACCAGTGGCTTCCCCACTGGGTTGTCGATACCATCTCACAGGCTTACGGGGCCAGTGGTCGCCCCCTGCCATCAGGCTGAGATGCCACTCTACAAGGAGCATCTCAACATATTGGGCTGCCCTGAGAGCGGTGCCCCTGGAGACCATCTGCGCCGCGGCGTCGTGGGCGTCTTCTGGCACATTCTCCAGTTGTCATCAGGTCAATGTCGCCACTCCCCATTCTTTGGGCGTGGTCCTTTTGCCGAGCTCCGCTGCTTCCAGTGGTGAGCAAGGGCTTGGATTCTTCATGACATTGTTGGTATAGGTCATCCAGTGCTAAAGCACCGCCTCTGGCGGTCAGTAGGGACGAAATAGAACGATAGTTACGGCTGTAACTACGGTTCTATGAGTCCCGGATGACCGCCAGAGTTCCCTGTCACTCTTGTGTGCTCGCGAGAAGATTCGGGGAACAGATCCTCTGACAATACCGGCTGATATAGCCGGTGTCACGTGGGTCACAGGTGACTTTGTTGTTATTGGTACTCGAGCTGCGCATGCGCGCGCGATGGACATATCCAGTGCTAAAGCACCGCCTCTGGCGGTCATCCGGGACTCATAGAACCGTAGTTACAGCCGTAACTATCGTTTTCCCAACAGGGATATTAATGTCGTTAGTTTGTTTTTTACAGCGGAAAATTAGTACTACACTCTGTTAAAACATTCTTCTTCGCTGACAGAAATACAACTATCTTCCGAACACCGCCTCCTCATAGAAATGAGTTTATATGGAAGTAATTTGCGTTAAGAATGTAATTCAACATATTTGTGCACCTTCAAGACATTCACAGGTTTTCTTTACAGTATTAGCTTGTGAAAACTAAATCAAAACATAAACCTAACAACAATTAGACACAGGAAAGTAAACCAAGTTTACAATTTCATAGTCCTGGTATATTAACACCAAACTTTCCACGCTTATGCAACGTAAACAAAGAAGCATTTTTATATTTCCTGTAAAGTAGTTTATGTAACAAAGTGTATTGTTTGTGTTAGAATATTTCCAGTGATTTGACCTGCAAACTTCATCTCAGCAATCTGCTGTAGCAAAGAAATAGCAATTACTAACAGCAACAGACGTCCTTGAAGAAAATGCAATCATGGGAAGCGAGCATGAAGAAAATGCAATCATGGGAAGCGAGCATGATTAAAAGGACACACAAAAACAAAAATGCAACAATAGAACAAACAACTGCAAGAAATGAGTGTGCGTGTCTGAGTGTGCGCATCCATCTCACCAGAGCGAACTCCTTGTTGAGGACCATCTGCTCCAGTAGCGAAGACTCGTTGTGGAAGAGGTGAGGCTGCATGTGGCTCCACATGAGGGGGAACCACCTGAACTCATCCACATACTTTAATAGTAAATCGTCTCCCTCGTCCTCCTCCACCGTGTCTGCACACACACATGGTCACGCACACACAAGGACAAAAGGACATGGAACAATATGTATAAATGCACACTTCATGTAGATAAGGAGCATATTATGGACCTTTGCTATATACAGCTTCACGGTGGCGTGATGGTATATCATCACTAAGCAACTGGGTTGTTTTAAGGTTGGGTTGCTAAATAAGGTGGCGGTCTGATACCATGGTGACAAAAAGTCATGCCATAGCAATAACAAATGCCATTGTAATACGTTCTAGTCCGTATCAGCTATTTCCTAATTATAATTATGTTCAATCACACCTCTATTATTCGTCTTGACTGTATCTTACTCCTGTGTTCTGCTGCTGCAGATTTAGACACTTTCACTAGAAAATCAATCAAATCTGTCCTTGAAACAACAACAAAGCTTAGAATGCACAGCCGTATGTCACCTCATCACACTTACGCCTTAAGGTTATGTCTTTACTTTTATTATAAAGGTAAGATACAAATATGTATTGTATTGTTTGTATTTCATTGTACTACAAGCTATATCAACTTCATGCGATTGATTATTCTGTCTGACGATTGTCCTGAAAGTATTTTTTTGCTTTGGTAAATGTTATTTTGGTAGATTAATTAGTGATGACTTAGGGTGTAAAAGTCTTTATTATATTATAAGGGTTTTTGTTGCTACTTTTAGGTGCCCTCCTCTCTGACTGACGTTATTCCTGACAAATTCTGCGCTGCCGGCTCCTGCAGAGTAAACTGCAACAGGACTCTGTTGCAGTCTGAAAAATCCCCTCAAGCATTATTCACTGCAATATGTCACTGTATCTCTTTGCCAATATACACACAAAACCAAACAAAATATATGCATATTGTGCCAAAGCATCTAATATACCTATTTCTACTATTATACAGGCTGTAAAATAACAGAAACCATTGAATACTTATATAACTATCAAGGATGCTTAAAACAGTTGTTATAAATGTGTGCTTTCATTCTAGCTTGTGCATATTCATACTCAAATAAAACAACATTTAGTGAGCTTTAATATTCCTAATAAGTGCATAAAGACGTCAGTATCACTTCAGCAGATCTTCACTGTTCGTGAAAACCGTGCATCTGTAAAACATCAACTTTTTAAAAATGTACAGCACAATGGGACAATGTCTTGTATTTTATTTCGACATTTTGCATGGTTTATTCAGCTTAAGAAATATCAAAATGGTGTCTTAAGATACACAATCCCCCAGGGTAACGGGGTATCCAGTAAATGTAAAACATGGTTTTGATTGCATAGTGATGATGAATTACACATTGCACACATTCACATATATTTTGAAGTAATGTATCAGAAAACTGTATAGAAATAGCTAAATTCAATAATACGTCCTTGTCTTTACCGAAATGCCTTGCTATTTAAGTTCTGACTTAGTTAACAATGACTTACATGAATGATACATTCCTCTAATACGCAAATGAATATCTTGACTCAGGAATGCATACAAAAATGGCCAATAGTATAGACATGCTACAAAACGTGCCAAATTAAAAAGAAAATCTTAAGAGATGCATATACAAAAACCTGACTCAAAACAAGTCAAAATTCTGTCTCTTCTATCTAAATTAACAAAGATCTGCCAAGCTGAATACATAAATAGGAATTGTCATATTATACAAGGACAGTATCATTTACCATACTCGCCTCCACAGATCTCCAGAGTTGACTCTCACCTGGCTCGTATTAATAGTTTTGTCTCCCTCTGTAGTCCGCCATGCTGGAGCTGGTCGACATATTTGGCCAATCATCCGAGGCCCCTCCCCCGCCTCATGACCCTTGGAACTCTACCCAACCCAGCGATGACGTCTCCTCGGACCCCTGGGACTCTGTAGGTGGGTGGCTCATCACACACACACGCTGTGAGGTTTTCTTATGCTTCACAATGTGTGTTTTTTTAACTGTAACAGCGGTCCAATCCAGCACTCCTGTGATTGGTAGCCCTTGGACGGCCCCTCCCTCCTCCTCCAATGCGTCCAATCCTTGGGCTCCATGTGAAGACTCACACACAGACCCCTGGGAAGCTCCACCCGTCTCCTCCAGTCCTGTCAATCATGCGTGGGACAGCCCAACAGACAGAGGTACCTGAGAAGTACCAAGCATCAACTAAATGCATATATGTTGTCGTTTTCAATATCTGTCCAAACAATGTTATCACTACCTTTTGCCTATTTTATTTAATGTTTTTTTTTTTTTTTCATGCAGATGGTGACGGGGAAGATCCGTTCGCTGCACAGGAAGAGAACAATCCTAAACAGGAAGCTCCTCAGCTGTCCTCCCCTCAACCTGCTAGTCCCACAGGTATTGTAGTACAAGACAGCAAGAAGTACCACAGTCTGTACATTTGGATCTTAGACGCAGTAATTATCAGTCCAGCATGAGCCTATGGACAGCAGCACTCATAGATAGTACTCACAAAAAAAAGTTGATATTGATACACAGTATAGACAAAAGGTGGTTTGCTGTTGTGTTTATTTTATTTACATACAGTATGTTCTGCTGCATTGCACGAAATGTTCCATAGCTTGTGTCCATCCCTTAGGGTTGTGATCGTTTTTAGCTTTCAATTAGTTTTAGTTATATTTCAAATGTAGCTTTGGCTAAGCTAAATTCTACACAATGCATGTTGTAAATTATGCAGGAATAAACTGCATGTGAAAAACTATTAATTGTTAGCAGTTCCAGTACAGTGCCATCTTGTGGCATTCAAAGCCGGTAAAAGAGTTCTGCGTTGTCTTCGTAAACCTCATAATATTTCTGTTCCTGGAGCAGATGAAGAGCTGTTTGGAGGGAAGGCAGACTCCGACCCATTTTCCGGAGCAGATTTTAACCCTGATCCGTTTGGGAGCGACCCTCCTGTGAACCCTCTGGTAAACGGACGAGAGTCGGCCAGCCCGGAGATCTTTGACCTGTCCCGGCTCGCGCCCCCCCTCAGCGCCCCTGCTTCACGGTTGTGTCGAACCCCAGAAGCCTTCCTGGGACCTACGGGGGCCTCGCTGGTTAATTTAGACGCACTTATACCCTCCAACCCTGCCAGCAATATGCACAACAACCCCTTCCTCTTAGGTAACAAACCAGAGTTGAAGAGCCCACACACACTTTACTTGTATGTGAATGTGAATCTAGAACCGGGTTCTCAAAGAAAGATGAAAGATAATGTCTGTGAAATGATTGTAATTTATTTTCATTTGCTTAAATGTATCAGGCCCTACACTTATAGAAATGTGTTTATTAGGATAAACCCTTTGAGATGCACCATCTCGTTTTCAAGGGGGTCCAGAAAACTTCAGGCGTGGAGATAAAAAAATAACTGCGTTGACACTTGAAACAATGTGGGCCTACTGTTTCTAGGAATAAATAATAATGAAGAATCTAACCAAGGTGCAGGATCAATAATAACATTGGTATTTAAAAAATCATATCAACTGTCATCCCTAACTGTATTTCCAAAAATACTATTGTGATATTGTCCTTTCCTTCCTGTCTCCTCAGGTCTGAGCGCCCCGTCTCCCACCAACCCGTTCCACTGCGACCAGCCTCGCCTCACCCTCAACCAGATGCGACCGTGCTCCACATCCCCCCTGCCCCCCCACATGCTCTCCTACAGCCCGTCGCTGCCCCTCCCGCTGCACCACCAGCCCTCCGCCCTCCCCTCCTCCCTCACACAGCCTCACGCAGGACTCCTGGACCTCCCCTCCAACCTTCCCCAGCCCCTCCTGCCCCTCTCCCCCTGCCTGGCGCAGCACACTCAGTCACACAGCCACAACCCCTTCCTCTGAGACCCCCTGCAGCTTCTGAGCTCCGGTCTGCAGAGGGAGACGACAGAATGGACTCTTTATTTTGGATGAATCTATGCCGACTACAACGAGACAAATGAGCCTGAACTGGACCGCGGATCCTGGTCTGATGTGATACAACTCGGATTGTATTTGACATATCAGCTGCTATACAACCTGAACTCTTGAAGAAAAAGCAAACACACAACACACACACACACACACACACACACACACACACACACACACACACACACACACACACACACACACACACACACACACACACACACACACACACACACACACACACACACACACACACACACACACACACACACACACACACACACACACACACACACACACACACACACACACACACACACACACACACTCAGGCGCACTTAAAGGTGCAAACACACATTTGCACACACCACCAAACTTACAGGGTGTATCTCAAATGTCCCTTCGATGCCTTTTCTCAATCAACAGTGATGACCCCGAGCACTCTTTACCCACAGAGCCCAGAACTGTTCCTCAAGAAGATCAAAATGAAGCCACACACTTTGATTGTCCACCGAGATTCACCAGGATCCTTACCGCTGCTGCTTCACCGACGAAAGCATGAATGCACCCGACCCCCCAAGACTCCACTCTATTTTACTCTGCTGAGCACCTGAGACAAGTTCTTTAAATAACTCCTCTTTTTCTGATGAGTCCGATATATTGAGCTTTGTTGGCACAAATAAAACACCGGAGAAATCCCAAAAGAGTGTTATACTGTTACATTCAAGACAGCATGTATCACCGATCAAGAAATAATTGATACTGTATTCCTCCCTACAGTACATACACAGTAGGGCTGCAACCTATGATTATTGTCATTATAAATTAATTATTTTTTAGATTATTCTATTTTAGTTTGGTCTATAAATGTCCTTCCCAGTTTCTCAACGTCCAAAGTAGTGTCTTGTTTTTTCCAAAACCCAAAGATATTCAGTTATGATATAAATCAGACAACAAAATAAGGAAAATGTCCATATATGAGAGGCTGAACGCAGCATTTTCTGCCTTTATTGCATAAAAACGTAGTGCTACGATTAATCTATTATCAAAATAGGCGAATCATTTCCCAACGATCGATTACTCAACTAAATTGTTGCAATCCTAATGAACACAATGATATATTTTTATAGTTGCCTTGTTATCTTGAAGGCTCAACAGCATCTGGTTAGATACATTATTTGTTTATTCAAAACTGGTCTAAAACCAACCTAAACCATAGCTCCCTGTCATAATCTGGACCTACACTGATTGTACCCAGTCAGACCCGTGTGCCTGTCTCTGCAGCTTACCCACAATGCATTCCCAGCCGGTTCATACAGTATGATGCCATGAAGCAGGGCCTCAGGGAGACCGCTCTGACCCTCCTCCAGTGAAACTCACCCTTAGAGAAAGACATTAGTCTAGAGGTAGAACCACAGGGAGAACAAAGATTTTATTTAAGATGACGAGAAGGGATAAAGTAGGAGGGAGGAGTAAAAGTAAGAAAATTAGATAACGAAATAACCGATGATAAATGTATGTATTGTCCAGTGTCTCCTCCTTTCTTCTGCTCTGTGCTCACTCTGTGTTTGGAACAAATGAATCAGACAAAAAGATGTTTGGTCATCACTGCACTGAACCTGGACATGAATGTGAAATGCCTGCCTATAGATACACACAGGCGTAGTACATATGTATTTAACAGAATGATACCTATAAATTATGAAATATTATACCAATAAATGAATGGTGTTTGCATTTTACTCTCTGCGTTCATATTGATGATTGATGAGTTACTATAACTGCCACATAGGTTACGTTTTTTTTTTTTGGTGTGCATGTCAGAAAGATTATGGAAAAAACTACTGTCCTGACTAGATATGAACGTTCATTGGTGTAAGAGCGCAGCATTGGCCAAGGAAACACATTACTTTTTGTAGGGGATCTGCATCAAAAGGCTGATACACACATTAGTATTCACTTATGGAAACTACCCTTGGCAGGAGGTCTGCTCTCTCCGGGGACCTTCTACTTCCTTCATTTGTTACGATATAAACACACTGAATATATCAATTTAATAAGAATTTAGCCCCTGAGCAACTTTCCCAGAATGAACGGTCCAGTGCTTTATCCATTTCTCTTTATACTGCCACGGTTTTCAAGCTGTCATTGGAGGTACTCAAAAGGCGGGGGCTTATTCTAATGAGCACGCATGACATAGTAAGGGGATGGTTCTGTCTGTAAGTATAATGTATGTGAGACATGTATCTACAAGCACAGACAAAATGGGTGTTCTCGACATGTCCCCTTTAAGTTGGCAGTTTTTTAACCACTTGGGGGCATTAATAGTGAGTGATAAGTTAACATTAAAGTCACTTATTAAGTTGACAAACATATACAAATGTTGCATTCAGCCGCGTTTTTTCTCGTTGTAATTCCATTGAACACGTCTTTTGATCAGATAAGGTGAGACGATCTCCCGTAAAGGTACGTGTTGTGATGTCTGTGTTTGCTTCCCCTGTCGCGAGTCCGGATCACTCAGTGATGATACTATACCTAAATAATCTGTGGAACCTCAGCTTTAATCGGATATCTTGTATGTGCAGCTACGATAAGTAATAAGGGTACTTTTATCTTGAGTTCTGTGCCAAAGTGCGTTAGCATTTTTCGCTAAGGGGTCATTTAGATGCTTCTTATGAGACTTGTGTTTTGTTTTGGTAAAAATGGTTTGTATCGTCAGTTAGCTGAGATTATTCCCGTTAATCTGGTATAACACATTAATAGGTTCTTAAATATTAAGATCCCCTGAGACACAGTGTCATGAAAAATCTTGGGGCTTAACAGGTTAAACAATGCAAAACCCAAAGCTCTGTAAAGCAGGGAGCTGTAGCTTCAGGTAAAAAAATCTGCAAAACAGAGCACCACAGGTAACATAGATTGAAATTGCTGTTAAATGTTATTATTGTCCACCATTCATCAGTAAAGCCACACTCAAAATCTAACACACACATGCACTAATATCTGAAAATAAATGTTTATGTTGTTGCTAAAGAGAACAAGGAGTAGGTATTATTCATTTCACGTCTCGACCACTAGATGGTAATATTGACCCGGCTGTTTTTGCAGCCGGCAGGTCTTCCTTCATTATTTTACTCCTGGGTAACAAAATGGATATGATTACATTCCTGTTAGTTAAGCAACCCATCAGCCAGCACACTTTATTTGATTAAGTAGTAAACAGCAGCAGTTGTTACTATTCAGTAAATATAGTAGTAGTAGTAGTAGTAGTAGTAGTAGTAGTTGTAGTATTTGTGCACTAAAGCAGTGCCATGTGTATGTGTGTACAGTACACATGTGTATACATCATCATGGACTAAAGCAGTAAAGTATTGCAAGTTGCTGCAAAAATATCTTGCCTTTGAAAAGATATTGAACTCAAAGAAAGACTGATACTATCTTCTTTAGTCCCTGCATGTATCTCTTCTCTGTGTGTGTCGGCATGAGATGCTTCACAAGAACATTTAAAACAACCACAAATTGTCTCAAATATGCACAGTTCCCGAAAACTAACTGAATCGAGGAAATCCAATCATCCCGTTACCCACAGACACACACTTCCCTCCTCTTTAATGTTTGGCCTGTCTGTCCAAACAAGATCAAGTGCAGCCTGATCACAGATCTAAACATCAGCAGCCTGCACCATTTGATTTGCAACCTCGACATGTGGTGTTGATTTGGGGAAGGAAAGGATTAAATGGATGGGAGAACAGTTGTCAGAATGAGTAGACCATTGTTGCAAAAGAATATCAGACACGATGTGGACTCGCTGTGCAGGGAAATGGGCAAACTTCACATTTACAACAGACTCAGAGGGACTCACCCTGAGCCTCCAGGAGTAAAACCAGTGAGATGTATAATTAAAAGTAAATCGTGCATGTCTTTCTGTAGTTATCAAACACTACTTGTCAGTTTTTTGGAAAAGCTTACATACAATAATGTCATTTGTTTGCTTCTTTCATTACATCATACCAGCATTGAAGTTTTGTATTGAAACTCCCCTCTTCAGCAGGTGTGTTGCACAGTCAGGTCAAGTTTTCTCCTGATCCCATACATCATGCACTCAAGCATGAAATAATAATTCCTGCTCGGTTGCCCCCCCCCCCCTTGGAGCTGTTGTTCCTTGACTGCAATGAGGCCTTTGTCCAATTTAAAGAATTATTCAAAGTAATAAATTGCGTTTTGTCCAATCCAAAATGCTCCTGCAGGCCATGTGGGAACAATTATTCTCCGGTGTTTTCTCTGGACCACATCCTGTCTGAGTGGTGGCCTATAGGAGTGTGTGTCTGACTGTGTCTAATACAAATCAGGACTTTTTAAAAATAACACAGAAGTAAATCAGCTTAGGTTTTTTATTGCTCATGAATTGCTATCATGACACACGTAAAAAATGAGGATGATAATGAGCCGTCTGTACTATGGAAGTAGGCCTAGATGTAACGGGCACCAGAGTAGGGATGAACCGTATCCAGGACTAATTTGTTTTGATTCCTGACTCAAATCATGAACTGTTTGATCGTCCCTGCTTCAGCTGAGTGCTGGGATTTGTATTATTTTTGTTGTTACAGTGACTACGGTTAGATGCAAAAATAAATATATCTTCATATGTCAACACTCAGACTGATTCACACATACTGATACACTGAGCCTGCTCTATCTTTCTCTTCCTCTCTCTCTCATCCATGTGCTCTCCTATCTGAGGGAAAATGTAAATGATGATCAGGAACATTATTTCAGCCCATCCTGTTTTTCTGTCCGCTAACCAAGACAAACCATGCTGCTGCTGCCAACGTTAACATAAAAAACCCACCCTGATCTGGTTCGCTATAGTCAACATTATGCAGGAAAGCAGCTCTGAGAGCTGCAACGTTGCATTAACAATGAGCATGACCAAACAAAAACATGAAGATAGAAAAAGAGAAGTATTTAAATAAACTGTATTACTCTCTTATGTTGTTAAAATATAAGTTAATTCCTATCGTTATAAAAAGCAGTTTTGAATGACCTTGTAAACAAAAAAATACAATTTATAGTTCATGACAACTGAAAATATCCTAATGAAGGCTCTGAGATGTGGATGAAAGCTTTGTAAAATGTCTAGAACATTGATCTTGTGCTAGGAATTTGTTATGATTGAATACTGAAACAAAATATATATGATGTGATTAATAATGGCAACTTTCTACTAACTAAAACAAAATTCCAAAGTGTATTTTACGAATTTAGATTTTAATTGAACATTATTGATGATTTGTCAGTTTTAAAAAAAGGAATAGCCTACTTCAGATTTGACTTGTAAATATCCAGCTTCCTGGAAAAGAGTGAGAGCTAAAAGGCAAACTAGCTTTTTGGCTGCAAGTAGAAATAAACGAGGCCTTGAGGTGATTTTCACACTGCCTGTAACGTCACAAGTCATGTGATTGACGGGGAGTTTCAGCGAATCCGGAGTCTGTCCGTGTTTTACACCAGCCAATGAGCGTCTGCAACTCATTGTTTACGGAAGTTGTGAAGCCAGTATCCGCGCTGCAGGTTTGGACTAAATGTTTTTGCTAAAAGTGTTTATTTAAGCGTCACAAAATGTACACACCACTTTCGAGAGATGTCATTCGTCAATGAGGACACATTCAACTTAGAGAACAGAAATGACACAGTGAGAACTTACGTTTTGATTCCACGTGTAGCCCTCGTGGGTCAACCTTCGTCGCAGACTCAACTGTGCTAAATAACTTTGATTTCGGCCTTTATCACATCATCTAAACGTTGTTGGTCGATTGTGTCTCTGCCCAAGTGCTTGCTCTGCGGGCTCAGAGGTGGGCATGAACCCCCCGAAGAGGCTCCGGTCCACAGGAGATGAGGAAGAACCACCGACTGGAGGGAAGGAGGAGTGGGGAGCTGTGGATGTGGTAGGTGTCGGTGATAGGTGATGGGTGACACACCTGCAATTTCAAATAAACAGCTAACATTGATGTTCTTAGCTAAAAGACAATATACAGCACGCTGGCAGGTTTTTTGAGTATGTGGCCAGAATGAAATTGGGGTAATTGAAATTGGGTGACGTTACATTGCTCCTATTATTGAATTGAAATTGAAATAGAGAAACCATAAAAAGTGGAAACAAGTGAGTAGAAATATGTGCATTATACACCGATGAAGAACAAAATTAAATATGAAAGTTTGGAATATATTCATTGATGCTTTCATCATGCGTAACTTGACTGTTTTGTCGTGTTTTCAGAGTATTGTCATGCCAATGTACAATGCATCCTGTTGGCTGGATGAATGTCTGCAGGCCATATTACATCAAGACTACACTGGCACCATGGAGCTGTCTGTCTTTGATGACGCAAGCACTGTATGTTTATTTTTGTACGCATTTAAACACACAGATCTAATTAGTCACAAAATATGAGACCCCAGTTGAAGTTTAAACTCTGTGTGTGTTTCCTTTAGGATGACTCGAGGACAGTGGTGGAGGGCTGGAAGGAGAGGCTGGAGGAGAGGGGCGTCTCCGTGGTGATCTCCGGCCACAACTCATCCCAACCCAGAGGAGGTCAGTGGACATTAGGTGGTTGATCAGTAGCAATTCCCATGTCCCAAGTCCATTTGCCAGCATTCAACCATGTTTCATGATGTTCTACTTCATGGAGATCCTTGGACTAGTCTTTGTATTGTGTTCACAGACAGCTGACCTTGTCTGTTTCTAGAGTTTATTCAGTATTTTGCTGTGAAGGCAGTTAGAGGAGGTTAGTGCTCAAGAAAAAGCTTAAAAGTGCACCCTGAGGTAATATCATATTATCAAAAGTGTTATTATTCATTGAGTTGCTGAGGAAAACATGTAGTGTATGTGTGTGATCCATTGTAGTAAGATATGGGACATATTGCTTTGGCTTTTTAATTTATTCCAAATAAGGGGGTTTAACTAATTAACTTTTAAAGTTTTTTTGGTCTGTAATCCAACCTATGCTTTTAGACCATATTGTATGTACCTGCAACCAGTATATAATCCTGTAAGATAACAATACCTACAGTTCCCTGGTATAAACCTAAAACTAAAGGAGTGTGTGTTTGCTGTCAGAGCTCCCAAACTGTGGCACAGTCATCCTGTTGGAATTCATCCTGATAAATCAAATACTCCCTTTAAATTTCTACCTTAACATATTTTGTATAATTACTGCTAGGGCTGCTCGGCTATGGCAAAAATCATAATCTCGATTATTTGGGTCAATAATTGTAATTATTAAATGCGATTATTCATTGACTTTGAAAACATCCATTTATTGGAGAAAAAAATGTGAACAGTATGTTTTTAACAGTTGATTACCCTGAACTTTAAATATAATTCAACTGAAAAACCAAAAAAAAAAAAGTAATAATAAAAAAATAATCATTTTATTTCGATTATGTTGTTTTCGTAATCGTTGCAAGCCATAATCGTAATCGCGATTAAAATACGATTAATTGAGCAGCCCTAATTACTGCGGTAAAATTGTCTTTCTGTGTCAAAAGTAGAAGTAGCCGAGTGTAGGAATACTCGTCCTGCATTCAGTCAACTCAAGTAAAAATACAAAAGTATTAGTATCAAAATATACTTAATGTATCAAAAGTAAAAGTACTCATTTTGCAAATTGGTCAATTGTAGAATAATATATATATGTTTTGATTATAAATACTGATCATTAAAGTGTTATCAAAGCTGGTAAAGGTGCAGCTAGTTTTAATGACTTTAATGCAGGGTAGCTTGTGAATTTACTCCAGGTAAAGTCTGATTTAAGTGTTGATTATATTTCACATCATTAATCAAAATCTGTAAAGTAACTAAAGGTATTAAGTAAATGTAGTGGAGTAAAAGTACACAATTTACATCTGAATTGTAGTGGAGTAGAAATACTAAGTAGCAACACATTGAAATAATCAAGTAAAGTACAAGTATCTCAAAATTGTACTTAAGTACAGTACTTGAGTAAATGTACTTAGTTACTTTACACCACTGGTCACTGGATCAGGAAGATTGGGGTATCATTTCTGAGAAGTTCCATATTTAGTTTAAATACATTATACTTTCTTTTGATATACTTCTTTTAACCACTGTGACACACTGTTGATGCTTATGACTGGTCAGCTTATACCTCAACATTTTCTGGTTTGGCACATTCAAACAGTCCCATGTTTGATAGTTAAACATGGTAATTTCTTACACATGGCAAAATGGAAATTGTTAGAAGACAAAGAAAAGCAAACAGACATTAACATACACTGTTCTTTTGTCTTTCAGTGGGATATGCGAAGAACAAGGCAGTGTCTCAGAGCTGTGGGCAATACTTGTGCTTTCAGGATGCGGTGAGTGTGAGTGTGTGAGTGTGTGTGTGTGTGTGTGTGTGTGTGTGTGTGTGTGTGTGTGTGTGTGTGTGTGTGTGTGTGTGTGTGTGTGTGTGTGTGTGTGTGTGTGTGTGTGTGTGTGTGTGTGTGTGTGTGTGTGTGTGTGTGTGTGTGTGTGTGTGTGTGTGTGTGTGTGTGTGTGGTGTGTGTGTGTCAGACAAAGTATGGTTCACGTTACTCTCCAGATGTCTTTAATAACACATATAGTAGTGTGTAAAAACTAATAAGATCATATTGTTTTGCCCACATATACACGCTGTACATTGAGCCGTTTGCACGCAGACCTCAGTGACTGTTTCACAGAGCTGCCAGAGAGCATGACTAGTGAGCGGAGAGCAGCGTTTCATTATGTGTGTTTTATGTATTGATGTTTATACAGTATGATTGTCTTTCTTTGAAACAGTATTTTATGGTCACTGATCTGAAGGCTGTATTGTTAGATCAACTAATCAATGGCCAAAACATCAGAATGTGTGATCTCTGTTTAGATCTATTTCTTAACAGCTTGTATCATACAGATTATCAAATGCTCTTTCATTTGAATAAAATAAAATATCTAAAGACAATAAGATTGCTTTCTCAGAAAACTCGTATGTGCTCTCTTGTATTTGTTTCATTCTACTTTTTGACACTGTTAATATACTGGTTTTCCTTAAACAACTTAAAATCAAACAGTTACCTTATACCTCCATTTAAATAATATTTTTCATCAGCATTTTTTCTTTGCACGGAAATATCAGGGAAATATTGTTTAAATACATGTCTCTGTTTCCATTGTCTATTTGATTATTTCTGTTTTTGGTACCATATGCATATTGGGATTGTTATTGTTATTATCTAAGCTAATTTGAAGTAGCTGCTATAACACCACAACTCCCTTTTAGCATCTCTATCTATCAAATCAAATCAAGTTTTATTTATATAGCACATTTATAAACGATTTTTGGTCGAGCCAAAGTGCTGTACATATAATAAAAATAGCCTACAGTAGAGACACTTTACAGCAAATACAACAGCACAGATTGTTCAGAATATCAGTATGAGAAAAACGACACCCTCTGTCCTTAGCTGCAAAGCTAGCCAGTAGCCATAACTGGTCTGTTCTATCAAGGCTGGGCTTTAAGACAAACATCTCGTATCCCTATATAGTTTGATCCATATCTCGATAACGCTATATATTACAATATAGCATGATTGCTAGATAAAACAATAAATTAGTCAATAAATAAACAAGTGTATATAAATAACCCGTGGTTATTTAAAGCCTTTTTTGTGTGAATGACTTGCCAAATGAAGAAGTACTGAGCATGTTCTGATTTATTTTTGCAATATGAACATAATAGTACATTTGATTTGGTATATGCTTGTTCACATCAAACCAGACGACACAATTGTTTATCAAAATATCCTTATATAGGATATCAATTCCTTTTGAAGATGAAAAATATCAAATTGAGAAATTACCAATCTTAAGATATTTGTTCAAGCGTGTGTGATCTTAAAAGAAAAACACCTAAAAGTATTGATAAAGTATACAATCATAGAGTGCACATACCGTCCGTACAAAAAGGCTGAGTAAAAGCCAAACTAGACGGGTATGATTTTGTCATAAAGTAACCTTTGAATTCATTTGTTGTTTTACTCCAGGATGATGTTATGCTTCCCCAAAGAGTTGGTCTGCAGTATGACGCCTCTGTCCTCCACCCACACTCTGTAAGTCCTCCCTCAAGTATTTGCTTACTCACTTCCCCCCCCCCCCCCTTTCTCCATTTCTCTTCTCCTCACTTCTCTCCCTTCCCTTTCCCTTTCTCTCTCCCTCTGATCCTCTGACCAATCCCTCCCAAAAATATACGTGTTGTTGGCCTGCGTGTGGATGTGTGTGAATCCCTGCAGTTGGCATCCAGCACAGTGCGAGTATCCGGTGTTGATGCTTTCTGTGGCCCGCCAGGTCAGAGGTCAAAGGTTGTGTGTGTGAGGGAAGTGAGGGAGACAGCATGGAGACAGCGGGCTTGCTGCCCTGCACAAACAACATGCCTATTTCTGTTATGGCTGCAATATTTTATAGTTCTTGTACGATAATATGTTGTTGTTTTTTCCAGCTTTGTATAAAATCTTACTTCTTTATGTAAACCCCTCTTTACTTTTTATTGATCTCTCTTCTGAGATGTGGCCGGTTTGTCTCGAAAAGGGAACAAGTAATGATGCATACATGATGCAAAAAAACTAAAGACTGTTTTCATGTTGCTTACTTTGCCATTTATTTTCTTGATTATTCAGTTCATTCTTTGGCCTGAAAACTGCATCATAAATTGCCATAGCCAAGAGTGACATTTGAAAGAGGTCATATGTTGTAAGGAAACTATCCAATATCATAAACAAATAGAAATTGTTGTCATAAAACAAAGAAAATCTGCAAAAGTTCACATCATTTTGCTTGATGAATGATTGAAATATTTGATTGCTTAGTCCATTAATTATTTAATCTTCATACAAATGTTCTTAAAATCTGAACAACAATTCAATCCACGATGAGTCTGTGTGGTTGTTAGTCTGTTGAAACTCAAATGTACCTTTTTATTCTGAAGGCCTTCTAATGAACTTTTTCAAAATTACTGAAATTAGTTTCAATGTGTCCTTATCAGAAAAGTTTTTATTTTGACGTGTTTTTGTGTTTGTACGTTAGCTAATTGGCTGTCAAGTTCAGAGGGTCCCTGAGGGCTCTACGGAGCGTTACACCCGCTGGATCAACATGATCTCTCAGGATCAGCTCCTCACACAGGTAAATACCCGCAGCATGTTGTTCAGGCACTACTTTGCCTCTGAATGTGTGTGTGTGTGTATGTGAGAGGTCATGTGCCAGGCATCAACCAGGTCAGATAGAAACAGGATACGTACCTGCCGCTGCTGTTTCCACGGAAATGTGGTGGTGGACTAGACCGAGGACGCAGCTCCACTCCTGACCTCTCAGTCCGTCCCGCTCCCATCGGAGGAAACCGCTCACACCGCCTGCTGAGGGGCTCAGTAGTGGAAACAGCTTGTGGTGGAAAAGATCATTTTGCAGAAATAAGTGCTGCAGGATTATTTCAGTTTCAACTGCTGACATGTTGTGCTCATTGCACTGCACCACTGTGTCAAGGTTGCTACATAATAACATCTTTAGAGACTTTTTTTATAAGCTCATAATTTGCTTCTGCACTCTGCCCCATTCAATTTCATAATAAATAGTTTTATGCCTTAAAGGTCCTCTATTATACTGTTTTTCATCAATATATTAGAGTTCTCAGTTATATACATGTCTCTGAAGTGTTTGGCTCGAAACACCAAACAGATCATGCATTGTAGCATCCCTGTATCAAAAGTGCTGATTCTGTGTCTGTTACTTTAGATGAAAATAAGGAGCCCCTCCCCACGCCCCTCTGATGCGGCTTTCACACCAGCGCTTTTCAGTTTCTAGCTCCGAGCGGGAGCTTTTCTGGTTCAGCTCCGGTTTCCCTTTTCAGCTCCCGCTCTGTGCACACCGCCCACTGGCGCCCCAGAGCTGCCCTTGCTGCGTCATGACGTCACCGTTTACATCGCTGATTTGCCCCACAACGGCAGCCATTACGGCAGCTCACAACAACAACAACAACAACTGCGTCGGGTCGATGATCGTGTTGCTTTTAATCACACGAAGCCAGAATAAATTGAATAACGACTTCTCCAACCTTATACTTTGCTCCAGAGTGCCGTGGTTCATTGTTTATTAATGTGTTTCTGCAGCATTTACCGACCGCTGCAGTGCTGGCTGCTCTTCCACGGGAGTTTATTCTCCCGTTAGCTCCCGGTTAGCTCACACTGCAGCGGCCGCTCTAAAGTATTCACTGTCCGACTCACACAAGCAGCTGATGCATATCCCCAGCTCCCCTTAGCCTAAGTGAATGTGTGTCAGTCTGAATTGACACTGTTTGGTATCACAACGCTGTTATGAAAGTTTCTCTGGTATAAAACGGGTGATGTTAGCATAGCAACCGAAGCTAAACTGACTACTTGCATCCGATAGCTGCAATAATACAAAACAACACGTCTGCCTCTCTCCACAATGATCGATAACAGTGAACAGATGGTCAAAGTAAGGCACAAATAAACAGAATCACACGAAGCCTGGTTAGTGTTGCCTGACTTTATAAAGTGTGTTTATAGGCACTACTGCTTGTAGGCAGGCATAACAGTCGACCCATGGGAGGTGGGTTTAGTTTCCTGCACGCCTCGACGTAAGAGAGACGTAAGCGACGTCACCTCTTAGCTCCAAAGCTCTTGCCTCTGGACCGACAACTTTTTGGAGCTGGAAATGAAGCGGATTCCGGAGCTAAGAGCCGGCGCAGCTCCGGTGTGAACTGGAAAACCCGGCGCTTTTCAGGCTCTAGCTCCGAGCCGGAGCTGAAAAGGCGCTGGTGTGAAAGGGGCATGAGAGATATTTGGTTAAATAGAACACAAAGGTGCTCAAGGAGGAGATTCAGGTGATAAGGTGGGGGGGTACCTTGGTGATTGGTTGGTGATTGGCTGATGGTTACACAAGCCAAAAAAACATTGTGACATCATAAAGTGGCCAAAATCTGATCAGCTCATTTTCAGACAGGTTTTATATAAATGGATCAGGACAAAAAGAGAAGGGGTATTTTTTCCGGGAAATGTTCAGAATCTCTTTACACAGAGGGGACACATGTTTATGTATAAAATACATGAGAAGGGGATTTTGCATAATAGGTGACCTATAAAAAAATGACGGCTGTTCCTCCAGAGCAGGTGGAGCCAGAGCTCTGTTGTGGCTGTGGCAGATGGTGAAATGCAAAGGATGGAAAAGATTTGAATGGTCAGGAGGAGCCAAGTTTCACAGCCAAGTCATGGAAAGCTATATGACTCGCCTAATCACACTCATCTGGAAAGAATGGAAACGTGACCCAGCATAAGCAAACCCAGCTGATAGCTCGACCCCACACTGGCACGGTGTTGGCCTGCTAACTGGAGACTATAATAATATACGGTATTTGGACTGTCGGGCCACAATGCATTTGGTAACACTTGTGTTGACATTATACACATAAGCGAACCCAGCTATTACCTGGCAGGGCATTCGCTAATTAAAGGAACATGTTGCTGTTTTTTAACTGGCTGTTTATCATTATAATGTGGGTTTTAAATGCTAATTTATCATGTTAAACTTCCCTTTATGTTGCCAGCTCCCACAACTTTCTACCCATTGCCAACAAAAGTCTGCCAGATGAAGCGCATGCCTGCTTTAGAGCTTTGGTTTGAACTTTGGTTTGAGCTTCTGCAGTTTTTGTGTGCTCGGCTACTTAAATGGGTATTGCTGGAATATAATATTTGGGGCTTCTCACTAAGTATTCCAACGTATTCAGTGTGGAGGGATTATGGTGTATGGAGGAAGCAGAGAGTCAAGCCCAGCGAGCTGGAGAGGATAGTGGTCCAGCACGCACAATGCATGCTGGATATTGTAGGTTTTCTGCTAAATTGATTACCACAGCCCTTTGTCTTTGTTTACTCTGGTCCTCTAGCATCGATTTAAAAAATACATGTGCCTTTAAACTGCTTTGACAGATCAGTTTTATTTATCTGTTCAGCTGTGGAATAGTTATTTTAAGGTGCTATTCAATGACAATCTTTACCACTTTTATAATTAATTATTTTACTTTCACCATAATAAGAAGGGACATTAACCACTCAATGATACATGATGAGACCCTTTATTTACGTAGAGATGGAACTCTACTGTTGCTGTCTGAACAAAACACACCGTCACCAAGGATACAACACAACCTGGACACACACACACACGCACACACACACACACACACACACACACACACACACACACACACACACACACACACACACACACACACACAGAGAGAGAGAGTCTGCATAACTCCTTAGCAGCCATTCCTGGATATTTATGTGATATTAAGTTTCATGGAGCACGAGAATGAGATCATGCATTGATCCTGCAGGCTTGAAGCAGCTCCTCACTTCTCCTCACATTTTCTCCTTTCTTCACTCTATCTGCCTTTACTCCCACTTTCTGGGTGAGGAAACATAATCTAGCTCTCTGAGTTAAACCAGAGATTTACTCTGAGTGTGGCTCGTTTAACCTGATCCAGAGGCGGAACCTGAGTGTTCATCTGTAGGATATTAGTTATGGTTATCACAACCCTCCCCTACCCCTCTGACTTCTGACACTGACTCACATCTTCTCTCACTGACTCACATCTTCTCTCTCTCTCTCTCTCTCTCTCTCTCTCTGTCCCCTGGTTTCCCAGAACTCATTCGTATTCCTCTTATTCATGCTTTTGGCCACAGCTTACATCTGCAAAATGTTGCAATATTACAACAGAAGGGAGAGGAGTTGTACACGCACACACACACACACACACACACACACACACACACACACACACACACACACACACACACACACACACACACACACACACACACACACACACACACACACACACACACACACACACACACACACACACTCTCTTTCTAGATTCTGTCCAGCTGTTTGACTGGCTGAATCCAGATGTTTTCCTCCATTTTCTTCATCTGTGTTTCATTTAACTTTTGCAATTGTCTTCAACTTTAACCAAGAACACGCATAGTGACATAGCTGGAGCAAGAAACATCTCAACCTGGTATGACCCTCGGATTCAAAATGCAACAAAACTACAAACACACACACACACATGCAGAGGAAAGGAGGTACAAGTAGGGCTGAGGGTCTGGAGAGAGGGGTATGCAGAACTTGAATGGTGAGAAGAGGGGGACATATAGATACAGTCCTGTAGTTGGGTTAGAGGAGAAACGGGCCCAAATAAAGTCATTAGTATAAGATCGTGTGCCAGAGGATGGAGGTGTGTGTCCTTCCAGGAAGGTGTGAGACATGCTGCTGCACTCCAACCTGTTTTGTTTGCATTCTTGCAGAGTCTTTCTGCAATGTACTATTTGTTCAAAAACAAATGTGAAATTTCCCAGAGCCGTCTGTCTGCCAAACCCTGGTCAGGTTCTAGCTTATATAATGTTATGTTTTCTAAACACGAAACAAAGTTATTTTATTTATAAAGTGGAGCTGACACTAAATTCTGTTTCCTGCTCGGTGTGAGAGACAACCTGCAGGTTGTGGTTGTATTTTTAGATCATGATAACTCTTGCAGGATTTGATTATTCAAGCCTGAGTTCAGACTTGTTTTAATGTTCACATTTAACACTATATTTATATGAATTGATATCAATATTTAAAAAAAGTATACTTATACTCCCAGCTAATACTACAGTTTGTATCCAGGTGCATTGATCCATGGTTACATTTCCCTTTTTCTCACCTCTAAGACCTTATTTAAGTACATCAGTTTTTTCTTCCACCGTGTACTTTTGCAAAATTTGCTGTAGAATCACATATTTACATTTATTCAATTGGAGATTAGTTTCGTATTTTGGAAAATCCATCTTGTTTGTTTTCTGTTACTCATCCCCTCTATTAGGAGTACTTTTACCTGTACTTTTCCCGTTTAGTTCCGTTAGTGCGCTCACACCAAAAAGAGTACTTAGTTTCGGGAACTTTTACCCCCATTTGTAGTGCCTGCTAGAGAGGTGGTACTATCCTGGGGAGAAAAAAGTACCAATTTTGATTGGCTGGGCGAATTGCAAACCACGCCTCGTAAAACTCTGAAAAGTTTTGTGAAGCCGCCATTGTATTTGCTGGCATTAGCATTATTAGCATTAGCCCTGCGCACCAACGGAGAGAGAATAACGTATTCTTTCACACACACATACGGGTATTGGGCCGAGGGCGACACCGTACTTCTGGTATCCACCGTTTTACGCGAGGTGCAAGCAGCCGTACACCGTCTAGGTGTTGCTAAGCTTCCTGTACTGAATATCATAGTCTATTGCCTTAATCAATATCTAGTCAACTCTAAAATACCACATATATGCAATGGCATGATAATATTATTGTGACAAGTGGGGTATTCACCTGGTGTTTCCAGAAATTAGACGTAGATGCTGCCAAAATCGACGAAGGCCACTGTCGTTTTCCCATACATCTGCAGGCAGTCTTTAAGGGCAATCCGACAACCCACACAGCTCCAGTGTACGCTGGTAACGACCTAAAGCACACCCCTCAAGTCCAGAGATGTAATCCGAAGACATGCAGCGATTTCTTCGGTCGTTAATTCAGAAAAAAAACCTAGTGCGCTCTTTCTGGCTACTTTAGCTAGCTGTTTACATTAGCACCTCCAGGATATTTGCACCTCCAGGAAAATGGCGTATTTATATATATATATATATATATATGGCGCGTGTTGCATTGTGGGTAGCTCGTGACGTCACTGTGTGTGAAAGAATGGCAACACAAAAGAAAACATGGGAGCGGTGGCGATAAGGAGGTGTCGGCGTTCTGGCGATTTACTCGGAAGGCTTCAGTAGAAGCTGCTGGGAGTCACAGCCGTTCCCAACTCCGGGGACTTACGGCCGGGGACTTACGGCCGGGGACTTCGGGTGGCAGTGAAGTGGAAATGGTTTGCGGCCTGCCAGTAAACCCGAAGAAGAAGAAGTGACGTCAGCGGCTCATTTCCCTTCCCTTCCCTCAGGGAAATTATTCCGGTGTGAACGCGATCTGTACTTAGTTCCATGGGGGTACTAAGTGCTGGCAGCTGAGCACTAAGTACGGCAAAGTACTTGGTGTGAAAGCGGCTAAAGGCTTACATTTTCATGGGAGAGACAAATAAGCCCTTAAAAGTGTTCACAGTGACCACCAGTATGTACACTTGCAGTGTGTCCAGAACACTATTATATTATATAAAGAGATTTTTGCTATATTAAAGTCTGAATTTGTGTTTCAGGTGTACACCTCTCATGGGCCAACAGTTGTCATGCCGACGTGGTTCTGCTCGAGGAACTGGTACCTGAAGGTTGGACCGTTTGATGAGGGGGGCAAGGTGAGAGTTCACCCAAAGTGTCCCTGAGCCTCCTCACTGTGTGTGTGTTTCACACTCTCACTTCCTCCTCCCCAGGGAGTCCCGGAGGACTTGATCTTCTTCTACCAGAGTCTTCGTCAGGGAGGGGGCATGGCCAGGGTCGACCAGTGCCTGCTGGTGTACCGTTACCACGAGAAGGCCACCACACACTCTGTAACGGAGTCAGTATCACCCCCACTCCCTTTCCCCTGCTCAGCTACACACACACACTTGGACACAGTGTTGATCCTCCATATACTCACAGCTGCCCGCTGGCATCCAAGGATTTCTCAGGACTCAAAACTCCTACACACAAATATTCACAGGCACATAGAAGCATGTTTTCGTAATCTTGAGATTTTCAGAATGTTTTTGAAATTCCCGAAACTTTCCCAGCATATCAGGAATTTAGGAATTTTAACCAGTTTTCTCACTGTGGAATATCAGGCATCTTCCTTAGGGAATCAGATCTTTTCATGAACTACCGTGTGTGTGTGTGTGTGTGTGTGTGTGTGTGTGTGTGTGTGTGTGTGTGTGTGTGTGTGTGTGTGTGTGGTGTGTGTGTGTGTGTGTGTGTGTGTGTGTGTGTGTGTGTGTGTGTGTGTGTGTGTGTGTGTGTGTGTGTGTGTGTGTGTGTGTGTGTGTGTGTGTGTGTGTGTGTGTGCGTGAGACGTGTGTGTGTGTGTGACGTGTGTGTGTGTGTGACGTGTGTGTGTCTGGAGAATGCTGTTGCCTGTGCTTCAACAAGGCCATGTAGTGTCTGCAGGTGCGTGTGAATGCCTCAAATGGTAAAACACACCAAAGAAGAAGGTCATTCCTCCCCCCCCTCCATGCCTCCATCCCTTTCATCCCCTCCTTCCTTTCCTCCTTCCTTCCTGCTTACTTCCTTTCTCTTCTTCGTCTGTCAACTTCTCGTATATCTTCCCCTGTTGACGCATGTCTTCACCCATCATCTCCCTCGCTGTCTTCATCTATCATCTGTCTATTTACGGACACCTATTTTAAGCCGTGCCTTGCCTACTTTCCACTCTCCCCTAATTCTTGTCACCCCTTCCCCTCCACCTACCTAGTGCCTACTTCCTCTTTGGTCAAAAGAAACCCTCACCTTCTTTCTGTCTATCAAACATGCACACCCACACACACACATCATGTGATAATAAAATCTCTTTCCGTGAGGTGAGAAGTGTGTTTTTAAAAGGTTAAGATGGTTCAAAAGAGGAACTGAGATGAGAGGCTTCTTAACACAGAAAGGCTTTGTTTATAAATGAGTGTGTACCCATCCCCTTGTGTGTTAGAGTGCACGGAAGTGTGTCTGCCTTTTGATCTGCAGGGTATTAGTGGGATGAAGGTTTCAGTATGTGTGTATGTGTGTACACATACAGTTTATAGTAAATCTCTGCCATGTTACTGCCATGTCTCGGAATCAACGCAAATGAACAGAAAAGCGATCCGCGGACCACCCGCGCTCCCTGATGGCGGTGGGTTTGTTTGTCATATGAGGCCCACTGTTAGTCCCAGTAAGACGCTCACTTCAGAAGATGAGAGCAGAGCACGTCCTGTGAATGTGTCCGTATAATTACTCAACATCAGTTTGTGTTTGTGTGGGTGTGAGGCACGTGCACAGCTGTGTAAATCAGTCAAAGTGCAAAGCAACAGGAAAACAAGCTAATTTAAAACAGACACATTCTTTCCATCTACCAAAAGAAATCAAACTGCTGATCTGGGTATTAGTGCATGCGGTATACCTTTATAAGAGAACATGTAGTACATCTGTCAGTGTTTCCCTTTTCAGTCAAAATGAAACAATTTCAGGCTAAATTCAACAGTCTTTTCTTAGTTTTAAAGACACCATCTCATCTTTTCATAATGTAGCATTAAGCTAATGAGCTACCTGCTTCTCCATCCATCCCTTAATCCTTCAGTCTTCACCGCTGTTTCCAGGGAAACCATTTGGAAGCTGCGTGTGGACTTCCTACAGGAGAAAGTTCTCAGCCAATGGGAGAGCTTCACCATATGGAACGCTGGGAAACAGGGCCGGAAGCTGTACCGAAGCCTGAGCCCGACCAATCAAAAGAAGGTATGCAACCTCTGGCTGTGCAGATTGATGTGAAACATTATAATAGTTAATTTTAGTTAGCTCTATTAGTCTTCCTACTGTATGTAGTGGAAACAGTCTGACGTGATGTGAGAGTGCGTCAGCTTTCAAGCTAACAATATTCTGCTTTACTCATAAGGTGAAGGCTTTCTGTGATGTCGATGAGAACAAGATCCAGAAAGGTTTTTACACATATGAGGACTCTGAGGTGAGATCAGCTACTGTTGATTCTAAGTACAAGGTCTGTTTTTTGCAAGCACGACAAATTATAAGCTTTGATTCAAATGAATGATCATCCAACAACTTTATTGCAGTGGTTTAGATTATTATGAAGATGTGAAAAACACTAATTTTTTGGTTTTCTGTGTCTTTCTTTTGATATCATCCAGCAAAGACCCAAGCCAAAAGTCCCAGTTCTACATTACAAAGACGCCTCGGCCCCCTTCATTATCTGTGTAAAACTGGTGAGCAGAAAGCGTGTTTGTGTGTTGTATGTTTGCTGTTTCTGACCGCCTGTCCCTCAGGTCTGTAATCTGAGTTAACGACATAATGATCAAGGGCGTGTGCCCGGCACAGGACACACACACACACACACACACACACACACACACACACACACACACACACACACACACACACACACACACACACTGGGGGCAGTCAGGAAATGGGTAGAGACAGCAGCCTGGTCTTTGATCACATGGCACTTATACAAACAACTGATGACTTTGCCACCGTTCATATTTGTACATTTTGTGCTCCCAAATCCTGCCAATATCTGTAGCTAGCTTTACCGTAGATACACACACACACACACACACACACACACACACACACACACACACACACACACACACACACACACACACACACATTCTGCTGTTCTGGCAGCCAAATCCCTAATTGCCTATTTATCACCTAGCCAGATTCAGACGTCAAATCTCGAGTGACCCCACCTACGGGGGCTACTAATTGCTCAATTATGGGAATTGGGAGAAGTAATCATAGGCAGAAGAAAAAGAGACCTGGACTCCATCATTCTCCCTCTCCTATGGCACACACACACACACACACACACACACACACACACACACACACACACACACACACACACACACACACACATACACACACACACACACACACACACACCATGACAAACATGATAATTCATGAAAAGAACACCTGGACTCAATCAAACTCAGTCAAATAACTATAATTAACAAATATACAATTCATTGGAGCTTTTAACATTTCTCATGGTCAAATGACTGTTGGTGACTCTCGAAGTCTTTAGCCTGTACATAACCTTTAACTTGTATTCAGTGCAGTTAAAATACTGAAGATAACAAGGACCTTCATCAAAGAGATAAAGCATGGAAGAGTTAAAGGGCAAACAATCCTATAATAGCTTTGTGTGGATTGTTTTCACCTTCTACCATGTTTTATGTTTCTGTTCCTTCCTCGTAGGACATGACGGGAGGCGTTCTGGAGGAAAACCTCAACTCCTTGCAGCTAAAGGAAGGAACTGATTACTACCATTTCAACTGACAGCTCAGAGTGATGGAGACGTGAAGAGGAGCCCTGCGGCTTTAGAAGAGGAATGCACACAGACTGAGGGATAGACAGGTGATAAGAAAGGAGTGAACCAAACACTGGCTCAATAACTCTACCAAGGCTAGGGAAAGAGTACGTTGTAATGTATGTTTTAAGCGTTAAAAGATTATTTCTATCTGTGGAAATTGGTGTGAAAATGTAAAAGTGAAAAGTTGACGCAACCGCTGATGAAAGCAAAACAGTTTTATCCCAGCCCTGTTTCCTCCACCACAATAGTGAGATAGCTATCTTTGTTAGATGAGAACACTCTCTCAGTTCTGTTCATTAAATATGAGGTTACAGCCAGGAGAAGCAAGACTGGAAACAGTGCACCAAAGCACGCTCCTGCCACATTACGCATGCTAAGGCACGACATGAGACCTTTCTTTTCCATATTCTAATTAGGAAAAGTTTTTTATAGTACTTTTTTGTGCAGTGCATACCACTGGTTGCTCAGAGGGAACTTACAAAACTGTGACATCCTGCTCTAACCCGCTATTCTTGATTAGCCAAGTAATTTTTCTAAATTACAAGACCAAGATTTAAAAAAAGAACACAGGCTAAATCCTGTCATGTTCAGAATTCTGCAGCTGTTCCTCTGTTAGGTTTGGGATGAAAGAATGGAGTATTGTGCGCTGTGCTGCGTTGAAGAGGATGTTACGCTACCTAACGTCACTATGACAGTCAGGTAAGACTCCCACCTACATTGAGTACTATCCACAGTGGAAAACGATATAGAACAAAACATCATCTGCCAAAAGTCGTGTTGAGTTTAGCTGAACCATGCAGGAGAAATTAGGAATATTTAACACATCATATCACATTTGTTTTATTCATACAAAAAATAAGAATGGGGAGTATTGTATAACCCAGAATGTTCTTTAATTTCCAGGTTTTTGTATCCGTACTCATTTTTGTAAGAATCAAACAAACTTTGTGCTAAACTACGCTAACCATCCCGCCTGTGGCTTCATTCTGCTCAACAGATTAGATTGAAAGAAGTGAGAACAGGGAGGAAGTAAGTATGTTTATTTCCCCCAAATGCCAACCTATTTCATAAAAAAACTTGAACTTTGGTTTTCATGCCAAAAGAAGGATCTGATTCTCATGCCAGAGGATATTACTGTTGCCGATGTTGTAGGAATAAAATGTTTCTATGTTTTCTAACCCTGTGTGCCCGGAGATTGGTATTTGCCAACCTGTACGCTTGAACTAGTGTTGAAGTTAGAGGAAGCCATGTGAGTCAGCACCATCACAGAAGGTTTAACTTATAAAGGGCGGGATGTTTTATGACCGGAATCACTCCGATTTCTCAATAGCCTTTGCTGATGCAACCATGCAAAATCAGATACACGCACACAGCTGCTGCAAATGTACAAACATGGATACTGCATGTATTTGTTTTTCTTTCCCGGGGTCTCTTATGAAATCTGAAGAACAATAACCTCTTTAAGAGAGCACAGTTCAGATACATAAACACGTATAAAAAGTTTATTTTACCTCACAGAGTGTGGAGTTTTTCCGCCCAAAGGTAAACAGACCTATTCCCACAAAATCTCCCCCAATGTTTCCTGGGTCAGAGACGTGGTCTGCCTTACTGTAAATGTGGCCGCAGCAGTTTGCAAGGAGGCAACAGTGGCTGAAAAAAGGGTCTTCGACTCCGCTAAACTTTTATTTTCAAAAGTTTGTTTGTTATATACTGAACATGCAGTTACAGTGTGCCGTATTAGAGGTTAGGCTCGGAGTCCCCGGGCGCTGGTCATAATGGCAGCCCACTGCTCCTAACACTAGGATGGGTCAAATGCAGAGAAACCATTTTGTTACATAGTAAGTAGGCCCATTGTGTAATGACAATAAAAGTATAACATAAACTGCAGGAGGGGGGGGGGAGAACCCGAGGCCTCTGCCACCCCTAGTACAGTGCCGTGTTGGGGCTGAGAAAAATATCACTTCCACTTAGCACTCGGTCTCCATTTAGACCCCTCTTCCCTCTGTTTGTGCACGCAAACACTAAAACAGGAAGGTGTCTTCCACAGAGATGGAATTGTTTACAGTAGGGCCGCAAGTAATGATGACCTCATTCGTCTGATGATTAGTTTCTCGATTCATTGTTTGCTCTACAACCATTTTAAGAAATAGTAAATGCCGTTAGATTTTCCCAAAACCCAAGCTGACATTTATTTAAAGCTTAATTTATCTTACCAACAGTCTGAAACTAAAGGAGTTTTAGTTTAATGTCACACAACACTAATGAACGGCATGATTTTGCTTGATAAATGGCTTAAAACAAACTGAACAAAATGATCTGCAATAAAAGGACCTCAACAATAGAGTTATGTGGAATCTTTTTCTGTTTTATCAGCAAATAATTATTTGACCAATCATCTGGCTCGCAGTTAGTTCGCAGGTAACGTATTAACATTTGTACGTATTATATTTTACACAAAAGTTATGTTTTTTGTGCGTTTTCCAACAAATGTCCGTCTGTCCGTCAGTTAGCCCACTACAACAACTATTTGATGGATTGCCAGGAAGTTGTGTCCAGACATTCATGTTCCTCAGAAGATGAATCCTAAAGACTCGGATGATCCTCTGTCTTATCCATACTCGTCAACTAAATGGATGCTATATATTTTATAATGTAACCAACCAAAATATTTTGTTTAAATTAGACCACCGTCTCTCTAAATACATCCTGTCTCCTACACCCTCTCTGCCCTCATGATTAAGCACTTGGTCGATGAGAGCGAGCTCTAATGGAGAAACTATGAAAGAAGCTCAGATAGAGAGTAAACAGAGCTTTACTCAGTGTTTACACTCCGTCTCTCTGCAGACATCAGACCTGATAACACACACACAATGAATGACCCTGACCCTGGAGCCTGCTTGCCCTCGCTGGTCAAATAAACCTGAATGTGTATGGAGAAATGCACACACACACTCCCATATGCACTTACACAGCTGTGTGTCCTCTGGCAGTGCAGCTGATAAGAGAGAGAGTCGGTGTGTTCGGGTGAAGAGAGCTCACAGAGGTCGGACACTGAAGGCTTTTTTGTTTACCTGGAACTTCACCACATTCCTATGTTTCAACACTCTGTATGGAATTAAGAGGTGTGTGTGTGTGTGTGTGTGTGTGTGTGTGTGTGTGTGTGTGTGTGTGTGTGTGTGTGTGTGTGTGTGTGTGTGTGTGTGTGTGTGTGTGTGTGTGTGTGTGTGTGTGTGTGTGTGTGTGTGTGTGTGTGTGTGTGTGTGTGTGTGTGTGTGTGTGTGTGTGTGTGTGTGTGTGTGTGTGTGTGTGTGTGTGTGGACAACGACTGTCAGTAAAAGGAGAGACACACTGTTATTCATTGGACTATTCTAAACTGGTCGACAAAAAGTGAATATCTTAAAATGTTGTTAAAGTCCAGAATATAGCTTCTCCGCATTTTTTTCTATAACATGTTACAGTATGCCATAGAAATGTATAATTCCACATATAAACGTAAAAGAGAGATATAAAACTTAGGAAGGAGAGCTAACGTCTATCAGGTTAAATCTAGCTAGTGAGATTTAGCTGCTAGCTAGCTAAATGGAATTGAAAGGTCAGTTCAGCCCAAAATTAGAAACACAGATTTTTCAACACTGAATCACTGATTGTTGGAGATATTGGCTGTATACATTATGTCACTACATCTAGAGGGGGTCTTTTTTGTACCCTAAAGTCTGTCTAAAAACAAAATTCATAATAACAATTTTAGGTCTTATATTAGTTACATTTTAGGTTTAAAATCTTTCTTTTATATGCAGTAATGTAGTATGTGCGGTCATCTTGAAAACTGTTTCTCAGTTGATCTGCTTTTATAGGTAATGCATTCTTCTTTATTGTCCAGTATGAAGTTGTCATACTGGATATATAACTGTCATCTTGAGCAAGGCACTGAAGCCACTAAAAGATCCAGTGACTTAGTTGACCCCAATCGGTAAATAAAGATGTTAAAAAATAGAGAGAGGAGTGTGCTTTGTGCAGGTAATGAGGAAAGAAAGGTCAAGAAGATTGTAATCAGAGATAGTGAGGTGTGTGCGTGTGTGAGACAGCGTTCCTCCTGTCAGGCCACTTGAGAGGAGCCAGGTGACAGCAGGGGGGTGAGGGGGGCAGGTCAGAGGCTCTGCTGCTCTGTAAATACTTCAAATGGTGAAGAGCGCATGAGGTCAAACTGCACATCAGCAGCTTAGACTTCCTCTGCTGCGGGGACAGGATTAGATCTGGGTCAGACTCCCTCTGCAGCCTCCAGAGCTTTAGGACCAGTCGTGTTTATGGGGAAATCAATGTTTCACCGTATGTTTTTCAAATCCTGTGACTGGGGGGAATGTGTTAGATGATGAAACAGAGGGAATTAAAGTGTAGGACATCACCCTACCTGACTGGTTATTCTGCAGGGAGATTCTCAGCACTCCTGGGCTAAGTCCTCCCTCAGTCCAATGGTGGCAAACATGATTCAAGTCATCATTCAAATAGCAATGTTTATACCCTGTTCATATATTTACAGACATTCACAATACATTTGTGTAAATTACAATCTAAAAATGTTAATTGTGCCCTCTATGGCGGCACCTATGACGTTAAGTGGTAACTGCACGTTTGTTTTTGTATCTCACTGTCCAGTGATTGACACTTGGAATGTCAGGGATACCCAGTTCATAAAAATGCCAACACAAAGACAGTGAGTCAGTGATGTGTGCCTAATTTGGCGACAATAACTTAACAGAAAATTATTTAAATTAAACCTGTAAGACGTTTACTTTAAAGAAATTATTTTTGGTTCCACTTTTTTAAAAGTAATCTTTTATTCAGGGTTTATAAGGAAACTATGGTTTCATTGTTGGGAAATTAATCAAATGCCAATGTTTTACATGAATGCATATATTTAAATAGCAGTTAATAAGGACACATTTTGGGCTCTATGGTTACGACAAATGTCTTGCTGCTTGTTTGCTCTGGTATTGTTGCAGTTATAAATGATGGTAATCCTTTCATAAATAGATGAAAGTGGTCCTATGGTCCAATAAGTCAAAGGGATTCTTCCAATCCTTTATCCCAAATGTTGACCTCATTATTAATGGCCCATAACGTATCTATAAAGCCAAGTATAAACCTAGGAACACTTTATAAATGTTGCCTTTTTTAAACAAATGTTAGTCTGTGACTCAGTTTCCATGTAATCATTTGAGTGTGGGTGTTTTAAAGTTAAGCCTATAGTTGTTGCGTTTGTTTTAGCCTGTTGCAGCATCCTCAAGAACAACAAAAAGGGTGGACAAATTAATGTAGTTTGATTTGATTTCTTAAAATAAATGGCTCATTTAATACAATAATCACATTTCCACAGTGCTATAATGGTGGTGTGCGTGTGCGCGCGTGTGTGTGTGTGTGTGGAGAGAAGGGGGGAGGGGTTCGGTATTTCTCGAAATGCGTTACATAGCTCTGGCAGTGTGGGGGAATGTGACGAGTCAGTAACATACTTGCTGTTCTGACTGTTTTCTCACGGGAAAACATTCCGAGATCCAAACAGACATTTAGAGCACATGTGCGACTTCACGTTACGTCAGGGCCTTTTTTCCTAAGGAGCTTCATAGTGAAATATCATGATACAGGCAGCCATATTCAATCTCCATTAAAATAGGCTACACAAAAAGACATACCTAAATCCCATGGCCAATAAAATAAACAAATCCTTCCAATCTTTGTAACGCCAACACACTGAAATTGTTTTGTGCTGTTTCTCTCTGGCATCTTAAGACCTGTATGACTTAAAAAGCAGCTGCCAAACTTCCCCTAGAAAGCTTGGCAAATACACGGGGCATTGGCTAAAAGGAATAGAAGTAAAATGCTTTAAAAGCAGCCATATTGTGTTTATTTTTCACGGGCGTCTGTCGAATTTTCTTTATTGAAGGCGAATTTTATTTGTGCATTGGCTATTTGTGGGGCAAGTTTTTTTATTACCTTATGCTATGATTCAAACATGCTAATAACTTATAACCAGTGTGACGAGCTCTGGCTAAATGCTCTTCAATGTAGGTTCAAACCGTCCAATTTAAATGTGTGTAAAAGTCTGGTGGTACAAGTGAGTCCTCGAGGGCTTTCTCCACACACACATGTCCCGGTGGTTGTGTGGGCGTGGTTTGGAGCGAGCGCTCGCGTGTCGCTCAAGTGGACTCAGCAGCTGGCACGCGCTCCACAGAGCAGGAGTTTTTAAACAAGTCTGTCGTCCTGCTGCGCGCGCTCTCTTGGATACTTATTTTACAAACTTCGTGTAAAAATGTTTTTCAGTCACACTAGCGACCTCAGCCTCGACTAAACCCGCCATGTAGCGTAAGCGCTCGCGCTGAACGGAGCTCTGTGGGACTTTTTTATACGGGATCTTGCTGTTCGGGAGCAGCAGAGCGCGCTGCTCGGAGGTCTGCTGTGCGGGACTCGGGGAGCGCCGCGGCGGACAGGACACCATGCTCCGGCCGTGGGGTGCGCTCTGGATCACGGCTGTGCTCCTGTGCATGGCGGGGGCACAGTACTCCAGCGACCAGTGCAGCTGGAGAGGAAGGTGAGGAAAAACCTGGAGAAAGGACTTATGGGCATCTAAGTTTGGATAATATCCTCTATTGCCATGCAAAGTACGGTTTCAACAAAGAAATACGATTAGATGTACGTGTCTTTATTTATCCCAGATTTGTTTTGTTTTTAATTTAAAACACTCTAGTTTTGCTCCGGAATGTTGTCAGAATGGTATACACTTTCTTACATTTGAAAAGAAGGTTTTTTGATTGTTTTTGATCTTCAACTATCATGTGTGTTTTTACTTTAACCCATGGAAATGACATTCTGTAAATGCAGTGTAATCATGAAAGGGACTGCAGTCGTGTGAGAGGGAGGCTGTGTCTTTGAAGTGGCTCTGCTGTGCATTACTCTGGATTTCAGCTGGTTCAAAGGAGTAATTAGACGCATGTATGTTTGATTAAGATTTAATATAATCTCCAGGAAGGCCACTGGAAGGTCAGAGTAAAACAAAAGGTTTCATATTCTGATGGAATGGAAACTAGTACAGATGTTTTTGGCCTGCTTTGTGCCCTTACTTGTGGTTACTTTACAGACAGAGCTCAGTGTTGCATATAAAACACATTACATAATTTTAGACGATCACTCTTCTCCAAGAGGAAAATTGCTATCAAGGATGGTTCAACCCATTATAAGTGTAAACAAGGTGCTTTAACTTGACTTTTAATCATATCATAAGCCTCTTACATATAGGAATGTCTCTGCTTCAGTTCCTACCTTAAGTAAATACAGCTATATGGCCCCTTTGATCACTTTTCCAAGTCTGCAAGTCATAAAATATGAAAGCCGGTCCTCAGCACCCTCTGTGTTGTAAAGTTTACCAGCCGCAGACTTCTTACGACTTAATAGCCCAATCAGTTCCTCGGGTTGAGGTAACTTGTGCACATCAGAGGACAGCAACAGATTAGTCAGCAGACAGCTGCACTAGACTTGATCTTAATGAACTTTGAAATATCAAAGAACCCCTTCCGTGCGTTCCCTTGTTGTTGGTGATCTTAGGCATTTGATTATGTTCCTCACTCTGGATCAGAGACGAAACCACATGGCTAAAACATATTAAAAGTAAATGTGTCTTCTCCTCTGCAGTGGTTTGAGCCACGAGTCTCACCGCAGGGACGTGGAGCAGGTATACCTGCGCTGCTCTCAGGGCTCTCTGGAGTGGCTCTACCCCACGGGAGCCATCATTATCAACCTGCGGCCAAACACAGAGCCCCCATCAGGACACATGGCAGGTCTCCATGTGTGCATCAAACCCCACCCTCTCTCCCAGGTAAGAGCGAGACATCAGAAAATGACCATTGCAGTGTGATGCGATCAGATGGGTGGTGCTCACGTGTGTCCTCCCTCCATGTGCAGGGCTCTCATGTGTTTCTGGAGAATAACGGGGACCTGAGGATGCTGCTGGCAGAGAATGACCAGGCTCAGGGCACAGTGACCTGCTTCAGCCTGGCAGAGGGGGCTCTCTTTGTGGAGTCCGTCCCCCAGGCAGACATCAGCCGGAGGATCACGGCTTTCCAGTACGAGCTGGTGCCCAGTCAGGGTCCCGGGGCACACATGTACCCGTACCTGCACCCTGGTTTAGGTGAGGGAATGCAAGCACCCATTCTTCATGGTTCTTACATGTAGGATGAAGAGATTTATGTGAATCTACTCAACTGTTGTACTTACTGTATATACAACTTTAACATTGTGTATTTTCATTTTACCTTGATTTAGTATACTTCTATACCACCAGTACATTTCAAAGCAAAAATGTTTTTTACTCCACTATATTACTAAATAAAAAAAATAAAAACTATAGTTACCTTTTTAGATTAAGAGTTTACAAAGAAGATCAGCTTATTACATATGATGCAGTTTCATAGAATAAACTAGTTTATGAAGTTAGCTACTGAATTACCAGCTACATTAGGAAAGTACCGTTACATGTAAATACATAAAACTAATAATGATCTAATTTTAAAAGAACCATCCTGCATGAGGAGTACTTTTCCTTTTGACATTTTTAAAGATTACTCAAGACCCTAAATTAACATTTATATATATGCTTTCCATATGCTTCAATGTTTTATCTCTTAGTTTATTCATAAACTGAGAGAATCTGGATGAATTAAGGTTTTATGGGCTGCTTTTAACAACAGCGAAACTATACCAAAACATCTGTTCACATACTTTGTGCAGTATAAGCTAGATTTAATATCATCTAAAAACAATGGAGTAGTATACATATTTATGGCAATACATCTATCTCAAGTAAGTGTCAGTACTCTTAAAGTGGTCGGTTAAACTCCTCGTACTTTACACAGGCCGTCTTCTTACTGACATAAAGGGAAGTTGACAGAAGGCCACGTTGTTGTTCGTCCCCATTTCTTCATCTCACCTACATGGTGCTCCTCTCTGACACACCCCCCCCCTCCCCCCACTTCCTCACTCCCACACTCCCTTGTCTCAGCCAGACTTATGAAAACAAGCAGGCCAATCAAAAGGTCACGTTAGGGTCAAGCACAAAGGTCAGCCAATCGTCTCTCAACTGTCAATCAAGAGCAGACCACCGCCCCTAAAGAAGGGGATTTGGGGTAGCCCACCCGTATGAGTAGAACGGTCTGAAGGAGGGTGGAGAGGAAGGCAGGACTGCCCTCCTAATGAGACAGAAGAAAGCCTGTCCACGCCTGTCTGTCTGTGTGTCTGCAGCTTTTATAGCTGTTTTTATAGCTGACGGGGTCAGGGGGTAATTCAGTGATTACGTCTCTTCCCTCACCTGCTGTTCTCATTCACATTCACACACTCTCTCCTGATGTCTTTTTTGTCTTGTAAACACCCGCCAAGACGGAGAAAAAGAGAGAACAGGAAGCAGACAAAGGGTGAAAAAATTCCCAGGATGATACAGATATTAATAAGGAGAGAAAATGTATTGTGACAATAAGAACTTGTTTTTTAAGTAATGTGTTAAGTATTTCATGTTGCCTTTTTTCCTGTTTTCCCATTATAGTTACCTGTAAACCCTGTTCAGATGAAGAGGTCCTTATGGCAGTGTGTACCAGTGACTTTGGTAAACGGATGCACACACACAAACATATATATTACAGGAATAGTTTGTAGTTTATAGAAATACGCTTAATCCCTTTCTTGCCAAGTAAGACAAGAAGATAAATCGACTGTCATGTCTGTGCGGTAAAATCTGAAGCTACAGCCAGCAGCTGTCTAAAGGAAACCAAACCATCCAACATGCAGCTCTTAAGCTCATAAATTAGCACATGATATCTTGAAAGTTACCAGCTGTGTTCAGTTGTTATGCTAAGCTAAGCTAATTGTCTCCAAGCTACTTTTACTAAACAGTGGTCATTAGGGCAATGAAAGAATATTACTCTTTTGGACTTTTTTTATACATCTTTCAAGATTATTTGAGTATGTTTCTTTAAATGCATCAAAGGTATGTGATCTGAATAAGCTAAATGTAGCAGAAAACTCACTTTATTGCACAACAGTATCAATCTAAAGTAGCTATAGCCAACGTTAGCTACTGTAGATGTATCTATATGTTTAAAGAATTGCGTAAGAGTATGTTTTATTGCCTATTTATTTAAATTTAGAATTTGTCGAAATGTACTTGTACATATACTCTTCTTGCACTATTTCTATTTTCTTTGTATTTACTTGCACATCTCAAAACATTCTCTTGCACTATTTTATTTGTTTTATGTCCTATATATATTCATGTTGCATTGTTGGAGGAGCCTGTGACTTAAGTTTTTTTTCTTTGCCAGATCTACACTGTAGCTACTGTGCACATGACAAAGCCTTGAATCTTGAAAAAAAGGAAGATTGATTTCTTTCAACGGCTACATTGCCCCATTATTATTCACACACTTTCATTGTTGCTATCTCTGAGTCATTCATTTAATCTCCTTCTCCTGTATCTGTAGCTGGCAGTGGCATCTTTCGAGGTGTGGGATCTAAAAACCGCTCCCCTGCTGCGGTGACTCTGAGTCGGCTGTTCCGCCAGAAGAGCAGGGTGTTTGCTCGGGGGGCAGCCAGGAAGCGGGGCTGGGGGGGACGCATCAATGTTCCCTCACAATGCATCGGGCACCCTGGAGGGGACGAGTACCTTCTGACTGGCTCCGTACATTTTGGTGAAGCCTGGCTTGGCTGTGCACCTCGATACAAAGACTTCCTGAGGCTGTACGTCAGAGCACAGAGAGCCGGAACAAACCCCTGTGAAATAGACACAAACGGAGAAATCTCTTCTGGGTGAAACAAGGTGAAGCACATCTCAAACAAGTCAGTGAGGAAGACGCAAAGAGGAACAGGCTTGAGATTTTGAGGATGTAGAGACGGTATGTTTGAGCCTGTCACAGTGATACACAGAAATACGGACGCCCTGCCATCTTTAAAAGCTAAGTCTGAAAACCTGAGCAACTTGTCAGTTGGACAGTTTGAACCTTTTAGTAGCCACCGTGCTGCAAGAACTAAATTGTCCCGTTTGACTGTATACTTCTGTGTACTCACTGTTGTTTATTCTCATAACGACAATACTGCTTGTGTGATCATTCTTGAAATGATTGTTTGCTTTGTAAAAAGCTTTCTGTAAAATGTAGAAATCTTCTGACAGAAGTGTACAGTATGCAGCTCTGTGAGTCTTTAAGTGTGTGCGTGTGTGTTTTGCAAATTATTTCAAATGGTTTCTATATATTTACAAAAAATAAAAAGCCATTGAAAGGTGTAATCATTAAAACCAGATGGTGAGTGAAGTTAATAGAAGGACCAAAATATATAGGAGCAAATATTACCGTTCTCTCTGATGAAAACAAAGAGATATTATACCCCAAACTACCGAGAAGAAAACAACCATTATGAGTGTTCAGTGGCCGTCAGCTGGCAGGAGAGCAGCAGTGCGTCAGTGCTGGCGTAGCTGCCCCTGTGGAGCTTTGAGGAGCCTCTGTTCTGGTTGGCATCCTCCTTACTTCTGCGCGTGTGTGTGTTCATGCATTCACAGCTGAGAGAGAAGCAAATAGTTAAATAACTAATGTGGTAACGTTTTTCCCCTCATGTAAGCAGACTCCTGTGGCCTAAATGATCACACAAGCTTAAACAATAAGTGCTAATGCAACGTGCCCTCTCTCTCGCACAGAGGCATGTACAGCTGTCGGAATGAAACTACCGTGACGGATGGGTGCATTGATGTGTGGGTTAACGGGTGGAGAGGTAAAAGAAGAGGCGGATGTGTGAATGACCTTCGAGGTGTGTAGCTGCACCTCTCCTCTGCCTCCTGTCGGCAGTTGTGTGCACGTGATGATTTCCTTCTTTCCTCAGGAAGAGCAAGAATGGATGGAATGTCCCCACCCACACACACTCCCTCTGCTGAGACAAACCATGTGTTCTGTACTACAGAGCAATAACAATCCTTCTTAATACCTGACAAGTATCATTCAGCAGGATGCAGTTCCGTGAAACTGCCAATGTGTCTGAAATACACGGTAACGTCACCACTAGAGTACAGAACGAGAAAAACACACACAACTTGAGACCATGTTGTGAGGTAAAACAGTAGCCATGACGCCAAATTGGGCCATGGCCGTAAAGCGGTGGGGGAAAGGGGGAGGCTTCCTCACTTCCTACCTTTCTAATTCCACATCCATCTTCAAACTCAGACTTTGTTTTGAACTCAACTACCCACCTGTAAATGTTTGTAATGCCACATTTGACCAGTGGTGTAAAGTGGGTTTTATATCGACTATGTTGTTTATTGCGAAGCTATCACAAACACAGAATCTGTCCACAGACAAACAGAAATATAAACACTGGACAAAGGGCTCAAAACAGCTTCCGTGGTAGTTCCCGATGCAGTAGGTATCTTCAGGATCACATTTTGCCATGATGACAATCACACAGACTCACGTGAAACCGATACCAGCGTCAACAGCTGTTAATGAATTAAATTACACAGACAAGCCACTTCAAAAAAAAATATTTCTATGAATCTTCTTTATAAATGTACAGATACAAGAAGCAAATATACCTATACATAATACTCCCCCTTCCTTGGGGGTGGGTTGGTGTATGCGCTGTAACATTTGTTTACTAGATATCGTTGAAGTGTTGTCAGTTGACATAACCATCTCAAACACCTGTCGGTTCACAATGTAAAGTACCCTACTTGGCCTGGTTCTTCCTTCAAATATCACTTTCACTCATGTCACCTTAAAAAAAAATTATAACATACAATTCATGTTTATTTCATATATTTTCTAACTGTCACTACCGGATTTTTGAAATGTGGCATAATAAATACAGGAAGCAGGCTTTTGAGGTTGGGAGTATGAATGAAGAGTTGCAGGTTTTTAATAGAGAAAAGTCAGAAACCAGCCTTCAAGAAAACGGTAGGCAGCATAAACGAAATATTTTTCGAGTCATCATCCACACTTATCTCACTGAGCCTGTCACTGCAACCATTAATGTTACCAAAGTAGCCTCCAAAATAAAGTAACAGGAATATTTATTTGGTCGTAAAATAAAGTCAAGTAAGATGTATAATAATAACATATGAATGAAATGTCAAAAAGCATGGGGGTCCATTTATCTGCCACAAATACCCGGTAACACTTTATATTAACGTACACAAATTAACCATCAACGAGTTGTTAATTAACATGCGCAGTATATTGTCTTTATTAGTCATTATAAAACACTTATTAATGCCTTATTCTGCATGACCATATTCTACAAGTAATATGCCATTAGTTGAGTTTTTCCTCAATAACCCTCTAATTAGTGCTTATGTATTGCAAGTAAGGAAGTTGTTGTCCAAGAGTTTTGGTCTTAATATGCTCTGCTCAATATGGGCCTAATTGGCTAGTTGCACAGGATGGCGTCTATCAACTTCCGGCGGCTGGGTGTGCGGTTGTAAACTTCCGGTCTACAGTAGAGCGGTAGAGGGAAGAGCGATAGATAGCGTATAGATATTATATAGGCACTATTTTACACTCGATGTCTCCAAGACCTACCGAAGGGTAACATCAGTGATGTACATCGGCTCGTACAAGCGGCAGGCTCAGCCCCGAGGAGCAAAAGAGAAAAGGGGTTCAAGATGTAGCTACATATCCAGCTACGTCGACAATTATGAAGGTAAGTGACTAACAAAGCTGTTACTGGCTAACTTTGACAAATTGACAGTCTTGATACAGTGTAAAGCGTTTTAATGATGTACTGTCTATTACGTTTTTTTGGATAACATGAATGATATCCAATTCCCCACAGTTTCAAACAAAGATCTACCTTCAGGGAGAGTGAGCGTCAGGGCTAGCTGTTACAGGTCCATGAGAAAGCATGAAAAGCCTCACGATCTCAGAGTAGGGAGGAAAATAAAAGGTGTTAATCGGTTCAAAGCCTCAATCAGGTTCATGTTCTGGGGTTTTGATGTGGCAAGAGTAGGTAACCTGTGATTTAGGATTCAAATAAGCCCAGCTAGCTGACGTGTTGCAACAGATTACATAGTGACAATACATTTGCTCACATCAACTGGTAGCTATTCATGTGTGTGTAGCATGAAGGGGCTACAGATTTATTTTCGTTTTTTTAACCCTCTCGTGTAAAATGATAAATACATTAGCTAAACCCAAACTTAGCTTTCATCAACGATTCTTAATGAGAGGTTGAAAACCGTCTCTGCTTTCATGGAAACCCCAGAAACTGGTTGTGACGGCTGCTGTTCTTTACTGAATGGTTAGTATAATCCATGTAGGGTCCAATTATTTGTATTGGCCAGTGTTAGGTAAGTGCTGGTTTTGTACCCTACATCTATGTTAAGCTGTTCAACATTCTACTAACACTATTTTATGTAGTTATAATTAAGTAGATAATACATTGAGAGAGCTGAGACAGGCTATACAAGCGTATCTGTTTGAATGTCCTTAAATTACAGTATTCCAAACAGCAGAACTTCTGTGTATGTGATGTGCCTTTTCCCACACCTATTACTTGCCTGATCAGCCTGCTCTCAGCTTTCTCATTTGTCTGTGTTGTATTGAAGCAGTGTCCTAAATGTAAAATGACTGACATTTTGTTTTAAGAACTGTTCACCTGTGGAGATTGCTGGAACAGCACTCTGCAACCACAATGTTGCACTGCTGTTCCAGACCGCACACTACTCCACACTCAACCTGGCTGCTGTACCCCCTGTCCTCAGCTGCACTGAAACAGAGCAGCGATGGCACAAGCCAAGAACCATGGTAAGTACAGTATGTGTTCACAACCAATCCACGGTTTAATTAATATTTCCTTTGTGCCAAGAGCTGATTTAGTATGTTGCATCAACGACCTTTTCAATTAATTTGACAATTATTTTGTGTAATTAATAGGGTGTGAAACCAGGCAGAGTGAGTGACATGGTGTTCATTTCCACTAAGCCAAAGCAGTTTACAGTTGCTGACGGTGTACGGTAATATCTATTGTCCTAAGTAATTGTATGTAGCCTGCTACAACTTTGTGATTGTTGTCTGAGTGTAAAATTGTTCTTAAAGTCCTAATTATCATATAAACATGTTCAAAGGCCGTGCGGGGGGAGCTGCCAGACCCAGATGTCCTCAAAGTCAGCGAGGCATACAAGGACTTCTCAGCAGACATCGCACCACGAAAAAAAAACCCGAATGGCTCACTACTCAACTCAACGACTAACACTCTTTCAGAGGATATGTTGGAAATGCACACATTATATATATTTTTTGCATCTACTTTCTGGATATTGTACATCTGTTCATCTGTTATATAAACTAGCATTACTTAAATATTCAGAGACTAATTGAAATGTTTAAATATGTATTTTCCCCCGATATAACATCAACCTATGTTTTGTAAAAGTTTATTAAATTAATCTGTAAAATGTTATCATATTGTGGATTTATTAAATTATGTATTTTCCTTTGTTATTTATGTGTGCGTTTGTTTTGAGGATATAATTCATTAGTACCTAAACATAGTATGGTATAACTGCTTTTTGTAATGAAATACACAATTGGTTTGGGAGCAAGAAATCTTTTAATCGTTGTTGCCCAGGCTTGCCGAAATGAATGGAAACTTATCTCCCGATTATAACATTAAATTGTGTAACTTGCTGCTGTTAAATACCGTCAAACTATGTGCAATATGTGCTTTATGTGCAATATATGCTTTATATACATATGCCATATTTAATAACTAATATATATATACCGGGCTGCTAAATCCTAAGAACTGATACAGGATTTGATTTGTAGATTTGATTTGTTTTTTATCGTTTATTTTAGCATATTGTTTATATTATAACTTAGTACTTTTTAACGCAAATGTCCCCTCTGTGGGACTAATAAAGGTATTCTGATTCTGATAACGGGACGAATTTGTACAAAGGGGCACACAGCAATGTAGTGCCGACTTTCTTACACGCTGGAAGGCCAATCGCTTTTCTTTACCCCGAAATCCGCTCATTCTTGCTCTCGGTGTGACATAACAAACTGTCAAGCTGTCAAAACTCTGTACTCAAACCGGAAGTACTCAGCCGCACACCCAGCCGGAAGTTGATCGCCATCTTGTGTCCCCAGTAGTGCCACAAGAATAGTAATTCTACCATAATAACACTTATTAACAAGACATGAAACTATAGGTGTTAATTGTGTCTAAATAATTCAAAATTAGGTATTTATATCTAATATGTGTTGGGGTATTGACAGGTGATATTGACCTGTATGTTTCATATTTGCACATTATATATTTGTAAAATTTGTACTGAAGGTTCGACAAGAAACCGGTTACAGGAAGTAGGAGAAAGTGAAGTAGACATCAATGACTAGCCTACTAATTTTCCCTTTGCAACCTGAAGGTTAAAAGGGTAAATTCCGTGCGAAAGCAATGACTGTATGTGTAAGCCTTATAGGCCTACTTACACTGTAAGGATTAGTAACATGTATTGTGTTTATGTGAAGACATTTGGAGATGTTTAAACGGTTTAAACACAATGAGAAAATGCGTTAGCATTTGCGTTAGCATTCGCGCTAGCGTTAGCATACATGCTAGCGTTAGCCATACTAGCCTGTAGGCCTACCGTTCTTATTATACATCCATGGCCTGTACACATGCTTATTGCACAGCTAGCATTAGCTATATTTACCTTGTTTACACATAGTGGCCCTATGTGTTAATATGTGTGTGTTACACTTGCATACAGTTGCAAGAAATGTGAACCCTTTGGAATGACCTGGATTTCTGCATAAGTTGGTCATAAAATGTGTTCTGATCATCATCTAAGTCACAACAATAGACACACACAGTCTGCTTAAACTAATACCACACAAACAATATGTGTTCATGTTTTTATTGAACACACCATGTAAACATTCACAGTGCAGGGTGGGAAAAGTATGTGAACCCCTAGGCTAAAGACTTCTTCAAGAGCTAATTGGAGTCAGGAGTCAGCCAACCTGGAGTCCCATCAATGAGACGAGATTGGAGGTGTTGGTTAAAGCTGCCCTGCCCTATAAAAAATACACACCAGTTTTGAATTTGCTATTCTTAAGAAGCATTGCCAGATGTGAACCATGCCTCGCACAAAAGAGCTCTCAGAAGATCTACGATTAAGAATTGTTGACTTGCATAAAGTTGGAAAGGGTTACAAAAGTATCTCTGAAAGCCTTGATGTTCATCAGTCCACGGTAAGACAAATTGTCTATAAATGGAGAAAGTTCAGCACTGTTGCTACTCTCCCTAGGAGTGGCCGTCCTGTAAAGATGACTGCAAGAGCACAGCGCAGAATGCTCAATGAGGTGAAGAAGAATCCTAGAGTGCAACTAGAGACTTAAAGAAATCTCTGGCACATGCCAACATCTCTGTTGACGAATCTACGATACGTAAAACACTGAACAAGAATGGAGTTCATGGGAGGACACCACGGAGGAAGCCACTGCTGTCCAGATAAAACATTGCTGCACGTTTGAAGTTTGCAAAAGAGCACCTGGATGTTCCACAGCACTACTGGCAAAATATTCTGTGGACAGATGAAACCAAAGTTGAGTTGTTTGGAAGGAACACACAACGCTATGTGTGGAGAATCCAAAGGGTTCACATACTTTTTCTTGCAACTGTATGAGATCATTAAGTGCCTTGTAACTTCTTTTTGTATAGTTTCACTCCGTTTGAATGTCAGTAGACTGAAAATAAGTCAATAAAGGAGCATGGCTGCTCATTCCCTGGCTCTCAAAAGAGTTTGGCTGGCTGTTTAATCTATGTTCACACAGAGACAGTACAACACATAGAGAGAGCAGTACACCTATTGTGTAAGTACATACAAGCAGGTCACACAGTATGATCACAAATAAATAAAATCTGTTTTTATTAAAACGTACAGGCTGCATTATGTGTTCTCAGCCTTGGAGAAACTTGACGTGTTTTGGTATGTGTCTGAACCTCTCTTCAGTGGTTCATTAATAAAACAGATATTTCAACGAGGTTAATTTCAGTAGTTGTGTGCTAATGTATTTACAAAGTGGAGGCAACTTTAGAATAGGGAACGTGTTCATGTCAATTAGAGTCAAACTAATAGCTTATTGGTTATGAACAAGACTTCACTTTAGAATAGAGAACATATTCTTAGATAGAAATACCTAATTAGAGTCAAACTAATAGCTTCTTGGTTATGAACAAGACTTCACTTTAAAATAGCGAACATGTTCTTAGATATAAATACCTAATTTGTAGTTATTTAGACACAATTAACACTTATAGTTTCATGTCTTGAAGTTGTTACATAAGAAGAGATCATATTTGTTAAGTGTTATTATGGGAGAATAACTATTCTTGTGGTACTACTGCCTTATTAGGCCCATATTGAGCAGAGCATTAAGACCAAAACTCATGTACAACAACTTCCTTGCAATAAATAAGCACTAATTAGAGGGTTATTGAGGAAAAACTCTCAACTAATGGCTTATTACTTGTAGAATATGGTCATGTAGAATAAGGCATTAATAAGTGTTTTATAATGACTAATAAAGAGCCAATATACTGCTAATATGCATGCTAATTAACAACTAGTTGATGGTTAATTTGTGTACCTTAATATAAAGTGTTACCAAATACCCTTATTGATTGTCTCTAATAAAGACCTATGCAAATGAAATGAAATAAATAAAACAAGATATTCTTTGCATAGAGTGCATTAATGTAATGCCACTGTTCAAGTGATGGAGGGCAGCCTCCTGCCAGAAGTGGGGCAAACAGTTTGGGTCCAGGATGAGAGGGGTCGGCCAAAATCTTCCTTCTTATACTTCTACTCCACTACATTCAAAAGGGAAATAATGTAATTTTACTTAAACAGCTTCAGCTAATTTTAACAAAATGCCTATTAAAAATTAGTGTGTGTGTGTGTGTGTGTGTGTGTGTGTGTGTGTGTGTGTGTGTGTGTGTGTGTGTGTGTGTGTGTGTGTGTGTGTGTGTGTGTGTGTGTGTGTGTGTGTGTGTGTGTGTCTTGGGTAGTTTGAGAAGACCACAACACACGCGTCCTGCACGCTGCAGACACGCAAACATGCCACACAGCAGAAACCCAACCCACTGTAGCAACACCCAACACTCCTTGGCAACCCAACCTGGCAAGGGGCCCAGGTCGCCTTGGCATCCTCTCTAATTCGGGACACACTTATCCCTCCCTCACGGGGTCTTCATGGTAACCTTTCAGCGTGAGCGAGCCTGAGATATGGAAACAGTGTGTGCTGCAGTATGCAAAGGGCACAGCTGAGCAGTCAGCTGGAGTCCAGGGAATGGCTGAGCTCAGGGAAAACACACACATGCTTACACCCACATATACCACCACTGGCATTTTATAATGTGCTGGACAGGGTGGGGTCAGTGGTTTTAAACAGTGGCACAATACTTTAGGTTAAAGTATGTCTGGTTTCTACAGGGGGTCCAAAGTATGACCTTTAATGAAGCTGCCTGCCCCCTGACACGGATGCAAGACTTTAAGGTCAACTAAAATGCAAAATCCACTTTTTCACTCTTAAACATAAATGTGTCCCCTCTATGTAAAGATATTCAGACAATTTCAGAAAAAAGATTCTCTCTCTTTTTGTCCTGATCCATTTATATAAAAACCTATCTGAAAATGAGCTGATCAGATTTTGGCCACTTTGTGATGTCATAACGATTTTTTTGGCTTGTGTAACCATTAGCCAATAACCAACCAAGGTAACACCTGCAGTGACGTGTCCTAAAACCCGGAAGTAAGCTGCGCATGGGTTCCCTTGTAATGGGATTTCTCCATAGGATTTTGGAAAATAGCTCTAAATAAGATCTGTGGGAAACAAACCTATTAGATAAATGCACGTTTTGTTCAGCCGGATAATATCCACATGTCTACCTTACTTTCATCATTTTCTAATCATGAATCCATCCATCCATCTTCTCCCGCTTATCCGTGGTCGTGTCACAGGGGTAGCAGTTCCAGCAGAGAGCCCAAACTTTCTTTTCCCTGGCCACATCAACCAGCTCTGACTGGGGGATCCCAAGGCGCTCCCAGGCCAGCGAAGAGATATAATCCCTCCACCTGGTCCTAGGTCTACCCCTTGGTCTTGTAACATTACAAATAGTCAGAAAATATTATTTACAATATTAATAAAACTGTTGGAGCCATTTTATGGGTGTTGTTGGTGTGTCAGTTTATTTAAGTTATATGTATAGTGCAATATTATTTATGAACACTGGGTGGCGGGGTTTAGCTGCACCGGGTGTATAGAGAGGCGAAGTCACGCCCATCTACTTCCGGCCCATGGGACCCCGGAAGCGAAAAATTAACATTGAATTCAATGGAGAGAGAACACGTATCTTTTGATCCCGTTTGAATTGTGCCACGAACTACACATATGATGTTTGTAAATCTTAAACAATAAGTTCCATGTCAAAAAAGTCACATTTTGTCGTAAAACTGTTGAAATATAAGACTATGAAAAATACGCGACTACAAAGACTACAAATCCCAAATCCCATTCTGGCTCGCGTAAGTGATGTCACAGGCGATAATGCTCCAAGTGGTTGCGACTCGTAATTAAAGCGAAGAAGAAGATCTCATAACTGATTTATTCCCTCCAATAAATAAGAGATTGCTAAAAATAAATTCACTTTTACAAGATGCCTGTGTGCTTTGTACCAGGTTGTAATCACATAAGTGATCATACTTATAGATCATAGCTCGTTCTATCGCTTCCCGTCTGATGAAAGGACCAGGAGTCGTTGGACCAAACATAACAGGTAATACACATGTTGTGCATGGAACACAGTCAAGCTAGCTACATAGCTAGTAGCGAGCACGTTAGTTAGCATCACATTACTTAGCCTTGTCATTTGTATTAGCCTTAACATGAAGTGAACCCAAATGTTAAACAGTAAGAGTAGTCATGATGTTAAGTATTTTGTGAAACATCTGAAGAGGAGCCTATCGCCAGGTGCTAAGGGGGCGGGAGGTAGGCTAACGGCAGATTAGCATCTGCGATCTTTTCTACTTAATGCCATCTGCTCAAATGGTTAACATTGAACATTAAAAGATCAGGCAGTTCAGGGAGAGTCGAAGGAAGGAAGGCAGGCAGGCAGCTTTGCATGACATGTATTTATTTATAGAAGGACCATGCATACACAAACATTAATCTCAGCAAAGAGAAGAGATGCAATATGCCAGATTATAGCTAATAGCTAATTTCCATCTGTGGTCCATTCTTCTGGACGTGTTTCATTGTGATGATAGTGAGTCAATCTGTTTGTTGGAAAGACAGTAGTTGAGTGATTACTGATAGAACATTATTAAAAGAGATAATTATTCAAAGTGTTGTTACTTTAAAGTGTTGTTACTGACCTTTTTCTCTTTTATTTTCTTTACCTCACCTGTAACTGCTGAGACCCTGAGGAACATGCACACTGGACTGACCTGCTCTGGCAACCTGATTTCCAGTGTACGTAATAGTATTTGGTTATGGTATATTATTTATATACATCAAAGGCACAATGCACCCCCCAGAGACACACATGTATTGAGTGTGATATTGTGCATAGGTCAAGTGAAATCATCTTTACATACTAGAAAACTGTAGGAGTGGCAACTTGTTTTGAAATTGAATTTTTAATATCCGATAATAAAGTTGATCTGTTTTCTTTATTCTTCTCTCTTCCCAGCTCCATCCATCACCGTGCTCTGTTCCTGCAGGTCCTGCTTGCTAATCAATGCTTTATTTTTTTTTACACAATTACAAATAAAGTCAATGTGTTGTATGACATGAAGTTGTGCTTCATTCGGAGTCAATAATACATTCATTCTGCCTTCAACTGCACAATGATTGTGGACTGCACCGACATCCATGTAGCTGCCCCCCAGTAAGATGAACCAAGCAAAGAGGGTCAACATCATGCCTAAGGACATCCAGCTGGCCCGCCGCATCCGCGGAGAGAGGGCTTAGACTGACCTGAGACCAGCACACCCAAACACAACGGCTCTTTTAAGAGCCACCTACAGTTTCAAAGAGTTGCAATCCTACGTTATTATAATTATTAAACTGGTTCATGTGTCACTTAGTTTACTGAACCGTGATGAAAGAAATGAGTGAGGTAGTGGTTTACTGAAGTTGCAAAGACATTAATATATGAGTGACAGGTCAGTGTAAACACAAGCTTCTGTCAATTATGGATCACTCAAACTATTTATATAAAAATATGTAATAAAGTTCTAAAACAAGTATTCGGTATATTCCTTGATAGCTTTTGGAGAAGGTTGTTTTTAAGTTTACTAAAATCTATCGTTTCAACTGTTTCACTTTATAAAAAGGAACAGGTGAGTAGAGCATTGTTGAGTTTCTTATTCTGTCAGTAAATTATCCAAATGAAATGTTCATCATTATTTTATTCAACCCTAAACAAATTGATTGTACCTTTTTAATAATGACCTTACATGGTTAAGTTAAATTAACTTCAGAAAATCAAATCTGTTCTGAGAAAAAACTAATAAATGTTTAAAGATAGGAACTTGCCATCCCACTGAAAAACAGTCCGTAGAGATTTAAAGGCGTAGTTGTAGTTCAGTCCAACGTTTCATTTGGATTCATTTCTCCAACAGTCAACTATTTTCATAAAGAATATATATATTTTTCAAAGTCAACTTTATTGTCAATCTTACTCAGTTTGTGTTTATAGACGGAGATCAAAAATACTTTTAAATCAAATAAAATTATACAATTTACAGATATGTATACAAATATATATATATATATATATATATATATCCTATATAATGATGGTGGACACTTCACCTCCAGCAGGGCAGATGGCTGCACAAGTACATCGGGGGATGCTCCCAAAACACTGACTCACTCACAAAGAGACCAGACTCGAACACTGTCTCCTGAGAGGCCTGCACAAAAGCCTTCACCCCTTCGGCCTCGTTTAAAACCCCCCAGTTGACAGCCATGACTCCGTCCAAGTTGTACCCCCCGAGCACCCTCTTCATGAGGGACGCGCATGGAGTGGATGAAAGTCCCGACCGCAGCACAGAACCAAACTGGCTGTCAACCTGCCCCGCCTGTGTAACTGCCACTTTGTCCGCTGTCCTCCGGTGGCTGTCTGGATGGCAGCTTGCTGGTCTCTGCTCAGTCGCATTGAGGCAAGAATTGCCTCAAGCCCCCGACCCCCTTCACCAGCTCCGGCACGGTGACAATGGCCTGATGTTGAGGCCGCGGCTCTGGCTCAGGTGACAAAAGCCATGCCATGCCACACTGTGCGCCCCTCAGTGCAGACCTGAACCAGTCTACATCCTGAGTGGCGATGTCTCTGGCCAGTGGGTTGTATGTCTCCTCTCACTGTTGGTAAAGTTGAGACACCGGCTGGACTACTTTGGAAGTGCCAGGCTTCCTCCACTGGCACTCAACATCTGTGGAGCTGATCTGCCACATGGCACATATTGCCAATGCTGCAGCGTGGCTGCATTTGTACATCCCCCGTGCACAATCACAGACAGCGCTCTGCATCGCGCCATCGTCTCCCATGCAGATCTGTACAAATAAAGAAAGTACCATGTTTGTTAGCATGCTATAATAGATTGAATGAGCAATAATACAAGGATGGTCCGGATCTGGGGTGGGAGGGGTTATTTTTCCATAGTTTTGTCTGATTGTTGTTGTTAGTTTTTTCTGTATTTTTTGTAATTTGTGTTGTACTGGTTGTGATTGTACATTGTATTTTTATAAATGTGTATGAATACATTTTTGAAAAACATTTGATCAACAATAAAAAAGGATTTGGTCAGGATCTAGACTCAGTGTGTAGTTTATTAATTAATCAATGCTCTCTACATTAGGAAAACACATACCAGTGTACCCGAGGGAGTCACGCACAGCTGTGCCTAGATAACCAAACAAATTGACAAGATAACCAAAATCCTTGAATCTACACACAGCAAATAAACTCAAATGACACATCGAGATGTAAAAGGAGATCACACATACAGTATAGAATATCCTGTATAGTCGATATAAAACTGGCCGCTTCAATCTGAAGAGCAACTAAAACAAAACACGGGAGTTTACCTTGTTCTTGTGAACACTAATGTTATCCACAGCATACACACAGACCACGAAGTTCTAAAGGAGAACACTAGTTACTGAAACAAAACACGTTAGTGTACCTTGTTAGCTAATGTTAGCTAGCTGACATTAACGTTACACATTGCACTCATATTACTCACCGACATCTTGTAAAGCCGGTCCCGCTGCTCTTACAGAACCGAATAACTCCCCTTTCGTGTATGTACAGCTCTCAACGTGTCCAGACTTGTAGTCACCTCGTTTTATACTTTTATTCTCATTCTGAAAGAAACAGGTGACATTTGCTAACGTGACGGCCATCTTTGTGATGGTGACGCGTATTGTGCGAGACGAGAGACCTGTAGTTCACTCAGCGGTTTCACACAAAAAAATGTGTAACTTCACAGTTTTACGACACATTTTAATTTTTTTGACTTTCAAAATATTCTTTTAAATTGACAAACATCATATGTGTCATTCGTGGCACAATTCAAACGGGATCAAAATATAACCTTTCTCTCTCCATTGACTTCAATGTATAATTTTACGCTTCCGGGGTCCCATGGAGGCTCCCGGAAAGGGAGGGACTTCGCCTCTCTATATAAAGAGGTCATAGGTGACAGGAGAGGCAGGGACACAGAAGGAAGAGAGCATACCGATTCCACCAGCCCGGCAGATGCTCATCACAACAACTAGAACTGTACAATTAACCCTGGTATGTAAAGCTGAATAAAACCTCATTATAAACTTCAACAAAGGACCGGAAACTCATCTGTTTGTGTCTGCGTCTGGATCACTCTTCAGCCCTTCTGTGAAAGTAACGGCAAAAATATATAGGACATAGGAAAGGAAATTGCCATTACAAAAACTATGAATTCAATTTTAACTGATTGACAAGGCAAAACACTGCACAGCAGCATTAAAGGACAAATATCGTCTTACCTTCACAAAACTCCAAATGTAGCCTGGGGTGGCACTAATGAAGACCCTGATTAGAGCAGATACATCCACATTGTCGAAAATGTTACTATGGACATGCATCAAAGTCAGATGTGTCGGTCTCTTCTGTGTCATATTACTCTACAGTAGTTGTAGAGGTGGTGGGCTGAGGAGTAGCTGGTGGTTTTTATTGCGTTGTTTGTTGGAGAAAAAAAATCCAAAATCCTTTTTTGCGCCATTCTAGAAAGCTGTCACTCTGCAGTGTGTGTGTCGCGTCAATTACGTCACTCTCCCACGACCTAGATGACTCGGATTTTATTTATTTGGAAAATAAATTCAAGCCACCTGACTGATACAAATATATACTATGACTATTATATGCTACTGTAACAACCAATTTTATTTTAAGTAAAATCATAACTATTTTATCATTTTTATTTAGGTGGTCACTCAGTTTTTCAAATGTACACCACTCGCCAACAGGGGGGGGTGCAGCACCCCCAGCACCCCTACTTCCCATGGCTATGCCCAGGAGTAACACCAACGCGGCCTCCACCATGAGATACTGCTGCTACAGCCCCGGCCACCGTGCCAGGAGATTCCACTAAAGTAGGCAGACTCAAAACCCCCTGTTCAACTAGTCCAGTTAGCAAAGTAGCCTTGAGTTCACTTTTAACAAGAGCAGAGGAGACAGAAACGTGATAATGGTCAGCAACTAACTGCAAATCAACCTTCCTTCACCAGTCTAACTGACCCACAGTAGGACTGGCCACACACTGCTCCAAAACAAAAGCCATCCTTAGCAATGGCTATACATACAATTTAAAGATTTTTTTAAACAAACTTCCCCAGATCCTGCCTACCAAACGTACCTAACTATCTTCTGGAGCGTGCCAGGCTCGAGGCGACTTTAAAGGCAAACATCAGCGGCCGAAACCCTGAAACGCCTGCCCCCAACAGGGAATAAATCCCCACCCAAGATTACCCCGAAAATAAAAAAGGCAAAATAAAAAATGAGTGCCTGAAGGAAAGACTGATTCAGCCCAACTAGACACTCCCCTATCTAAACTGAGGAAGCTTTTAAACGGTAAGATACTTCACAGCCAAAGCTACCAAACAAAATATCAACGCCAAACCACAAACATATACTCACTCTTTGTCTCAAAGATCGGACGGGCCCCCATTTGTTACGTTCCCTCTAAATCTAGGGGTACCAAGGGAAGTAACAAAACACAACGTTGATCAGGCACGAGAGAAAAGAGAGGAAACCGTTCTCTGGGTTTTTTCCATCGCTTTTGTGTTACAAATATCAAAACAATAACAAAATATATCCGTTGTAAACTAAACTAGAAACAGCAGTATATTTGATTGTGTTAACACTGTAAACTTGACAGCTTTTTAACCCAAACCACCTACTGGTTAAAGCACGTTATTACACGTTTAAGTAATTGCAATGCAGGTAGATTGTGTTGCTTTTTAATGACTGTTTTAAAATGTTTTTTTCTTAATGTCTTTCATTTTTGTAAAGCACTTTTGAATGTGTTGTATTTGATGAAAACACTTAAATATTAAGAGTACATACAAAATAGTGGGAAAGTAGAAGGTCAATGATATAAATATAGAATAGAAAATATCAAGATGATACTGGAAGTGATCTCTACAATAAAACAGTTTAGTGCCTGATATTAAAAAAAGATATTAATAGGAGGATGTGCAAAACAGACAAATTAATAAGGCTTTATTTAAACATTAAAGAATACTAAAGCTAGGCTAGAATTTCAAAGTACACAACCGGAAATAATCTGCCACTTCCTTACAGAGTCCCTCCTCCAACACACACAAACGCGCACATGACCAATGAGGGCACGAGATAAGTGTGTGCAGAGATGGAAGGCTGACAGGCAGGTAGGCCATCCAGTTATTTTAGCCGGGCCGGCTAAAATGATTGGTTGTGCTTTTTACAGCGCCACGACTTCCACAGATGACATTTTTCTAGGACACGTTTGATTCCTGTTTTGGATAGTGTGCCATCGATGGGTTTCATTCCATTTCAAAGTGCTGTTTGAGGCTTGGGTTGCGTTCCGATAATCCAAAAATCAGCTCCTAAATTCTAACCCTATCTCCTATTCCTTGACCTCTGAGTGAAACGTCACGGGGTTAAGGGATAGTGGATAGGAGAATTCAAAAGGACTTAGGAGAAGAGACTGCGGTACTTTAGAGAATCCGAATGCACTTTCACTATCCGACGTGTTTATGATGCGCCAGAGGACGTCATAAATGTGCGTCTGCTGCTGTGGGGAAACTATGGAAACTACAGTTTTCTATACAGCGGACTATAACATGGATGTTCAATAAGAACGAGGGACTCATCTAGAGACTCTGCACCGTGCTCTGATGCTGTTGCTTTATGCTTTATTAACGTGGACAACAGAGAAGCATATTCTTCATGACCAAAGTTGTAATTGAAATAAAAAAGGGAAAGTGAAACTTATGCTCGTCACCCTCTCCCTCCGGTCCACATTAATACAAATGATCCCAATACGTATGACTGTATGAAAAGATCTTAAAAATAAATACAAATGTATTTATTATAAACGTTAGTCCTTAACATCTATCACTGTGTATATCACCAATCAAACATCTTTTAAAAATTGAACAAACCCCACAAAGCTCAGTGAAATGTTGACTTTATTTAACAATTTCAGTAAAAACTAATGTTCATATTTCTCTTTTTGATTATAATACTGATGAACGTTCAAAACAAAGCACTTTGGCAACTTACCACATACGTTTTAAAAAGCTTAATAAGCACCGTAACTTTCATGATAGCCTATAACTTCTCCATCATAATCGTTTGTTTCCGTGAACGGCCGACTGTTGTGTGACGGCAAATGCTGCGGCTGCAAGGCATTGTGGGGCAGCAGAACCAGTGGTTCCTAAGCTAAAGGAGAGTTATAAAGGAAGTTTGAAACCTCCTTTCCTTACATTTAGAGAATTGGAATGGCACTTAACATGGCTGCCACTGACGTACTTCCGGGTAATTTCACTTGGTTAGGAAGGTTCCTAAGCTAAATGGACTATTGGAACGCAACTTTGGTGTAAACTTCGCGCACTGCCACTCCAACATCCAATCACAGAGCTTGAGGACTGATCACGGGGTTTGTCAAGCAAAGCACATGGTGTAGTCCCAAACGATAGCTGAGGATTCTGGGTAGTGTAGTGTCTTCTGCCATCCTAAACTCCGAAAAAATATTTGTTTCTCCGAATCGAAGGGGGAAAATAAAAAAGCATTGCACACAATTTAAACCATTCAATGTTGTGTAATTAACAAGGATAATTTGGTGTTTTTGAGTTGATGAGTAGTGCAGATATCACTGTAAAATAAATCGACAGTAAGGAGAATACTTACTTCCGGGTGTAAAATCCTCCGTTATCCAATGGGAATGGACGCTCACATTGCCTTTAACTGCCGCCGACATGGACCGATGCGGTGCTTCCATGAGCGTCAAATACCGCCGCCGATGGGAATACATTGCAATCAGTTGAAAACTCTTTGCGTCCGTTTATGAAGCTGAAGGAGAATCGGCGCGTCACAACTGCACGCCAAAGGACCCTGACCAAGCGTCGCTATTGGGCTATCAGGGAGTGAGGCTTGTTCAAGGCTTGTTCAAGGCTTGTTCAAGGCTTGTTACGACGAACACAATCTAAGCTTTCAGAATATGTAAAGCTTGTGTAATTCTAAGCAGGTGAAGGATGACTGTCACCCTGTTTAGTTTGGAAATTAGCTGACAAAAGCACAATGTACACTCTGATTGTGTCTGATTACTCAACCTTAATCATAATATTTTGTTGCAGTTATCAAGCCTTTATTGAAGTATATTCAGTACTTTTCAATATTGTGGAGTTGGTTTAACCTGACTTTCTGTGTGTTTATTGTCTCACAAACACTGTCATTTAGTCAACCTTTTAATAACATCTCTAGGCGCATTCACACCGCAGTACTTTTCCCACAAAGGTTCATGAGAACTTAGTTCATGAGAACTCTTTTGTTGCGTTCACACCAAAAAGAGCCGGTACTAAAATTAGTTCATGAGAACCTTTTTACCCCCTTTTCAGTCCCTGCTAGAGAGCAGGGACTTTCGTGGGAGAAAAAGGTTCCTATGTCTGATTGGCTGGGCGGATTGAAAACCACGCCCCGTAAAACTCCCAAAAAGTTTTGTGAAGCCGCCATTTTTATTATCTTCGCATTAGCATTATTATCATTAGCATTAGCCCAGCGCAGAAACGCAGAGAGACTAACTTATGGCAACACAAAAATAAAACATGGGAGCGGTGGAGATGAGGAGGTGTCGGCGTTCAGCTACTGAAGCCAGTCCCCAACTCCGGGGACTTCCGGCCGGGGACTTTTCTCCTTTGGGCGGCAGTATACGCCGTGAAGTGGTTTGCGGCCTGCCAGTAAACCCAAAGCAGAAGAAGAAAAAGTGACGTCAGCGGCTTCATTTGCCTAATCCACCCCCAGGGACTTATTCCGGTGTGAACGCGATCTGTACTTAGTTCATGAGAACTAAATTCTCATGAACCTTTGTGGGAAAAGTACTGTGGTGTGAACGCGCCTTCTGTGTCTACAGCTCAGTGTGACTGTGTCAAACACATGCATTGTCTCTCTCACAGACATGCAAATATCCTCCCATCCCCCTCTGTAAAGGCCCTGACACACCAACCCGATTTTGGGAGTCAGAGGCCGTCAGAGGCTGTCGGGCATTCGCGGCGCCGTAGTCAGGTTGGTGTGTCCCGCACCGTCGACCGTGACACGCCTTATTTGGACTGCCAGACCCGATGCATGGCCGATTCAACATGTTGAATCGGCCATGCATCGGGTCTGGCAGTCGGACCAAATAATCACTCTGATTGGCTGTTCAGCTAGCAAATCAGTGCATGAGAAGCGAAGCGGAAGTGAGGGACGTAAACAAACGATTTAAGAAGGCACACACAGACTGCTATTCATTTTCATCTCATCAATCAATCAATCAATCAATGTTTATTTATATAGCCCAATATCACAAATGTTACATTTGTCTCAGTGGTCTTCACAGTGTGTACAGAATATCAGTATGACAATACGACACCCTCTGTCCTTAGACCCTCACATCGTACAAGGAAAAACTTCCGAAGAAAACCCAGTTTAAAAGGAAAAATGGGAGAAACCTCAGGGAGCGCAACAGAGGAGGGATCCCTCTCCCAGGACGGACAGACGTGCAATAGATGCCGTGTGTAAATTGAAAAGATAATACATTTGCAACATAGGTAGTCCAGATGTTTGGAAATGCATGTGTGTATAATAGGAAGATGAATCCACGAGGATATCCATCCAGGACCGATGATCCAGGACCACAGCCACGACTCAAGATCCAGCGCTCGCGATCCAGGACACAGGACCGCAGGATCATCCATGACTCCGGATCCCGGCGTATATATACACCAAAAAGAAATAAATGTGGGGAAGCTGGGTTAATCGGAACATGAGAGTACACATGTATAGACCCCCGACAAACTAAGCCTATATCAGCAAAACTAGGGGCTGAATCTAATCAGCCCTAACTATAAGCTTTATCAAAAAGGAAGGTCTTAAGCGCACTCTTAAAAACGGATAGGGTGTCTGCCGCCCGAACACAAACTGGAAGCTGATTCCACAAATGTGGAGCTTGATAAGAAAAGGCTCTGGCTCCCATTGTACTTTTAGAGATTCTAGGAACAACCAACAACCCTGCATTCTTGGAACGCAATGCCCTAGTAGGACAATAGGGTATAATGAGTTCTTTAAGGTAAGATGGCGCCTGCCCATTAAGGGCTTTGTAGGCGAGAAGAAGAATTTTAAATTCTATCCTGTGTTCTATAGGGAGCCAGTGTAAGGCAGCCAGAACAGGAGTAATGTGGTCCCTTTTCCTAACTCTGGTTAGTACACGAGCCGCAGCATTTTGAATCCGCTGAAGCGACTTGACTGACTTCTTGGTACTCCCTGATAATAAAGAGTTACAATAATCCAGCCTAGAAGTAACAAATGCATGGACTAGTTTCTCTGCATCGTTTTGAGGCAAGATATGCCTGATTTTTGCAATGTTACGTAGATGGAAGTAGGCGGTCCTTGAAATTGATTTTATGTGGGCGTTAAAGGATAAATCCTGATAAAATATAACACCAAGATTCCTTACAGTCTCACTGGAGGCCAAATTAATGCCATCCATAGTTAGTATATCTTTAGATAATTTGTTTCGTAGATTCTTCGGGCCAAGTACAATAACTTCAGTTTTGGTCGTGTTTAACATCAAAAAGTTTAAGGTCATCCACGTTTTTAAGTCCTTAAGGCAGTCTTGAATTTTATTTAGATGATTAATTTCATCAGGCTTGATTGATAAATATAGTTGAGTATCATCCGCATAACAATGAAAGTTTACAGAATGATTCCTTATAATATTGCCTAACGGAAGCATATATAATGTGAACAAAATAGGTCCGAGCACTGAGCCCTGTGGCACTCCATGGCTAACTTTGGTTTGCGTGGAAGATTCATCGTTGACACGTACAAACTGAGAGCGTTCAGATAGATTGGACCTAAACCAGCCTAAAGCAGTTACCTGTATGCCAACTAAGTGCTCTAGTCTTTGCAATAGGATATCATGGTCGATAGTATCAAATGCAGCACTGAGATCGAGAAAAACAAGAATAGAGACAAGTCCCTTGTCTGAGGCTATTAGAATGTCATTTCTGACTTTAACCAGAGCTGTCTCTGTGCTATGATGTGTTCTAAAGCCAGACTGAAAATCTTCAAATAAATCATTGTTTTTTAAGTAATCACACAACTGTTTTGCGACCGCTTTCTCAAGAATCTTTGAGAGGAACGGAAGATTAGAAATAGGTCTATAGTTGGCTAAAACCTCTGGATCGAGGTTGTGCTTTTTAAGAAGCGGTTTTATCACTGCTACTTTGAATGATTGTGGAACATAGCCTGATAATAAAGACATATTCATAATATTTAATAAAGAAGTGCTAATTAATGGAAAAACTTCCTTCAACAGCTTAGTTGGAATTGGGTCTAACATGCACGTTGATGGTTTAGAAGAGAGAATCATTGAATGTAATTGTTCAAGGCTTATGGCTGAAAAGCACTCCAATTTACTATCTAGTGTAATACTAGAACTTACGTTTCCGGGAGCTGTTGATAACACTATACTGGTCAAAGGCAAGAGGTCATTAATTTTGTTTCTAAGAGTAACAATTTTATCGTTAAAAAAGCACATAAAATCATTACTACTGAGTGCTATGGGAATAGAAGGCTCAATGGAGCTGTGGCTCTCTGTCAGCCTGGCTACAGTGCTGAAAAGAAATCTTGCATTATTCTTATTCTCATCTATTAATGAAGAGTAGTAGGCTGCTCTCGCTTTACGCAGTGCTTTCTTATATTCATTGAGAGTAATATGCCAAATTAAACGAGATTCAAGTTTAGTGGAACGCCATATCCTTTCAAGTTGTCTAGACTTTTGCTTTATTTTGCGGGTTTCGGCATTATGCCATGGAGCTAATCTATGTTGTTTTATTTTCTTCTTTTTCAAAGAAGCAACAGAGTCTAATTTTATTCGCTGCGCATCTATAGCACTATCAACAACATGATCAATTTGGGGTGGTGTACATTTTGTATAAGTTTCCTCCCCTACATGCAGACATGCTATCGAGTTAAGTATTGGTGGAATGTCTTCCTTAAATGTGGCTATAGCACTAACAGATATGTTTCTGCTGCAAGAGCTTTTGACTAATGCTTTGTAGTCTCGTAATAATACTTCAAAAGTTACTAAGAAATGGTCGGATAAAGCAGGATTATGCGGTTCGACTAATAGTTGCTCAATTTCAATACCATAAGTCAGAACAAGGTCGAGAGTGTGATTATAGCAGTGGGTTGGTTTATTTACACTCTGACAGAAACCAACATAATCTAATATAGAGTTAAATGCAACAGTAAGGCTATTTTTATCATCGTCAACATGAATATTAATGTCACCTACGATAATTACTTTGTCTGTTTTAAGAACCAAAGTTGATACAAACTCAGAGAATTCTGATAAGAATTCTGAATAAGGACCTGGTGCACGATACACTGTAACAAATAAGATTGGCTGCAAAGTTTTCCAGGTCGGATGCGTAAGACTAAAAACTCATCATGGCGATCTGGAATGATGCAAACGAAGACCTGCTCATCACCTTGATCCAGGAGAGGCCAGCTCTGTATGATATTACGGAGAAAAGATACTCTTCTTCTTCTCTGTCTTCCGGTTGTTGCCTCTTTTGAATGACGAATACACACTACCGCCGCCTGCTGGTAAGGAGAGTTATTGCCACTCATGCACTGAAGTCGGTGCGGTGTGTTCCCGTGCGACACATGGCCAAAACGCAGGAGAACACGGCCAGGCAACAGCCGACTTCAGCGTCGGCTAGTCCTCTGGTGACTGCTTTGTGTGTCAGGGCCTTAAGGGATACAACTGCAAAAACTGTAGAGACTCTGAAAGCAGAGGATTCATGGGACATACTGGTGTGAATCAGACTCACAGTGGAATGTTGGAAACTACGCCACGATTCACACAACCGTTGACTTGTCTTCTCCAGGCCTGTGAAACAGGTTGCTTTGAGTTGGCTTAATGTTCACCGTCTTATAAAATATAAGCAGAACACATTATTAAAGCCCGCGTCACACTGTCCCGAAATTGACACCCGATGGACACACTAATATGGAATTGTGAATTTCGCACGAAGATGGCCCCGAACCACACACAAAGGCAACATTTACATTACATTTAAGACATACAACTGCAACGAAAGTAACAAAAACAATTATGTTAAAGTACTATGATACTGCACTGATATGTTCAGACTTTGTTCTTTACTTTATCCGTCTTTATATGTAGAAGATATTAAGTTTCTCCGTGATGTTGTTTCCATAGCAACAACAACTTCCTGTCAACTCGCCTTCAAAATAATATATTATATCCTTAACAAATTGGGTTATTTACATAATATGTTTACATGATTTTGTTGTCCAATAAAACAACCCGATGGACACACGATAAAGGAAATGACAACTGACAAATACCACTGGAAAACCTATCAACAGAATGTGTAAGTGTGATTGTGAAGCAGATGTGTTTTTTCAGGAGGTTTATTTATTGACTCTCTTCTGCTTTTCCCCCTGAAGCAGTTCTCTTTTACCAAGTGGTCTACATCATCCCTGCTCTGCTGCTCACACTGACATTCGCCCTGGTTATAGTCAATGCAAAATGGACAAAGGGAGAGGTATGTGTGAGGTTTAGATACTACTGGGACCCCAAAGCAGAGACTGACAAAAAATAAAGTTTCAAAAAAAGGTAATCCAAGGCAGGTACTGACGACAGGGAGCTTGGCTGGCCGTAGTAAACCAAAAACAAAGCTGGGGAAAACGTTTCCGACCAAAACTCAAAAGAACTCCTTAACCAACTACAACAGACTCCAGGCTGCAGAAAGGCACTCCGGACCGCGGGACAGCATGAAAAATACTCTGGCAGAGAAGTGAGGTGAGGGCCAGGCTCTTAAAGAGCAGGTAATCAAGTGAGTGGGGACAGGTGTGCCTCATCTGCAGCCAGGAGTAACCAGCCACGCCCCCCTGTCACACACCAGCCCTGCAGAGACAGAAAGACAGAGTAGTGAGGGGTAAAAGGAGCACACAACAAGTTAAAACACAAAAACAACAAAAGCCCCATGCAAAACATAACAGTACCCCCCCCCCTCAAAGGACGCCTCCTGGCGGCCTACCAGGACTATCCGGGAAACGGACATAAAAGTCTCTCAAGAGTTTTGGGTCCAAAATCAGCGAGCGAGAAACCCATTGTCGCTCCTCTGGCCCATACCCCACCCAATCCACTTAATACTGGTATCCACGGCCCCACCTTCGAACCTTCAGTAACCTCCGTACAGTGAAGGCCGGGTGGTTGTCGATGAGCCGGGGGGGTGGAGGGGGTTTGGTTGGAGGGCAAAGAGGGCTGCAGGAAACTCTCTTAAGGAGTGACACATGAAAAGTGGGGTGCACCTTCAAGGCAAGAGGCAACTTAAGCCTAACCACACTAGGATTGATGACCCGTTCTATCTCATAAGGTCCAATGTACCTGGGAGTGAGTTTCCGAGAATCCGTTTGAAGAGGGATGTCACGGGAGGAAAGCCAAACCTTCTGGCCCGGTTGGTAATCCGGAGCTGGTCGTCGATGACGATCCGCCATCCTCTGGTTCCGGGCAGAGGTGCGGGTAAGAGCTGCCCGGGCTTCACGCCAGACTCTGCGGGCTCGCCGAAGATGCCCCTGTACTGAGGGAACTGCCACCTCTCTCTCTTGAACCGGGAAAAGGGGAGGTTGGAAGCCTCACAACTCCCTGGTGTGCTCTGCCACATACCTGTGGCAGAGCACACCAGGGAGTTGTGGGCGTACTCAACCCATGGCAGATGAAGAGACCATGAGGCTGGGTTTCGAGAGGCAACACAACGAAGAGCCGTTCCCAGGTCCTGATTTGCCCGCTCCGTCTGGCCATTGGTTTGGGGATGGTACCCAGAGGACAAACTGGCCGACGCCCCCAATGCCCGACAAAAGGCCTTCCAAACTTGGGAGGAAAACTGCGGACCCCTGTCTGAAACAATATCCTGAGGGATACCATGCAGCCTAAAAACATGCTGGGTGAGAAGAGTGGCAGTCTCGAGGGCAGAAGGTAGTTTAGGCAGGGGGACAAAGTGCACAGCCTTAGAGAAACGGTCAACGATGGTCAGAATAGTGTCGTTCCCATCTGATGGTGGGAGACCAGTCACAAAATCCACCGCAATGTGGGACCAGGGCCGGTGGGGAATGGGAAGTGGGCGAAGAAGGCCAGCGGGGGCCTGATGTGAGGCCTTGCTGCGGGCACAGACGGAACAAGCTGAGACATACTCCTTCGTGTCTGCGGACATAGTGGGCCACCAGAAGCGTTGTCGAATTAGAGCCAGGGTCCGATGAAAACCTGCATGGCAGGCAACTTTGGACGTGTGTCCCCACTGGAGCACTGGAGATCTAACATCGGGGGAAACGAACAGCCGGTCTGGTGGACAATCCTGAGCCGCTGGATGGTCCTCCTGGGCCTCCTGGACCACCCTTTCAATCTCCCATCTAGCTGCTCCCACGACACAGGAAGATGGCAGAATGGTTGCATCCCTTGAGTCCTCCACTGGGGAAGCGAACTGTCGGGACAAGGCGTCGGCCTTCACATTCCTGGAGCCAGGCCGGTAGGTCAAGGTGAAGTTGAACCGTCCCAGGAAGAGAGCCCACCGAGCCTGGCGTGAGTTGAGCCTGCGTGCAGAGCGAAGGTAAGACAAATTCTTATGGTCCGTCCATACTATAAAAGGATGGTTGGCTCCCTCCAGCCAATTCCTCCATTCTTGAAGGGCCAGAACCACTGCCAGCAACTCCCGATTACCAACGTCGTAATTCCTCTCAGCAGGGGTCAGCCGACGAGAGAAGAATGCACAAGGGTGGAGCTTCTTGTCTGCGGGGGAACGCTGGGATAAAACTGCCCCCACTCCAGAATCAGAGGCATCCACCTCCACCACAAACTGGACCCCTGGATCAGAATGAGAGAGCACAGGAGCAGTGGCAAACAGACATTTCAGTTTTACAAAAGCTGCCTCAGCTGCAGGAGACCACTCAAAAGGCAACTTGACAGAGGTGAGTTTAGTCAGAGGCACTGCTACCCTACTATAGTCCCGAATAAACCTTCTATAAAAGTTGGCAAAGCCCAGAAACCTTTGCAACTGCTTCCTGTTAGAGGGAGTGGGCCACTCGGTCACTGCTTGGACCTTGGCGGGGTCAGTCCTTAATTGTCCCTTGTCGACGATAAAACCCAGGAAACTCACAGAAGAGGCATGAAACTCACACTTCTCAGCCTTAACGTACAGTCTGTTCTCAAGAAGTCTCTGCAGTACCAGCCTAACATGCTGGACATGCTCCTGAAGAGTGCGAGAGAAGATAAGGATGTCATCAAGGTACACAAAAACAAACCTGTTTAACATGTCACGCAATACATCATTAATCATAGCTTGAAAAACCCCAGGTGCGTTCGTTAACCCAAAAGGCATTACCAAATACTCAAAATGTCCCCTGGGAGTATTGAATGCAGTCTTCCACTCATCCCCCTCCCTTATTCTCACCAAGTGGTACGCATTGCGAAGATCCAACTTAGTGAAGATGGTGGCTTCATGAAGGGGAACAAAGGCTGAGTCTATGAGTGGAAGGGGGTACTTGTTCTTGACTGTGATCTCATTAAGCCCTCTGTAGTCTATGCAAGGGCGTAGGGTCTTATCCTTCTTGTCCACAAAAAAGAAACCTGCGCCCATAGGCGATGAAGAGGGGCGAATAAGCCCAGCAGCGAGTGAGTCAGAGATGTAACTCTCCATGGCCTCCTTCTCTGGCCTAGAGATATTGTACAGTTTACTAGACGGAAAGGGGGTGCCAGGGAGCAAATCTATGGCACAATCGTAGGGCCGGTGAGGCGGCAAGGATAGGGCGTGGTCCTTGCTGAAAACCTCCTTGACACTGTGATATTCAGGGGGTACAGAGGTGAGATCAATGGGTTTGAGGGGGTCTGGTGCTCTAGTAACTGTGGGGTACAGCAGAGTGTAAGCAATGAGAGTGACAGAATAAACTCCAGTTAATGATAGACGAGTTGGCCCAATCTATGTGGGGGTTATGGAGCTTCAACCACGGAAAACCTAAAACGAGTGGTGACATGGGTGAGGGGATAAGGTACAGGGAGATTATCTCATGACGGTTGCCAGAGATCTTGAGGGAAACTGGAGCAGTACGGTGAGTAACTTGGGCTAGGAGTCTCCCATCTAAGGCAAACACATCCTTAGGTTCTGGAAGAGGCTCAAAAGGAAGTTTAGACTGCATCACAAAGTCAGAGTCAATGAAATTGTCATCCGCACCAGAATCAATCAAGACCTGCAGCGGAACAGAGTTCTGAGACCAGGAAATAGTACCTTTGACTGGGATGCGGTTGGAGGAGGCTGAGTTGATAGAAGTGTGGCTCATCAGTGCTCCCCCTGTCGCTGATGAGCCATGTCTTTTGGCAGAGAGGGACAACCGGCGCTGACGTGACCAGCCTGGCCACAGTAGAAGCAGAGTCTCTGACGAAGACGGCGTTGACGTTCTGATGGAGTAAGCGTCATCCTTCCCAGCTGCATGGGCTCCTCCATAAAGAAGGGAGAGACCTGGGTATCTGGAGAAGGTCTGGGAGGCCCGGAGTCAGGAGGATGGCGAGAAGGTCCAGAGAATGCCGGCCGACTAGGAAACTTGGACTGAGGGGGAAAGGAGGTGGAGCTATGTTTTCCTGATCTCTCCCTACGCCTCTCGCGGAGGCGGTTATCTAGTCGTATCGCTAGAGAAATCAACTCCTCTAAGGAGGAGGTTTCATCCCTAACAGCTAGTTCATCCTTTAACTCATCATTAAGCCCCTTATAAAATATTCCCAGCAAAGCCATGTCTCCCCAACCGCTCTCAGCTGCAAGAATGTGGAAATCAATAGCAAAATCAGCAACAGAGCCTGAACCCTGGTGGAGTGAAAGGAGTCTTTTACCAGCCTCCTTCCCCCTCACTGGATGATCAAACACTCTACGCATCTCTGCAGTAAAAGACGACAGACTGACTAATAGGCAAGTTGCTGTTAGATATGGCAAGGGCCCATGCTGCTGCTTTATCACTCAGTAGGCTCATGATGAAAGCAACCCTAGTTCTATCAGTGGAATAAGTGAAAGGCTGTTGCTCAAACACAAGACTACACTGGTGTAAGAACTGACTACAAGACCCTAAATCTCCTGAATACGTGACGGGTGTGGGGATAAAGGGCTCACGAGGATTGCAGGGCTGTCGTTCTGGATCAGCTTGAGGTGGAGGAGCAGGGTCTGTAGCTTGAGCATCGGCAGTCGGCGGGAGTGTGGAGAGATGTGCTGCGACCTGTTCCATACGGCCTCCGATGTTGGTCACACCGGCGGTTAAATCCCGAATCGCTTCCATAACTCTCTGCAGAGCTCTGTCATGTTGCCCTATCATTACCCCTTGAGCAGCAAGCGCTTCCCTGAGTCTCTCATTCTCTGCGGGGTCCATATTGGCCAGAGTATTCTGTGAGGTTTAGATACTACTGGGACCCCAAAGCAGAGACTGACAAAAAATAAACAAGGTAATCCAAGGCAGGTACTGACGACAGGGAGCTTGGCTGGCCGTAGTAAACCAAAAACAAAGCTGCGGGAAAACGTTTCCGACCAAAACTCAAAAGAACTCCTTAACCAACTACAACAGACTCCAGGCTGCAGAAAGGCACTCTGGACCGCGGGACAGCATGACAAATACTCTGGCAGAGAAGTGAGGTGAGGGCCAGGCTCTTAAAGAGCAGGTAATCAAGTGAGTGGGGACAGGTGTGCCTCATCTGCAGCCAGGAGTAACCAGCCACGCCCCCCTGTCACACACCAGCCCTGCAGAGACAGAAAGACAGAGTAGTGAGGGGTAAAAGGAGCACACAACAAGTTAAACACAAAAACGACAAAAGCCCCATGCAAAACATAACAGTATGTTTAACACACAGAAGGATTCACAAAGCATGAACACACACAGGCAACCACATCGACAAGTTGTGTAACCATTTCTTATGTTGTGTGTTTCTAGGAACAAGAGCCAATGTTAACAGAGACAACACCAATGAAGCAGCAATAGAGGAAGTGCTGGGCGAAGCAGATGTAAGATAACTTAAATATAATTATGTAAAGTATAGTTTTGGGGTTTTATGTAGGATGTATTGCATATCACTGCAGTTGGCCTATTAGAATATATTCTATAATCTTTAGACATAATTTATAAGGCTGTTTGAGAAAAGTTATGGATCTGACAACAAGGGTTCGTCCTCCTGGGAGCATGTTTACGTTTTGAGAATTTGAGAATAAGATACCTTCTCAAGATTTAGATATTTATTGGGAACAAGTGGACAATGTGGTATGATTAAGGCATCAGAGAAAAGGTCAGTTGGTGACCAAACTCATGAAAATGATTCCTGCCATGAAATGTTGTATGTATCATCACGTCAGAATTTAATTTGCCCAATACTGAGGTTAAATACTGGCAAAACTCATGACATCCCCATCAGTCTCTGTCTTAGTTCTGATGAGCAAATGTTGTAGCATGTCAGTATTGACATTGATCATGTTAGCATGCAGATGTTAGCATTTAGCTTAAAGCACGGTGAGCATTAGGGTAGATTCTCCTTATTGTGACATCATGGTGGCAGATGAAAGGCCAGGGGGTCATTACAATGATTAATAATTATTCTAATCAGCCAATGAATATGTATATCACATTTCACTTCAATTGAACCCATAAATAGAAGGAATTCTTGAATTACTGATCACATTTAAAAGACCTATTTTTATGTGCATAATAATATGAATTTTGATCAGAGTATAAATTCTCTTTTTATATTTGTTGATTATTTTTTAGATTTATGCAAACCAAGAGTTGTTGCTCTCAGAAAAGTTGCCCACCAAACAGCGGCGTGCCTGTCAACGCAATGAGTATGCAGGTGAAGACCAACAAGACTCTGTGTATCGCAACATCTCCGCATCAGAGGATATCTACTGCAATGACATTTACATAAACAGTTAGCCATATGAACAGCATGCACCGCTGTGATCATCCTCTCATTTCTAGGTCACATTTGTAACCAATGATGTGCTGATGATGTGTTCAGGAGCAACAACGATATGTATTTTATCAATAATTACCATCAGTTATATTTGTATTCATTGCTTTATTAATTGCTTTAACTTTACTTTTGCATATATGCATATAAAACTAAATATTACTCCTTGTTATTTAGTTGACTCATTATTTATTTTCGATGTAATAGATAAGATTTTAATTGATCTTTCGTTCTGCATGCCTTAACTCCAAGGAATTTATGAGCACATCTCTGTAATATGTTAATTAAAATATCTTATTACTTAGTCAAGATACCTTTAATTAGTTGAGGGCTAACTTGGATTAAGCACGATAAAAAAACTATAACAATTCTGGGGTTACATTTGATTTCACACATCATAGTTTACCTAACCTGCATGTCTTTGGACTCGGCTAAAGAACATGTTATCATCACACAGAAGAGAGTTATTGCTCCCGAATTAAAGAGCCCAATTTATTTGAAGCTTGTATACATGTGAATCAAAACGTTGATCTCACAAGGATCAGAATCAGAATACTTTATTAGTCCCACAGAGGGGAAATGTACGTTGTTACAGCAGAAAAAGAGCCAAAGACAGCTTAATGTTACGTACAGTAGAAGCAAGCAAAAAAAGTATTAAAAGAAAAGTTATAATATAATAACAAATATAATAAAATAAAAAGTTACACAATTTACAAAATACACATCTTGTAGCAGTTCTAAGGATTTAGCAGCCAGGTATACATTGCAGTTATTAACGGCATATACATATATTGCACATATACTGTAGCACTAGTTGGTTGGTATTTAACAGTGTAGTGGACATTTTTATTATACCCTTATATGCTTAAACCAAATGCTTCTCATAAATGTCATGTGCTGTTTTCTTTTTCTTCTACGCGCTTCAAGGCCACAGAGTGTGGTGTCTCGTCAATTGTGTTAGTCGTGTTTGTTTTATGTCTGTCACTTCATGTTTAGTCAGGTATGTAATTCCAAGTCTAGTAAGGTTTCTATGTAGAGTCACGTTTTCTCGCATTCATGGTTTTCCCAGGGATATCGTATCGGACCGAGGCCCCCAGTTCATCTCAGGTTTTTGGAAGGAGTTCTGCCATCTCCTGGGTGCCACCGTCAGCTTGTCTTCGGGTTACCACCCGCAGTCCAATGGCCAATCAGAGCGGATCAACCAGGAGCTGGAGACCTGTTTGCGGTGTCTCGTTTCCCAGAACCAGGCATCGTGGAGCAAGCACCTGGTGTGGGTCGAGTATGCTCACAACACACTGCCCACCGCAGCTACTAGACTTACTCCTTTCCAGTGTGTTTATGGTTATCAGCCACCCTTGTTCCCTGCCAATGAAGGTGAGGTCACGGTCCCGTCGGCACACGCCATGGTCTGTCGGTGCCGCCGGATCTGGGCAGGTGCTCGTCGTGCTCTCCTGCGCAGTGCCAGCCAGATGAAGAAGGTGGTGGATCGGCATCGCAGACCTGCTCCATCCTATAGGCCTGGACAAAGCGTTTGGCTGGCTACCAAAGACTTACCCCTTCATGTCATGTCCAGAAAGCTAGCCCCAAGGTTCGTGGGTCCTTTCCAGGTGTCTAAGGTGATTAACCCAGTGTCTGTGCGCTTACGTCTACCCAGGTCGCTCAAAGTCCATCCGACGTTTCATGTGGGGAAGGTCAAGCCTGTAAGAGAGAGTCCTCTGGTGCCCGCCTCTAAGCCCCCACCGCCTCCCCGGATGGTTGATGGTGGTCCTGTCTACACTGTTAAGAAACTGCTTGGAGTCCGTAACCGTGGTCGAGGGAAACAATTCCTCGTGGACTGGGTTGGTTACGGTCCCGAAGAAAGACAATGGGTCCCTGCAAGCTTCATTGTAGATCGGAGTTTGATCACTGACTTTTATCAGGATCACCCAGGAGGGTCTGGGACTTCCGGAGCAGTCCCTAGAGGGGGGGGTACTGTGGTGTCTCGTCAATTGTGTTAGTCGTGTTTGTTTTATGTCTGTCACTTCATGTTTAGTCAGGTATGTAATTCCAAGTCTAGTAAGGTTTCTATGTAGAGTCACGTTTTCTCGTTACTTCATGTCTTGTCTGTCTATTTCATGTCATGTCTCGTTTTCCCATTTCCTGTTTTATTTTGTACTTACCTCTTGTCTTTCCTTTCAGGTCCTGTTAATTCCTCACTTTGGGTGATTTTCCGTCATCGTCAGCGTCTGCCCCGCCCCTGATTGTTTCCACCTGGTCCCTATTCCCTCATGTATAAATAGTCCTTGTCTCCCTTTGTCTTGTGCCAGTTCGTCTTGTTTCAGTGTGCTTCCATGTCCAGAGACCCAGCGTTAAAACCAGAGAGAAGAGTTTTGTTTGTTTGAAATCGAGAAGTTTTGTTTTGTCCTCGCTTGAGTGATTTTTTGTTAAAACTTTGTTTTATTTTTTCATTAAAATCTGAGCCGTCGCATTTGAGTCCAGTATTTTTGTACCCCGTTCTAACAGAACGAACTGGCCAACATGGACTCGGCCGACTCAGAAAAAATTAAAGTGGATGGCGAAGAACAGAGAGCAGAGCTTGCTCACCATGCTGCACAGCTGGTCTCCATTAACAGAGGAGTTGGTAACCTCACTGATCGCCAAGCAGAATTCCGGGAGGCTGTAACGAATCAAGTTAATCACCTGGCGGTTCAAGTGCACAGAGCTCTTGCCCAGCTCGAGGCTGGATCATCTACACGGTCTCCTACTATGCCAAGCCCATCCGTTGCATCCGCTGGTGCTGCTGCAGACCACATTCCCTCTTCTGGAACGTCGCTTCGCCTTGCATCTCCAGAAAAGTTTTCCGGGGACTCTGGGGACTGTCGCCCCTTTCTGGTACAGTGTGAACTGCATTTCACCCATAACCCCTCAGCCTTTATCTCAGACCAAGCTAGAGTAGCCTTTATGCTGTCCCATTTAACCGGGCGAGCTGCTGCCTGGGCTACGGCCGAATGGTCCTCTAATTCTCCAGTGAGCCAGTCAGTGAACATGTTCTCAGAGACTCTAAGGCATGTTTTTGATCACTCTTCACCAGCCAGAGAGGCTAGCCGAGTGTTAATGCAGATTAAACAGGGACCCAGAAGAGTGGCAGATTATGCGATACAATTTCGCACTTTAGCAGCAGATAGCGGGTGGAACACCCCAGCCCTTATTGATGCCTTTATGAATGGATTAAAGGATTCTATTAAGGATCAATTAGCACCCCTGGAGCTACCAACAGATCTTAACTCTATCATTGCAATGTCTACCCGCATTGATATTAGACTTAATGAAAGGAACAGTGAAAGGTTAAGGACCAGCGTGCGCCCATCTGCCCCACAACGCCTATGGATAAACAATACACCTCTGACAACATCATCCGAGGAACCAATGCAGCTGGGCGGAGCCAGGATCACGGCAGAGGAGCGACAGCGCCGTTTCCGTGAAGGATGCTGCTTCTACTGTGGACAACATGGCCATGCTGCATCTTCCTGCCCGTTAAAAGGACAGGCTCATCGGCGCGACGGAGGGCGCTGGTGAGCCGATTTTCTGCAGCTGACTTTCCTCCACGTTCATTGACCAAGGTAAAATTACAGTTACGTGACCACACCATGACTCAGGGGGTACTAGTAGATTCAGGGGCGGACGAAAGTCTGATGGACTGGGGTCTTGTTAAAAGACTGGGTATTACTACTGTTCCTTTGACTTTTCCTGTAGATGCCAGTGCCTTACATGGCAAGCTGTTAATCAGAGTAACCCATATAACTGAACCCGTTCAAGTAACCATAGATGACATTCACACAGAAACATTAAGATTCCACTTATTTTACTCTGCACTTCACCCTATAGTTTTGGGACTTCCATGGCTCCTCAGGCACAATCCGAATATTGACTGGCGGTCGGGAAACATTATGAACTGGGGCTCTGATTGTAAAGTAACCTGCTTAGCCTCCCCTGGGAACTCCAGACAGTCTGTTAATCAGACAGACATCCCCAATAGAGTTACCACTGACATCAAGTCAGAGTATGCTGACCTGTCCAGAGTGCCTGCATGTTATCTGGACTTAAAAGAGGTTTTTGACAGGACTAAGGCTACTTCGCTACCACCTCATCGACCTTATGACTGCCCTATTGACCTTTTGCCTGGAGCTCCGATCCCTAGAGGTCGGCTTTACTCGATCTCTGCACCAGAAAGAGGGGCCATGAAGACGTATATTGACTCTTCCCTTAAGTCTGGACTCATTAGACCGTCGTCATCACCTGCGGCTGCAGGCTTTTTCTTTGTGGGCAAGAAAGATGGTTCCCTCCGTCCATGCATAGACTATAGTCCACTCAATGGAATAACTGTCAAGAATAGATGCCCCCTTCCACTAATGTCTACAGCGTTTGAACTGTTGCAGGATGCCCAAGTATTCACCAAACTGGACCTCAGAAACGCCTATCATCTCGTCAGAATTCGGGAGGGGGATGAGTGGAAAACAGGGTTCAACACTCCGAGTGGCCACTACGAATATCTTGTTATGCCTTTTGGTTTATGCAATGCTCCAGGTGTTTTTCAGGGTATGATCAATGATGTGTTGAGGAACTTTCTCAACAAGTTTGTCTTCGTCTACCTTGACTACATCTTAATTTTCTCACCGGATGAGGAAACTCACATTCAACATGTCCGCCAAGTACTCCAGAAACTGTTGGAGAATCAACTGTACTGCAAAGCTGAGAAATGTGAGTTTCATGTCAAGACGGTCTCCTTCCTGGGTTATATCGTCACCGCTAACCATGTTCAGATGGATCCAGTAAAGGTTAGTGCTGTGGAAGATTGGCCAACTCCCACAAACGGGAAACAGATCCAACAATTCTTAGGCTTTGCCAATTTCTACAGAAGGTTCATAAGAAACTTTAGCACCATTGCGGCGCCATTACATGCACTAACCTCTTCTCATGTTGTTTTTAAGTGGAACACTGAGGCGGAGAAAGCCTTTCAAAGACTTAAGACGTTGTTCACAACCGCTCCAATCCTCACAGTGCCTGACCCGCAGAGACAATTCATTGTGGAGGTGGATGCCTCGAACGAAGGCGTCGGAGCGGTGCTCTCCCAAAGGTCTGCTCAGGACAACAAGCTCCATCCTTGTGCTTTCTTGTCACGGAAGTTGACAGACGCAGAGAGGAATTACGATGTGGGGAACAAGGAACTTTTGGCAGTAAAGATAGCCTTAGAAGACTGGCGTCATTGGTTAGAGGGGGCGGAACAACCATTTATAGTATGGACTGATCACAAGAACCTGGAATTCATTAGAAAATCCAAAAGACTAAACCCACGCCAGGCTAGATGGTCATTGTTTTTTAGTCGCTTTAACTTCACCTTGTCATACAGACCAGGCTCTCAAAATGTGAAACCAGATGCTTTGTCACGCATGTACGAGCCTGAACCTGCTGCCAAAAAACCTGAAAGCATCCTTCCACTTCATTGTGTGGTTGGGGCAGTTTCATGGCAAATAGAATCTGTGGTGAAGCAAGCACATGGTGAGAGCCCGGCTCCTAGTGGTTGCCCGCAAAATAGGTTGTTTGTACCTGTTTCTGTTCGCTCACAGGTAATTCACTGGGCTCACACGTCTTTGCTCACCTGTCATCCGGGGGTTAAACGCACAATCTTTATGATAAAGCAACGTTTCTGGTGGCCGGCTATGGAGAAACAGGTGGCAGAGTATGTGGCAGCCTGCACCGTTTGTGCCAGAAACAAGACCTCCAAACAAGCTCAGATGGGTCTGCTGCAGCCTCTTCCTGTTCCACATCGTCCATGGTCACACCTCTCCATGGACTTCGTCACTGGATTACCCGTTTCTGAGGGAAACACCACCGTCCTGACGGTGGTGGACAGATTCAGTAAGATGGCACATTTCATTGCATTACCCAAGCTCCCCTCTGCCAAAGAAATGGCAGAGGTCATGTTACGTGAAGTTTTCCGCATTCATGGTTTTCCCAGGGATATCGTATCGGACCGAGGCCCCCAGTTCATCTCAGGTTTTTGGAAGGAGTTCTGCCATCTCCTGGGTGCCACCGTCAGCTTGTCTTCGGGTTACCACCCGCAGTCCAATGGCCAATCAGAGCGGATCAACCAGGAGCTGGAGACCTGTTTGCGGTGTCTCGTTTCCCAGAATCAGGCATCGTGGAGCAAGCACCTGGTGTGGGTCGAGTATGCTCACAACACACTGCCCACCGCAGCTACTAGACTTACTCCTTTCCAGTGTGTTTATGGTTATCAGCCACCCTTGTTCCCTGCCAATGAAGGTGAGGTCACGGTCCCGTCGGCACACCCCATGGTCTGTCGGTGCCGCCGGATCTGGGCAGGTGCTCGTCGTGCTCTCCTGCGCAGTGCCAGCCAGATGAAGAAGGCATCGCAGACCTGCTCCATCCTATAGGCCTGGACAAAGCGTTTGGCTGGCTACCAAAGACTTACCCCTTCATGTCATGTCCAGAAAGCTAGCCCCAAGGTTCGTGGGTCCTTTCCAGGTGTCTAAGGTGATTAACCCAGTGTCTGTGCGCTTACGTCTACCCAGGTCGCTCAAAGTCCATCCGACGTTTCATGTGGGGAAGGTCAAGCCTGTAAGAGAGAGTCCTCTGGTGCCCGCCTCTAAGCCCCCACCGCCTCCCCGGATGGTTGATGGTGGTCCTGTCTACACTGTTAAGAAACTGCTTGGAGTCCGTAACCGTGGTCGAGGGAAACAATTCCTCGTGGACTGGGTTGGTTACGGTCCCGAAGAAAGACAATGGGTCCCTGCAAGCTTCATTGTAGATCGGAGTTTGATCACTGACTTTTATCAGGATCACCCAGGAGGGTCTGGGACTTCCGGAGCAGTCCCTAGAGGGGGGGGTACTGTGGTGTCTCATCAATTGTGTTAGTCGTGTTTGTTTTATGTCTGTCACTTCATGTTTAGTCAGGTATGTAATTCCAAGTCTAGTAAGGTTTCTATGTAGAGTCACGTTTTCTCGTTACTTCATGTCTTGTCTGTCTATTTCATGTCATGTCTCGTTTTCCCATTTCCTGTTTTATTTTGTACTTACCTCTTGTCTTTCCTTTCAGGTCCTGTTAATTCCTCACTTTGGGTGATTTTCCGTCATCGTCAGCGTCTGCCCCGCCCCTGATTGTTTCCACCTGGTCCCTATTCCCTCATGTATAAATAGTCCTTGTCTCCCTTTGTCTTGTGCCAGTTCGTCTTGTTTCAGTGTGCTTCCATGTCCAGAGACCCAGCGTTAAAACCAGAGAGAAGAGTTTTGTTTGTTTGAAATCGAGAAGTTTTGTTTTGTCCTCGCTTGAGTGATTTTTTGTTAAAACTTTGTTTTATTTTTTCATTAAAATCTGAGCCGTCGCATTTGAGTCCAGTATTTTTGTACCCCGTTCTAACACAGAGCTGCTTTAGCTACTGGGAGACTCACACACAGTCACACAAGAACTTCCCTACTCTGGGAACCGTTATGCTATCTACCGCTCAAGGCCAGGTGTCTAATAACAATGTGACTGTGTGAAGACAGATTTCTCATGTTCCCACTCATTTCCTATATAACCTTCACTTTTTCATTGTACTACGCACACTCTGGCAGACTATCCTATACTCTGTCAGACCTGTGTCTATCTTTATTGTATCCTATGTATTTGAAGCTTCAAATAAATAACCAAAAGACAGCTCTGTTCGATTCACCATTTATTTGTTTTGATCACTTTGACTTGTACTCTCCAGCCGTGTTGGGTCCTAGATTTCCATAACAAATGGCGTTGTCGGCAGGATCTCTGCAAGTTCGATTGGGCACACCTCCGGATGCTAGTGGTTGCTCCAGGATCCTCGGATCCTCCTCTACCTCGACAGAAACCGTACGGGACGAGAGGACCAGCGCCGGGTGGAACCGATTGACTTCACGAGATCCAACAAACTCAAAGGGCTTTCAATACTCGGTGAGATGTACAGAGTCTAAATTGTTTAAAGTTAAACGTAATTAAAACTCCATGACATTTATGAGAGGGACCGCTCGAAAGTAGGATATTTGGGATATCCGTCGTGATTTGGGATTACGATCAGTTTTTGTGTGATTTGTACTGAGAAACAAATATCACATCATCGACGGATGAAAAAATAGTGTTTTGGTAACACTTAAAGACTTTGTTATGGGAGCAAAGCAAGTGTTTTGGTAACACTTAGGGTGCGTTCACACCTGCCTTATATAGTCCGGTTGAATCGAACCCTGGTGCGTTTAGCCGCTTGGTGCGGTTCATTTGGGTCGGTGTGAACGCAGTCCGAGACCTCTGAAGTGAACTAAACAACCGGACTCTGGTCCGCTAAAATAGGTGGTCTCGGAGCGCTTGCTTGCGAACTCTGGAGCGGTTCATTGCTGGTGTGAACGCAGTCCGCACCAAAACATAGGAAGCGCAGTATTTACGTGTCACAAGAACGCAGATATCTTCAAAAATCTTTAGCGAAAGAGTCTTTCAAGACATCCGCGGTTGTTTAGTTAAAGAGTAAAGCAGAATGAAGTGTTGAACAGTGACGTGTAAAGTAAAAATTCTCCGTCAGCTACATAAAAGTAAGAACACCTGTCGTCAGTGAAACTCCCTCCTCTGCAGACTGCAGAACGTCTCTCATGGATAAGCATGAAAAGAACACCGACAGGCTGATCAGGAGCCCGACGCGAAGCGGAGGGATCTAGATCGGCATGAAGGTGTTCTTTTCCTCATAATGACCGCGCTGCTGCACATTATCCCGCTTATTACATGGCCACATTCTCAACAAAGTAACGACATGACTCCCAATATTAATTGAAATGCTTTTGTGGATTTAGAAAATGATTTTATTGATTTAAAAAATAGTTGTATGTATTTACATTTACATGCATCCGCTAAGAAAAATAGTCCGGCAGGAACTGCTTCGATAGCGTTTTTGAGGAGCTTCATGATTACAGATTTGAAAAAAATCGTTGCTTGTGTCGGGGACCAAGCAGTAAGACAACAGGACACAGGAGTGGTTTAAATAAACTAGGGTTTTTATTTACCTAAAAATCCACAAAACATCATATAAATAGCAAGGCCTATAAAAGAGGTCAACAGAAAATACCTCAAAGAAACATAACGGGTGTTAACTCAACAAACGGACCTGCTACAATGAAACACCAAGGAACCTATATAGTGGCTTGGCCAAACCAAGTTGAACCCAAGGGATAATTAATAGTCACATCATACACAGGACACTGACAAAACCCAAAGCCCCCCTTTGACATGGAAGCAGGTGGTTTGTCCCAATCTGTCCCAATTGGCTCCTTGCAGTATTTATGAGCCCTCAGCGCTCGGCCACGCCCTTTGCTGAACCAGGAAGTAACCTCCCCCAATGGACATGGTAACTCAAGAGACAAAGAATGTAATTAATACAAACAAATACTTGTGTTTTAGCTGTGCTAAAATGTTTGAAGTAATGTCATATTACAATCAAATAAAGAGTTTAACATCTAGAGCAAATGTGTGGTGTTAATTGGCATGTTTTATTGTAGCTGCACTAAAGCAAAACTACTAAAGATGAGGATGCAGTGTAGTTGGTTTAACCTGTGTGGCTGTGGCCATCACACACTCCCCCCCCCCCCCCCCCCCCCCCCTTCAAGACTCTCGCTGAAACAGCGAGAGAGGTAGTCAGCTGTGACATTGTCCTTGCCTGGGATGTGCTGAATGTTAAAGCGGAATGGTTGCAGTGCCAGGTACCACCGGGTAATCCTTCCATTGGTATCCTTCATCCTTCCCATCCACTGAAGCGCTTTATGATCAGTCTCCAGGGTGAATTCTCTACCCAGGAGGTAATACCGGAGAGAGTCGAGGGCCCATTTGATAGCCAGTGCCTCCTTTTCCACGGTTGAATACCTGACCTCCCTGGGGAACAGTTTCCGGCTGATGTAGGCCACTGGATGGCGGTTGTCTGATGACCCCTGGAGCAGCACAGCGCCCAGACCCCTATCAGAAGCATCCGTCTGCAAGATAAAATGTTCATCAAAGTTTGGACTGTAAAGAACAGGTTTCTTACTCAATGATCCCTGGATGTCGTGAACATTTTTATTTTTATTTTTTTTATTTATCCTTTATTTATCCAGGAATGTCCCATTGAGATACAAGATCTCTTCTTCCAGGGAGTCCTGACCAACACGGCACACAACAAGTTTCAACATAAAACAAAGGCATTAAACAAAAAAAACATACAATTCAAATATAAATACAGAAGGCCATTTGTGCAGTGGCAAGAAGCATAATCACATCAGCAATAGCATCAGGTAAAACAGTTACATGTTTCATGAAGGGCTAATCGTAGCATACCTTTAAAAGCATTTACAGTAGGAAGTGCCTCTAGACAAAGTTTTACTTGCAGCGTATTCCATAAAAAGGGAGCATAGTGGGAGAATGCAGCTTTACCAAGCTCTGACTGCATCAAAGGAACATTTAAAAGCATCCCATTTGCTGCTCGTCTAGTATTAAAAAAGCAAGTATAAAATGACAGAAGTCTGGAGATATATAAGGGCAGCTTACCTAGCAATGACTTAAGGATAAAAATCAACATGTGTGATTGTCTTCTTTGGTACAGAGAGGACCATCCTAAGGACTGATACAAAGTGCAGTGGTGGGTGCGAGAGCCTGCACCCGTTACAAAACGTATAGCAGTATGGTACGCAGAGTCCAGCTTTTTAAGCAGGGAGGAAGAAGCATGCATATAGATCACATCGCCATAGTCTAATACAGACAGAAAGGAACTCTGCACAATTCTCTTCCTGGCTTCAGACGGGAAACATTTCCTTAAACGAAAGAAAAAGCCCAGTTTAGGTCTAAGTTTTCTCAGTAGGTTCCCAATATGAACATCAAAGGCCATCTTTTCATCAATCCATAAGCCCAGATATTTGTAGGATGCTACTTTGTCAAGGCATGTCCCTTCCAGTGTAAGAATCGGAGGGACAGCTGTATTAGCTCGAGAGCGAGAGAAGGTCATGTACTTGGTCTTTTTTGCATTAAGGACCAGTCTTAGCCTTAGCAAGGAGTGTTGCAGTGTATTAAAAGCATCCTGTAGAAGCTCTATAGCCTGAGTTAAAGAGGAAGCCACTGTATAAACAACTGTATCATCGGCGTATAAATGAAACCGTGCTGGGTTTATCCCAGTTCATTTATAAAGATGGAGAATAAGACAGGGGCCAAAATAGAGCCTTGTGGAACACCTTTGTTTATAGTAAGAGCAGCTGAGGTATAATCTTCTACTGAGACACACTGAGTTCTTTCAGATAGATAGTTTTTAAACCAGCTCAAAGCCATTTTGCCAAGACCTATGCAGCCAAGCCTCTGCAGTAGCAATGCATGATCCACAGAATCAAAAGCTTTAGACAGATCAACAAACAATGCTGCACAGTGTTTTTTCTTGTCTAGTGCTTCAATGATGTCATTTGAGACTAGCATAGCCGCTGAAGTAGTACTATGGCCTGATCTGAAGCCGGACTGAGACTCGCTAAGAATATTATGGTCAGTTAGAAACTTTTTCAGTTGTTCGTTTACAAGAGATTCAAAGACTTTGGCCATTACAGACAGTCTGGAAATAGGGCGATAATTATTTAGGTCAGAGGGGTCTCCGCCCTTTAACAAGGGGAGAACCATGGCCGACTTCCATGAGCTAGGTAATTCACCAGCATAAAGACTGAGATTCAGAATAGAGGTTATGGGTTCTGCAATCAGACCTGCAGCAACTTTGAAGAAGAACGGCTCTATCTTGTCTGGGCCTGAAGATTTCTTTACATCTAGGCTCATTAAAGCTTTGTGAACCTGAGAGGTCAAGATGGGGGCAAAGGTGAACAGTTGATCAGGGTCAAGTGGCGGAGGACCTGGCTCTCCTTCTGCAGCGATCATCCCTGAGTTGCTAGAATCAAAGATTGAGCCAGCAGAAATAAAATGATTATTAAAGCTGTCTGCAATATCCATTTTGCCCTTGATTTCACTCTGATTTACCCTTAAGAGATCAGGAAGGCTGTTTGGAGTGATAGAACCTGAGGAGGATTTAACAAGTTTCCAAAACTTTGCAGGGTTATTCAAATTGTCATGTATTGCATTAAGATAGTAGGCACATTTAGAGTTTTTAATCAGCTTAGTGCATTTGTTTCTTAATGTCCTATACAGATTCCAATCTAATGGAATATTCGATTTCTTTGCTTAGCCCAGGCAGTGTCTCTCTGTCGAATGAGAGAGGATATAGAATCATTAAACCAGGGGTTGTCTTTACCGCTTATCCTAGATGTCCTAAAAGGAGCATGCTTGTCACATATAGCCAAGAAGGTGGATTTAAAATAATTCCATGCTAACTCAACATCGGTCATAAGTGAAACAATGTGTAAATCACTATTAAAAACATCATGTAGAAACGCCTGCTCATCGAAATGTTTGAATCGCCTCTTGTGAATGAAACGTGGCTTTCCTTTAGGGATCTTACAGGTTCTCACACAAGCAATTGCGCAGTGGTCGCTTATATCATTACAAAACGTGCCTACTGCGGAGAAACGCTGAGGTGCGTTTGTAAGAATAACATCAATCAAAGTGGACTTCTCTAAATCTTTTTGGTTTAACCGAGTTGGCGAGTTAACTAGTTGCACCAAACAGAGAGAGTCACAAGTGTCCTTGAAAGAGTTTTGTAAATCCGTTTGCCAGTCCCAGTTTAGGTCTCCGAGTAAAACCATCTCGGATTTAGTCCAGTTATGGAGAAGATTGGAGAGTATATTCGTGGCTTCGCTTGAGGCAGCGGGCGGGCGGTAGCATCCGATCACTATAATGTCTGAACCACTTGGGAGCAATAGTTTAATTACAGAGAGTTCAAAGCATTTTGGTTTTGTTAGGGATTCGATGCAGGTGCAGTCTAAATGGTTTTTAACATAAATCGCAACCCCGCCCCCTTTTCCCACACGGTCTGTTCTAAAGACATTGTAATCTTTTATATTTATCATATCATTTGTAATCGACTTTTTGAGCCACGTCTCAGAAAGGACAATGATATCAGAGTCAGTCGAATCGGCCCATATTCTGATGGAGTCCATTTTATTAATCATGCTGCGAACATTAAGGTGAAAAAGACGTAATCCGTCTTTCGTTCTAAACTCCTCTGGTGTTTGCAGCTGAGACAGTTCTGGGCCTGGATTCGGTTTCACGTTACCCGACATCAGGAGTAGGAGAATTAGAAGCCAGGTCCTCCTCGCTGGGCTGGTCGGCTTGCCGTCGCAAGTGCGCGCTGCATAGGGGGGAAAGTCTCCCATTTCCCTGGGCCCATAGACAGCGTAGTCCTCGCGGCAGAACCCCGGGTAGATGAGACGTCCATGAGAGAAGGTCCTCCGCGAGCAGCGGGGTTGTCATCATGGCAACAACTCTTCCTAAATCCGGGGAAGCCATGGTGCCTGGGGTAGGCCACACATCAAGCGCAGGTGTGTCTTGTGGGTGTTCAGCGTCGGGAGCGACACCGGTCCCGGAGATCCCCAGCACCAGGTAGCCGACCAGGTAGAATAGCAGGGGAGGTAGCCACATCATATATAAAATAAACTCCTTAATGTTTCTTGATTTATCGTCCAGTTAAACTTGTCCTCTCTGACTCTAAAGTCTCAGAAAGTTGACGTGAACTTTATAAACTTTATAAACGTCTTCCTTTTGACCGAAGAACAACCGTCTGGTTTCTCTCTGAAAGCAGCGGCACTACTATGTTCAGCCCTATGCCTTTGCTGACTGCTGCCATGGACTCCTCTGTCCACTGTATCTGATTTGAAGACCGGGATCCAGTCTGGTCTGTGAGTAGAGCTGCCCTGGCAGAGAATTGTGGTACAAAGCGGTGGTAGAAGCCTGCCATGCCCAGAAAAGATCGGAGCTGCTTCCTTGTTTGTGGCACAGGACATGACTCGATGGCCTGAATCTTGCTGACCCGTGGCCGTATCACCCCACGTCCAATGATGTGGCCCAGGTACTCCGTCTCTGCAGCGGCAAAGACGCACTTCGATGGATTGATAGTCAGCCCCGCAGAGTAGAGGCGATCCAAGACAGTGTGCAGATGTTCCATGTGCTCCTCCCAGGTGGAGCTGTAAATGACAATGTCATCCAGATATGCTGCAGCAAAACCAGATAAATCACAAAGTACCTGATCCATAAGCCTCTGGAAGGTCGCTGGAGCACCATGCAGCCCAAATGGCATGACCGTGAACTGGAAAAGACCCAATGGTGTCCTAAAGGCTGTCAACTCCCTAGACCGCTCAGTCAGTGGAACCTGCCAGTAACCCTTGGAAAGATCTAATGTGGTTAAGTATTTGGCTTTTCCAAGCCGTTCTAGCAGTTCATCGATTCTTGGTGTTGGATAAGAATCAAACAAAGAAATTGAGTTCAGGTACCTAAAATCAATACAAAACCTAAGACTGCCATCCTTCTTTGGCACAAGGACCACTGGGTTGCACCACTCGCTTTTCGAAATCTCAATGATCCCCAGGGACAGCATCAGATCGACCTCCTTTTTCAGTGACGCCAGCAGGCGTTCCGGAATCCTGTAACTCAGCCGTCTCACAGAAGCACCTTCTCTAACCACAATGTCATGCTCAACAATATCTGTTCTCCCAGGATTCTCCTGAAATAATTCTGACCTACAGATTGTTCTCACCTGAAGCTGTTTGTCTTCTGAGAGGTGGCTGAGGTCATGGCTCACCGTAGCCCCCCCTGGAGATAGGTATTGCTCCTCCACTTCCTCTTGCACATCCCTGATGAGCATCACTCTTGCTTCTTGTTCAGGTCGCGGCACCCACTCTTTCAAGAGATTTATATGTAGTACTCTACTGGAGCGTGGCTTCCCAGGGGTCGATACCTCATATGTTGTGGGCCCGAGTTGCTTCTTGATCTCAAATGGTCCCTGCCACTTTGCCAACAGCTTGCTGTTATCACTTGGGAGGAGAACTAGTACCTTTTGTCCTGGGTTGAAGGATCTTTGCCGAGCTGACCGATCATACCAGGACTTCTGCTGTTGCTGGGCCACTGCCATGTGAGATTGGGCAAGCTGACTCATTTTCTCCAATCGATCTCTCATCTGAACAACATAGGATACAATGTTAACAGAACCCTCCCTCGCCTTGTTTCCCTCCCAAATCTCCCTCAACAGTGAGAGAGGTCCTCGTACTTCATGTCCATACAAAAGTTCAAATGGAGTGAAACCAGTGGAGGCTTGGGGTACTTCCCTATAAGCAAAGAGGAGGTATGGCAGCCACTGGTCCCAGTCTGTGCCACTGTTGTTGACAAACTTCCGTAGCATCTGCTTCAGGGTTTGGTTGAAACGCTCCGTCAATCCATCAGTTTGGGGGTGATATGGTGTGGTCCTCAGGCTCCGAATACCCAGCAAGTGATACACCTGTTTCAGCAGAGTGGACATGAAGTTAGTTCCCTGATCAGTTAATAATATTTCCTGAGGGAAACCTACTCTTGAAAAGAACTGAACCAAACAGAAAGCAACTGATTTTGCTTTTATGGATTTTAATGGAAAAACTTCTGGGTACTTTGTGGCGTAATCTGTTATGACTAGCATGTACCGGTTTCCCCCCTTGCTCCTCTCAACAGGACCAACAATATTGTACTTGAGTAAAGGAATAAGTACTCAGATCTTGTACTTGAGTAAAAGTAGAAGTACCAGAGTGTTACAGTAACAGTCCTGCATTCAAAAGGTTCCTCAAGTAAAAGTAGAAAAGTATTATCAGAATATAGTGAAAGTAAAGACAGTAAAAGTAGTCGTTGTGCAGATTAGTCCATTTCAGAATAATATATATATGATATGTTTTATAATGATTGATCATGAAAGTGTTCTCAAAGCTGGTAAAGGTGCAGCTAATTTGAATGGCTTTGTATTCTGCAGGGTAGCTTGTGGATTTACTCCAGGTGGAACTAAAGTCTGATTTAACACTTGATTATTTCACATCATTCCTCCAGATCTGTGAAGTAACTAAAGGGATTAAATACATGTAGTGGAGGAAAAGTACACCATGTACCTCTGACTTATGTTCACTTCCAACCTAAAAGTACCTCAAAAATAGTAATCAATAATGTATTGAAAAGTTATTTGCTGATTGGTTTTTATATCGGCTCAGCCAGGTTATATGGGAGGCCCAGTCTACGTACACTAAAACAAATGCCTTGGCTTAACAAAGAAAATCAAGGCAATAGGTTGCATCGATGGTTATTGAGTAAAGACAACTTATATTGAAATGTTGTTAAAGCAACAAAGTTATTGGGTTAGGGGAGAAGGCTTTTCCTCTACAATCAGAGGTGTTTTCAATTACCACTTACTTAATAATTGGTAGCATAAACACAAGTTTTTAAGTTGATTACTCCAAAAGTTCCAACTTGTTTTACCGTATAATTTAAGTGTAATCTTAAATTGTATGTACTTAATTACCACATGTTGAACATGAACACATGTTTTTAAGTTGACAACCATTTATAAATTAAGTTGCTCCAAATAATATTGTATTCAATAGGGTTTTTCTCTTAGCTTTTTCATGTTTTTGCTTTTAAAGAAAGAAATTAATTGATTCCACAACAAAAATATTAGGCAATTCATTTTTATTTTTGAACTGCAGGTGTTTATTTCAACACATGATGTTTCAAAAGGAGAGACTTCATTTGTGACCTGCTCCATCGAAATCAGTCGCATTGACCCGAAGACACATTTTGAGTTGTATACACGGTTGGAAAGAGGATATTCCTAGCTTTCTAATGATATCAGGATTGTTTTTGTACTCCAAATATTAAGCGAAATATGTCACATTATATAATGACTGTCACAGAGTCCTCATTTTGAGAAAAAGGCCTTTAAAGTTTCCTCTTCTCTGGAATCCATCGATCTGATTGATTATTAGTGGAGCAAATGATCAAAATACTACGGAGGGAAGATATTTTCGTTTGGAGGGGAAGCTCGCGAGTGTGTGTATACGTGTGTGCGTGTGTGTGTTTGTGTATTTTTGCATTTGTGTGTATTGTGTTTGTTTCCCGGGGAAAAGCCTCACGAGAAACACCGGCTGTTGTTGTGCCCGCTGTTGCGTTAAATTACTCCGTTCTCCGCTTGTAATTATGCCGTTACAAGCTTCAAAGTTATATTTATCATCTGAATTTGCCGAAACATGTTTAATATTCTGAAAGCCAAGACTCTGTTTAATTTAAATCAGATGAAAACAAACTGTAAAGGATCCTGCCGTGTTATCTATGATTACTTTACTCTTACGTTCATAATGTCAGCCGGAGGGAGGGGGGCGGCGCTGCTGGAAGAGCAGAGTGCGAGTGAGAGGTGCCTCTTCGTCCCTTCACAAGCTTCAAAAATGTACTTATCGTGTGATTTTGGAAATAAAAGTTTCATATTCTGAAAGCCAAGACTTGGTTTGTTTAAAATCAAACAAAACACCCGAACCCTGAAAAAATAGTTTTTTACGTAAATCCACGTTTATTCTGAAATGAGCCGTTGCGACTTCCGACTGATTTCGATAGAGCGGGTCACATTTAGTTTGAACATTGCCTGAAGACGGTTGACGTACTTTCCATTGTGTGCACACCTAGACCGGACTTAAAAGACAGACAAGTTTTTTATTGTTTAAACTTAAAAGACATTCCTCTAACCAACGCTGACCTCATTTTGTATGTTGATGGGTCTGCCTCTCGCGACCAAGGGGGCACTAATCGGGTTTTTTTTCCTATTGTTTCAGATTCTGCTGTACTCCGTTCTGGACCACTCCCATGTCGCCTCTCAGCACAAGCAGCAGAGCTCATCGCACTAACTGAAGCCTGCACGTTTGCAGAAGGCAAAACCGTGACTATTTACACTGACTCACGATATGCTTTCGGGGTAGTACACGATTTTGGGGCTATTTGGTTGTGTAGACAATTTCTGAAATCTGATGGCAAACCAGTACTTAACCATGTACTGGTTGCAGGCTTACTAAACGCCATTCTGCTCCCATCTGAGGTTGCAGTCTGTAAATGTGCCGCACACGCAAGCAGTACAGACCCAGTTTCCCTAGGAAATGCGTCTGCTGACTCAGCCGCAAAGGCAGCTGCTCTGACTCCTCTCGCACCTCACGCACACTCATTTGTTAAAACCCCTGTCTCCTCCTTCACTGACAAAATGTCATCACTGACTTCCATGCAGCAGCTAGCTACGCCAGTTGAGAAGGCTCAGTGGAAGGCTGCTGGGGCTGTTTTTGACCTAACCTCCAGCATCTGGGTGGGTCCAAATTCATTTCGCTAAGTTGACACATGGGTTGGATCATGTGTCAAAAGGAGGGATGTTAGAGTCTATCAATCAGGAGTGGTTCACAAGGGGGTTCACAGTAACAGCTCAAAAGCACTGTGAAGCATGCCTATCCTGCATTATGCAAAATTCTGGTAGACCAGTAAAGGTTACAGGACCCGGAGCACATCCACCTCCCACCAGGCCATTTGAGCACCTAATGCTGGATTTCATTGAGCTTAGCCCATCAGAGGGTAAGAAGCACTGTCTGGTGGTGGTCGACATGTGGTCCAAATGGGTTGAAGCTTTCCCAGTAAAAGCACAGACAGCAAATGCTGTGGCAAAGGCACTACTGAGGGAAATAATTCCTAGATGGGGACTACCAGACAACATTTCTAGTGACAACGGTTCACATTTTGCTAATGAGGCCATTACGCAGATAAGAGAATACATGGGCATGGACATCAGAAAGCATTGTGCTTATTTGGGGTGGAAAGAGAGAACGGCACAATCAAAAACAAATTAGCAAAATGCTGTGCAGACACAGGTCTGTCATGGACACAAGCTCTGCCCATTGTGCTGATGTACATGCGGATGCGGAAAAGAACACAGAGTCAACTCAGCCCATTTGAAATCCTTTTTGGGGCTCCTCCACAGATTGGACTCAAGGCTCCAGGATGTCCTCTTCCCTCCACAACTTTGTGTGAGGATGCTATGTTGTCATATTGTGTTAACCTATCATCCACTTTAGCGACTGCCACTGGTCCGCTTCACCGCCTTCAACCCGGCGACTTCGTGCTGATCAAGGATTTCCGGAGAAAGAGCTGGAAATCCAATCGTTGGCAAGGTCCCTACCAGGTGCTTCTCGTCACCCAGACAGCGGTCAAGGTCGCCGAGAGAGCTACGTGGGTCCACGCCAGCCACGGCAAGGTCATAGTCACAGGAAAGGAGAAACGGTAGAAGGAGACGACAACAAGTGACGTGTCCAAGTCGCCAACAGATGACAACAAGTGACGTGTCCAAGTCACCAATAGAAACAGATGACAACAAGTGACGTGTCCAAGTCACCAACAGAGATGACAACAAGTGACGTGTCCTAGTCACCACCAGCACCACACTTGCACTACATACACCAAAACACACTACACACAAGGTGTCACGAGCGAGTGCCAGCTGAGCGGTTCCATATGCTCTCTGGTTCCTCGTTTGTGTTATCGGTGTGCGGAGTCTGACTGTCCGTGTCACGAAATCGACCGAGAGAATACACTCACACACACCATGGAACATTTCCCCCTCGTGATGAGGGCTCGCCTGGAGAGACGACAACGCAACCGTGAGCAATGTGAATACTACTGGAGAGCCTGGACAATCATAGAATGGTTCCTCTGCATACTTGCCATGATAGTTGTGTTAGGACTAGTCCTATATGTTATGTATCCAGGGTCAGCACACAGCATGTTAGCCAAAATCGAGGTATCTAAGAGGTACATGGGGAAAGCAGGGCGAACCACATTTATTTTATTTTGTTGTCTGTATGTATGTATGTATCCGGCGCCGACCCGTGTGACACATTTTACATAGACATCGCGCCCAAAACTCAGATCCCCGAAAAGCGTAAGCAACCTTTGACGCAACTGTTGACATCCATAGGTACATCTACATTTAATCTATACATAGGCGATAACGACCATAGCAACATTGATGTGGGTCAGACCAGTAATGGGATCACCGGTAACGTCTGGTGGCACACTCTGAGATCATTCTTGCAGGAAGCAGGACAAAATGGGTCATGTTATGCATGCACCCTTTCCCCCAGGACTCATCAATGTGCTCTCTGACCCAGGTTGAACACCTCTGTGCGTTTATGGCTCTGACAAGGCCCATCAAGGGTGAAGACCGCGTAACCGAGTGGCGTTATGCTAGGAAGCTTCCCCCACCATGCAGTAATCGGTCTAACTCCCCTTTGCGTGCATCCACGTTTGATACCACATACGCAACGTACCAACCCGTCAGCCATGTGCACCCTAGTCATTTGAGAGGGATGAAACACAGCCTATGCATCCAGAGAGTGTACCACAAAACGTCTCTTACACCACCTTATTTTTCCCTAGGAACTACTACTGGTTGTACTCGTATCCTACGGAACACGTGCAATTACGGTGCTTACAAAAATCTCGTATTGTCACATATCCGGTGCCCCTGAAAGAATCCTTTCTAACGTAGCATTCCCTGATGTTAAACATATTTCCCTCCAACTGGCCTGGCCCAGTGAGGCTGGGTTTAGCGCGCCACAAGATTACGTTTGGTTGTGCGGCGACAAGCTCTATCAAGTTCTGGCTCCCCTCTGGATAGGTACATGCACTCTAGTGGATTTGAATCCAGCAGTCACTGTACTCACGTCCTTAATGTACACGACACATCATTACCCAGAGTTCCAACACCCCGACCACCACAAGGTAAAAAGAGATCTGACATCCGCTGGAGCTAAATTCATGGGTGGCCTGTTCCCATGGTGGGGTACAGTAAACAATGCCCATAAAATAGATACCTTACACGTCCGGCTAGAACCTCACTTACGAGACGACGCAAGGCTTCCAGGCATTGCCCCCATTCATAATAGCCTCTAGGAACATGCTCATGCAGCACCAATTTGCTCTTGACCTTTTGTTCGCCTCAAAGGGGGGCCTGTGTCATGTGATCGGTGACTCCTGTTGCACTTACATTCCCGACGCCACCAAGAACATCACTGACACCGTGCTGCATCTCAACTACCTGTTAGCCGACATGAAAGCGATCATTTTTGGCCTATTAATCAGTTGTACCTGTTTGATTATCCCAATACTGAAGAAGTGCATTTCCAGCATGGTATCCTCAGCTTTCGTTCAGTACACTGATATTCCATTACACGACAATCCTTTGCGCCACAGTGAGATAGACCAGCTAGAATCAGAAGAGTCTGATTCCGACACTACAATATAATCATGTGTACCCTCCTCTCTTATGCTTACATTATATTGGAGTCTGTCCTCCACAAAAACAGCCAGTTTTCTATGATATATTTGTGATGTGTTTACTTAAACCAGCGATGGAGTGTATTCATTGATGTGTTATATCAGTCTATCCTGTCATTTGTTTTTTTTATTGATCAAGTATGATCAAAACGGGAGAATGTAGTGGACATTTTTATTATATCCTTATATGCTTAAACCAAATGCTTCTCATAAATGTCATGTGCTGTTTTCTTTTTCTTCTACGCGCTTCAAGGCCACAGAGCTGCTTTGGCTACTGGGAGACTCACACACAGTCACACAAGAACTTCCCTACTCTGGGAACCGTTATGCTATCTACAGCTCAAGGCCAGAAGATGTCTAATAACAATGTGACTGTGTGAAGACAGATTTCTCATGTTCCCACTCATTTCCTATATAACCTTCGCTTTTTCATTGTACTACGCACACTCTGGCAGACTATCCTATACTCTGTCAGACCTGTGTCTATCTTTATTGTATCCTATGTATTTGAAGCTTCAAATAAATAACCCAAAAGACAAGCTCTGTCTGATTCACCATTTATTTGTTTTGATCACTTTGACTTGTACTCTCCAGCTTTGTTGGGTCCTAGATTTCCATAACAACAGCAAGGGATTTTCTAGCACGCTATTGGTAAAAATGAGGAAGTGCTGACACTGCAGGTGTGATATTTACCCACATTATATTTTGTACATTTTGTACTTTGCTGTATGTGAGAAACAAACAGTTCACATTAATTTATTGAGAGAAATCTAAGCAATTAAGTGTTAAACCCCCATACATTGTAATGATCCTTTGTTTCACAACCACATTTCAACAATCGACACATATCTAGGGGAGGCCCATAAAACTTCCATTAGGAGAAAGGCGTTTCCTGTACCACGATGCAGATCAAAAATAAAAAGTGCAAATAAAACGTACAAATGAAGAAACACCTTCATGTAAGTGTTTTGGGCCGTTGAAGCGTGTTTGCAAGGGTCAGCCACTTTACATAGCACCACTGTCAAACATATCAAAAGTGTGTGTGTGTGTGTGTGTGTGTGTGTGTGTGTGTGTGTGTGTGTGTGTGTGTGTGTGTGTGTGTGTGTGTGTGTGTGTGTGTGTGTGTGTGTGTGTGTGTGTGTGTGTGTGTGTGTTCCTTTCTTATGACCCAACAGTGAGACAATGACCCTATTTCAAATGAAACAGGAACATGAAACAAATGCTTGGAACTCAGTCGGGGTGTGCTATTTGTGTGCCTTTTTTTAGGAAGTGCACTGTATTCTGTATTTTTTTCATATGTTATACTGACTAACACTTTTAAAGTTGTTATTGTAACTACTGTCTTCCTGATAGTGGCATTTGCCCATGTCATAATTTATAAATTCAAAGTGAAGGGTGTGCATTACATACACACTATGCTCATACAGTCATACACACATAACTGTGACTGAATTTTGTGTGTTGGATGAATGTGTGTTCATGCAGGAAATTAAGTCAGCATGTGCTGAATTGTAACAAAGATTTGATGGGAGTGTGATCTGAATTCTGTAGAAAACAAAACTTAAACCAAATGTCAGTAGTGGCTTCAATAATCCTTACACTCCTAGAGACAAAAACATGGCGCACAAAGAAGCCTTCTGCTTGTTCTGGTATTCATCAAAAGGTCTTATAACCTGGAAATGGTGAAATGTATATTGAGTAATGTGTGTGTATTTTGTATTACATTACTTTTATTTGTCATTATTACAAACTTTATTATCTTTATTATCACCTGTGAAGAGGATGTAAGTTCATAGGTTCAGCAAGAATAAAATACATTACAAAGAAGTACAGAGAACAGCAGCAAGCTACAACTACTCTTTACACTAATTTGAGTTTGAGTGGATCCTAGATATTTGTATTATTCATGATCCATTACTAACCTACTATGCAGTAGCGTAGGCCGAAATGTATAGGATGGGCCTGTAAAAAATAGGGTGGGCCAGATTTTTCTTCTGCGCATCAGAAGCTATAAACAATCCCAGCCAGTACAGGTGGCATACTTGCCAACCCTCCCGATTTTCGCGGGAGACTCCCGATTTCATTGGCCTCTCCCGGTTTCCTCCCGGGGTCATATTTCTCCCGATTTCGGACCGCGGTGAATTTAGTTTTAGGTTGGATATTCGACGGACATTCGCGGACCCGCCAGCAGCGTCAGTGATCTTCTCCGCGAAACGAGGCTTTCTTAGGGACCATCAACAAATGACTTTTACAATTAGACAAGAAAAATGTTCTATTTAATAAATCAACAGCTTCTCGTTCTCGATCGTGTGAATGTGAAGCAAATTCACTCTAGAGCATACATTTATTGAACACACCTCTTTTTATTGAATTGTAATACTTTAAATACGTTTTATTAATATTTTTGATGGAAACATTTGCTTATTTCTTCAATACCTTCCAGGTCATGTGACCGATTTGCTCAAAATAAATGTTCCTTTTAATAAATCGACAGCTTCTCGTTCTCGATCGTGTGAATGTGAAGCAAATTCACTCTAGAGCATACATTTATTAAACACACCTCTTTTTATTGAATTGTAATACTTTAAATACATTTTATTAATATTTTTGATGGAAACATTTGCTTATTTCTTCAATACCTTACAGGTCATGTGACCTTATCACTCAAAATCAATGCTGGGTCAAAGAACTACACTGGCTGCATAGGACACACCTCTTTTTATTGCATTTTAATACTTTAAATATTTTATATTAATATTTTGATGGAAAAATTAGCTTATTTCTTCAATACCTTCCAGGTCATGTGACCGATTCACTAAAAACCAATGCTGGGTCAAAGAACTACACTGGCTGAATAGGACACACCTCTTTTTATTGCATTTTAACACTCTAAATATTTTTATATTATTATTTTGATGGAAAAATGAGCTTATTTCTTCAATACCTTACATGTCATGTGACCTAATCACTTAAAATCAATGCTGGGTCAAAGATCTACACTGGCTGAATAGGACACATCTCTTTTTATTGCATTTTAATACTTTAAATATTTTTATATTAATATTTTGATGGAAAAATGAGCTTATTTCTTCAATACCTTCCAGGTCATGTGACCGATTCACTAAAAATCAATGCTGGGTCAAAGAACTACACTGGCTGAATAGGACACACCTCTTTTTATTGCATTTTAACACTCTAAATATTTTTATATTATTATTTTGATGGAAAAATGAGCTTATTTCTTCAATACCTTACATGTCATGTGACCTAATCACTTAAAATCAATGCTGGGTCAAAGAACTACACTGGCTGAATAGGACACACCTCTAGAGAGAGAACACCTTTATCTATTTGTAAAATATAAAGTAAGAAATCATTCCAATGTGTCCTAGGACAGTAAAAAAGATTTTTGGATTATTGAAAAGTATACAGCTCCCTTTCATCTGAGTGTTGAGAGCTGTATCCATAAATTCACTTTGTGCTCAAAGTGCACCAGATTGATGCATTTAACTTCAACATTAAAACAAAAGATCTTCCCGACGGTGCATGCCCCCGGACCCCCCTAGATGATGTGAGGTCCACCCCCAAATAAAGCATGTTAAAATAATTAAATTGCATACCTTTTCTTTTAGTAAACACTGAAAACGGGTCCCACAGACCCAAACAGCACACAAAGGTTAAAGGTAAGCCTATAATAATGTTAAAAAATGTGCTAAATATATACACTGCAAAAAACAAAAAAAAGGAGTAAAAGTAGCTCACGACTTGTTTTATTTTTTGAAAGTAGCTCTCATCCTAAAAAAGGTTGGAGACCCCTGTCCTAAAGCATAATCAGGTTACAGCCGTTGTGTATTTTATTATGTGAAGCACTAAATGGTCTTAGAAAAATAATGACTCTTTATTTGTAGATATCTACTAAACTAAAGCAAATAAAGAGAGTAGGACTGTTATACTGAGTGATATATATTTTTAGTGATATTACGTATTGCGCCGAGGCTTCGGAGCGTGTGCCGAGTAATCCCCGAAGCTTTTTGTGAAGCATGTATCGAGGCTTGTATCGTTTTGGGGCCAGTGACGTCATCGATAACAAACGAAGCCTCGCTGCCTGTCGATACCACGTGACTGCGTCAGGAAGCGATTCATATCGGTTGAACCGTTGAACCACAACGCTCATACCCATGGATGTATAATAATAACCATATTACCCCTCCTGTACCTGGGCCCGGTGACACAATGGAATTAAGAGAGCTCAGACCCTCACTTATATAGAGGTCGGAACATGTCATAAGTATAAATAGATACAAGCATAAATAAATTTAGGAATAAAAACATGAATACATATTGAGAGATTTTAAATCTCAGATCTGCTCAACTGAACCTGTTACACAGGTCTCAGTGGGTCACTCAACCCTGCATTACAATATAGGCAGGGACACTGCTGATTGCGTGAAGAACAACAGCGTGATTTAGTCATCCCTCAGCTAAAAAGCACTCAAATACCGCATTTAAAATCTGAAGAACTCAGTGTGCATCTAGACCGGTTGACGACACCTATTGACGCAGAAACCACTGTAAGTTATATTCTTGTTTAAATAGACTTCTCTGTTTCATTTATTCTACTCTGTATAATTGTTCTGTAGTTATTGTTAGTGATGTTACGTATTGCGCCGAGGCTTCGGAGCGTGTGTCGAGTAATCCCTGAAGCTTTTTGTGAAGCATGTATCGAGGCTTGTATCGTTTTGGGCCAGTGACGTCATCGATGATAAACGAAGCCTCGCTGCCTGTCGATACCACGTGACTGCGATTCAGATCGGTTGAACCGTTGAACCACAACGCTCATAATGCCCATGGATGTATAATAAGAACGATATTACCCCTCCTGTACCCAGGCCCACTGGTGACACGATGGAATTAAAAGAGCTCAAAACCTCACCTATATAGAGGTCGGAACATGTCATAAGTATAAATAGATACAAGCATAAATAAATGTAGGAAAAAAAACATGAATGAATAAATACAGGAATAAATATGTTACAGTGTTTTCAGGAAGATTCAGCGTGTGTGCTGTCGCTCAGCTGGAAAGCAGTTGACTCACGACCGCAGGGTTCCTGGTTTAACGACTCGTCAATACGTATTTTTTGTTGTTTATAAAAGCTACAGCTAAATGAGATAATGTAGTTAATAAATGTATTCTTTGATATGGTTTAGCCTTTCTCAGGCTACAACATGGTTACGTTTATGAATATTAGTAAGGAATACAAATCCCTCTTTGCAATGTTTACCAGCCTCCTTAGGATTTTCAATCACAATCATTCAACTGGAATAAAAACAATATTGTTAACATGAAAATATGATTTTATGTTCGTTGTTTAGAGTTATTCTAAGGCTTTACTCATTCGGAACTCGGTATGAGATAGAGCACACTGTTGAGTTGTCCAATCGGCCTGTTTTACACACTTTGACCAACAGGGGGTTTGTGTTCAAATGAAGCCCATGATGAAGCCTCATGAGATGAACCCTTTTGCGAACCAATTGGCTGGAAAGCTTCAAAGCTTCATAAGGCTTCATCTCGCCATCACTATATTATACACACTGCTCTGCTTTCTGCACGGACCTCACAGCTGTTCTCTCTGGAAACATCACAACGCGATGAAAGCAGTTTCTAAAATAATATCCAGGGGATGCATGCAGAGCTGTCATTGGCTGAGATAAGTCCGGCCGTGCGTCACGCCTCCACCGTTCCCGGAAATGCATCCGCGGAGGAGCCGTGGACTGGAGGACCCATCAGTGTATCCTCGGTTATAGCTCCTCCAGAGAGCCTCCTCGACGCTCGATCCTCGATGTGCATTTAGGGTCCTTCTCATGTCGATTAAATGGAATCCTTGCGTCCCTCACTTGCGTCGTTTCCCTGAGTTTAGTCCCTCCCACCAGGGAAGCATGGAGAGACGCAAGAAAACCATGAGAAGCAGGGAAATGAGTTTTAAGAGCAATGGGACCATAGATATATATAAACACTAGATGACTCACCTGCGCTGCTGGCCAATGGAGACCGACGTTGCCACTTGGCCGCCATCTTGCCACAGGCAGTTCTCTCATTCATAACATTATGGTTTACTATTTAAATAACCATAGCTTTCTCAATTTTCAACCAATTTTCAAACGGTTTGGTTTTTTATAAACATCAAAGATGTAGTTATGATACTGCATACTTATAATCATCGACTTTCATATGAAAATAACATTAATCAGATAAAGCAATACACACACACACACAAGGTATATTAAATATTTGCCGGTGTATATATTTCCATTAATTTTATTATATTGTTAATATTTAAAATAAATTATAAATAAATTATAAAATTAAAATACATTTATATTTTATATATAAAAATCGGTCTCATGTTACCACTCTGTAAGCCAAGAGTTGTTAATTTAGCAATGCCTTAGCTTGAAGAACAGGGACACAACTAATGACAATAGCATATGTTGGTATATTATTTAGATATTCACACCTTTATCAGAAGAACCAAACCAACATAAAATGTGCTCACAGACAGACAGGCCAGTTCTGTCTAATTTATCACAATTATTTTTGAGATGAGATCTTCATATCATCCTAGTTTTGTATTTAGTTTCTAGATTTGTAAACAAATCCAGAACCTTTGAAATATGTTATTGAAAAAAGAAATAAAATAATATAAACTGTACCATGTGTCCTTTTGTGTCCTTCTGTAGTCCATTTGTGGTTTGTCTTGTCTCACCCCGGCTGATATATCACAAAATCCACTGTTTAAATTGTTCCCTATATTGCCCCTATGCCCCTGTAAGATGTCCTTGGGTGTTATGAAAGGCGGCCCCCCAAAATAGATGTATTATTATTATTAAGAAGAACAACTTGGTGTGGTGTGGAGGGGATGGAGGAAGCAGGAGCAGGTGGGGAGAGGTGGGGCTTCAAGGTTCAAGGTTATTTGTTTTAAATGTGTCTTGGAGATAAGGACCAGCTGCACACAATAAAATACAGTATAACACAAAACCAATAAGACACACGGTGACACATGGCACACCAACAATCAATCATCGTCCAGCCTCAGCTTTGGTATTCTTTCACAACCATGTTATGGGTTTATTAGACTGAGCAAACATAAACATATGTGGGGAACATAGTGCTGCGTCTCATGGAACATGAAGATTTAATAAATACATAGTAGGTGGCGATATATTCTCCTAGTGGTAGCGATTCGCCATTAAACAAAGAAGAAGAAGAAATATCAGGGGGAAAGAGAGGGAGACACACAAGCACCCACTACGGCACGTAACACATGTGCACACACAGTTGGAGCTAATGCCCTTTAAAAAGGACTGTTTTTGTGAGCTTCTGTCTCATGCTGCCACTCTGTAAGCTCAGAGTAGTTGTTTTTGCAATGTGATGCAGCCTTAGCTTAAAAAACAGGGACACAACTAATGTCAACAGCGTATGGTGGTGACTGTCAATGCCATACTGTGTGTCGACAATGTGCTCCCCGAGCAAAAACACATCCTCTGGACCTATCCTCTTCCGCACAATGTAGAGGACCTCTAGCAGTTTGATGGGCTGTGATCATCTAGAATCTGCTGATGCCTGGCGAATTACCCACTCTGCTGCCCTGACAACACTCACTGTGCCTTCAGACGGAATCACCAGGCCCCCATTGTTTATTAAAGTCAGCAGGTGGTAGCTCTTGTCCTTACTGGCTGATGCAGCGTCCGTCACCAGGCTGGCACGGCAGACATCACAGGACAGCTTCTTGAAAGTCCGTCGCACAACAAATCCTGAAATTAGAGGTAGACCGATTAATAATAATTAATAAGCTTGGGGAAATTAGAATGGTCTGTGAATACTTGTTTTTTTGGACTAATGTCCGATTAATCGCCCATCGTTTTCACCGCAGCTTTTGACTAATGGCACAATCTGAATTGTTGTTGGCCAATGATACACATACCCTTTGAAGATGAGCTGGGAAGTTGAATATTGTTGGCACAACACCATCTTTAAGCCGGACAGTCTGCCCTGTCCGGTCAAATTCCTCACTCCTGAAGTGCTCACTGCAGAGCAGTGTCCTGTCACAGGAAACAAAACCGTCCCTTCTTAGGGCGAGTTCCAACTGCCTCCTCCTCTCTTCGGTTTTGGGAAACCTTAAAAACATGAGAAAGGTAGCCAGAATTATAGTCAACATTTTCCTCCCTTCAATGTTTATTTATATAGCCCAATATCACAAATGTTACATTTGTCTCAGTGGTCTTCACAGTGTGTACAGAATATCAGTATGACAATATGACACCCTCTGTCCTTAGACCCTCACATCGTACAAGGAAAAACTTCCAAAGAAAACCCAGTTTAAAGGGAAAAATGGGAGAAACCTCAGGGAGAGCAACAGAGGAGGGATCCCTCTCCCAGGACGGACAGACGTGCAATAGATGCCGTGTGTAAATTGAAAAGATAATACATTTGCAACATAGGTAGTCCAAATGTTTGGAAATGCATGTGTGTATAATAGGAAGATGAATCCACGAGGATATCCATCCAGGACCTATGATCCAGGACCACAGCCACGACTCAAGATCCAGCGCTCGCGATCCAGGACACAGGACCGCAGGATCATCCATGACTCCGGATCCCAGCGTATATAGACACCAAAAAGAAAGACATTTGGGGAAGCTGGGTTAATCGGAACATGAGTGTACACGGGTATAGACAGAGAGAAGGAAGAAGTAAGATGTCCCCCGACAAACTAAGCCTATATCAGCAAAACTAGGGGCTGAATCTAATCAGCCCTAACTATAAGCTTTATCAAAAAGGAAGGTCTTAAGCGCACTCTTAAAAACGGATAGGGTGTCTGCCGCCCGAACACAAACTGGAAGCTGATTCCACAAATGTGGAGCTTGATAAGAAAAGGCTCTGGCTCCCATTGTACTTTTAGAGATTCTAGGAACAACCAACAACCCTGCATTCTTGGAACGCAATGCCCTAGTAGGACAGTAGGGTATAATGAGTTCTTTAAGGTAAGATGGCGCCTGCCCATTAAGGGCTTTGTAGGCGAGAAGAAGAATTTTAAATTCTATCCTGTGTTCTATAGGGAGCCAGTGTAAGGCAGCCAGAACAGGAGTAATGTGGTCCCTTTTCCTAACTCTGGTTAGTACACGAGCCGCAGCATTCTGAATCAGCTGAAGCGACTTGATTGACTTCTTGGTACTCCCTGATAATAAGGAGTTACAATAATCCAGCCTAGAAGTAACAAATGCATGGACTAGTTTCTCTGCATCGTTTTGAGGCAAGATATGCCTGATTTTTGCAATGTTACGTAGATGGAAGTAGGCGGTCCTTGAAATTGATTTTATGTGGGCGTTAAAGGATAAATCCTGATCAAATATAACACCAAGATTCCTTACAGTCTCACTGGAGGCCAAATTAATGCCATCCATAGTTAGTATGTCTTTAGATAATTTGTTTCGTAGATTCTTCGGGCCAAGTACAATAACTTCAGTTTTGGTCGTGTTTAACATCAAAAAGTTTAAGGTCATCCACGTTTTTAAGTCCTTAAGGCAGTCTTGAATTTTATTTAGATGATTAATTTCATCAGGCTTGATTGATAAATATAGTTGAGTATCATCCGCATAACAATGAAAGTTTACAGAATGATTCCTTATAATATTGCCTAACGGAAGCATATATAATGTGAACAAAATAGGTCCGAGCACTGAGCCCTGTGGCACTCCATGGCTAACTTTGGTTTGCGTGGAAGATTCATCGTTAACACGTACAAACTGAGAGCGTTCAGATAGATAGGACCTAAACCAGCCTAAAGCAGTTCCCTGTATGCCAACTAAGTGCTCTAGTCTTTGCAATAGGATATCATGGTCGATAGTATCAAATGCAGCACTGAGATCGAGCAAAACAAGAATAGAGACAAGTCCCTTGTCTGAGGCTATTAGAATATCATTTGTGACTTTAACCAGAGCTGTCTCTGTGCTATGATGTGTTCTAAAGCCAGACTGAAAATCTTCAAATAAATCATTGTTTTTTAAGTAATCACACAACTGTTTTGCGACCGCTTTCTCAAGAATTTTTGAGAGGAACGGAAGATTAGAAATAGGTCTATAGTTGGCTAAAACCTCTGGATCGAGGTTGTGCTTTTTAAGAAGCGGTTTTATCACTGCTACTTTGAATGATTGTGGAACATAGCCTGATAATAAAGACATATTCATAATATTTAATAAAGAAGTGCTAATTAATGGAAAAACTTCCTTCAACAGCTTAGTTGGAATTGGGTCTAACATGCACGTTGATGGTTTAGAAGAGAGAATCATTGAATGTAATTGTTCAAGGTTAATGGCTGAAAAGCATTCTAGTTTACTATCTAGTGTAATATTAGAACTTACGATTCCGGGAGCTGTTGATAACACTATACTGGTCGAAGGCAAGAGGTCATTAATTTTGTTTCTAAGAGTAACAATTTTATCGTTAAAAAAGCACATAAAATCATCACTACTGAGTGCTATGGGAATAGAAGGCTCAATCGAGCTGTGGCTCTCTGTCAGCCTGGCTACAGTGCTGAAAAGAAATCTTGCATTATTCTTATTCTCATCTATTAATGAAGAGTAGTAGGCTGCTCTCGCTTTACGCAGTGCTTTCTTATATTCATTGAGAGTAATATGCCAAATTAAACGAGATTCTTCAAGTTTAGTGGAACGCCGTATCCTTTCAAGTTGTCTAGACTTTTGCTTTATTTTGCGGGTTTGGGCATTATGCCATGGAGCTAATCTATGTTGTTTTATTTTCTTCTTTTTCAAAGGAGCAACAGAGTCTAATTTTATTCGCAGCGCATCTATAGCACTATCAACAACATGATCAATTTGGGGTGGTGTACATTTTGTATAAGTTTCCTCCCCTACATGCAGACATGCTATCGAGTTAAGTATTGGTGGAATCTCTTCCTTAAATGTGGCTATAGCACTAACAGATAGGTTTCTGCTGCAAGAGCTTTTGACTAATGCTTTGTAGTCTAGTAACAGTACTTCAAAAGTTACTAAGAAATGGTCGGATAAAGCAGGATTATGCGGTTCGACTAATAGTTGCTCAATTTCAATACCATAAATCAGAACAAGGTCGAGAGTGTGATTATAACAGTGGGTTGGTTTATTTACACTCTGACAGAAACCAACAGAATCTAATATAGAGTTAAATGCAACAGTAAGGCTATTTTTATCATCGTCACCATGAATATTAAAGTCACCTACGATAATTACTTTGTCTGTTTTAAGAACCAAAGTTGATAAAAACTCAGAGAATTCTGATAAGAATTCTGAATAAGGACCTGGTGCACGATACACTGTAACAAATAAGATTGGCTGCAAAGTTTTCCAGGTCGGATGCGTAAGACTAAAAACGAGGCTTTCAAAAGAGGTATAATTACATTTTGGTTTAGTATTGATAAGTAAACTTGAGTCAAAGATTGCTGCAACTCCACCTCCTCGGCCCGTGCCTCGAGCAATATGAGTGTTGACATGGCTGGGTGGAGTGGCCTCATTTATGCTGACATATTCTTCATGTCTCAACCAAGTTTCAGTGAGACAGCATATATCAATATTATAATCTGATATTAAATCATTTACCAATATTGCTTTAGATGCTAGAGATCTTATGTTTAAGAGACCACATTTAATCTTCCTGTTTTGTTGCACTGTAGTAGTTGTTACATTTACTTTTATTAGGTTATTATGTATGACACCTCTATTAGGTTTTACCTTAAATTGTCCTTGGGCAGACACACACACCGCTAATATTGGGTATTTTATTGGGTTCGGGATTCCTATGGGTGACTGCCTAGGAGAGAGCGCAGAGAAGCGTGTAAGACTGCGACTCTGCCTCCTGGTCTCAACTCCAGTTTGTCATGGATTACGTCCACAAAGCCCTGAAATGTTTGCCGAAATGAGATCTGCACCTTTCAAAGTAGGGTGAATGCCGTCTCTCTTAATCAGACCAGGTTTTCCCCAGAAGGCTGTCCAATTATTTACGAAGCCCACATTGTTTGCTGGGACCACCAAGACAACCAGCGCTGAAATGATGACATGCGGCTATACATGTCATCATTGATCAGATTGGGGAAGGGACCAGAGAAGATTACGGTGTCCGACATTGTTTTAGCATAACTACACACCGACTCCACATTAAGTTTGGTGCATTCTGATTGGCGTAAACGAACATCATTACCACCGACGTGAATAACAATCCTACTGTATTTACGTTTATCTTTAGCCAGCAGTTTAAGATGCGCCTCAACGTCGCCCGCTCTGGCCCCCGGAATGCATGTGACTGTGGAGGCTTCGGTCTCTAAATTCACGTGTCTCATAATAGAGCTACCAATAACCAGAGTTGGCTTCTCAGCGGGTGTCTCGCTGAGTGGGGAATATCTGTTAGATACGTGAACGGGTTGGTGGGGACCTGCGGGTTTCGCGTTATGCCCCTTCTGAACAGTCACCCAGCCTCCCTGCTGCTCGGGAGTTGCCGGGGGACGGCTAAGAGGAGCTACCTTTTGCCGGTCCGCACATGTTAACATGGGCTTTACTTTAGCTGAGTTACTTTCTAAGATGCGGAGCCGGGCTTCTATGGCTATGATTCCCGCCTCCAACCTAACAACTATACTACATTTAACACATGTATCCTTACCAGTAAGGGAGTCCGGGAAGTAACCAAACATGAGACAGGAAGAGCAGGAAATAGCACCAGAAGGTGGGGAAAGAGCCATGGCTAGCTATCAAGCTAAAGTAGCTACCGTTAGCAAACCCGAAAAGAGTGTAGGCAACTGTGGAGTTACAGTCGCTAAGAGAAGGAGAGTTGTGAGTGCTTAAGCTGTAGTAACGTGTGATTACAACGTCAGGCAGTTGCCGTGATCAAGAGTTTTAAAACGATCGATTAAGTTTAAGTTAATAAGCTATCAGCAACAGAACAGGCACACGGGATACCCGGAGATGACAACAACAACCGGAAGTTACAACGTGCAACGTGCTCACCGCAATAGGTTCCTCCTTCCGCTCAGTGGCTCAGTCATGTGTCACTTCCCTTCTTTCCTTTAACATTAAAGGTGGGGTAGGTAAGTTTGAGAAACCGGCTCGAGATCGCTAGAATTTGAAAATACACAACCGGAGAAAATTTGCCACTTCTCTCGTGCACGCGCTAGCTGCCAGAGCATGTGAGAAAACGAGAAGCATGGCTGCAGGTGGGAGTGCAACTGCCGCTGCGCCTCGGCTTGTTGACAAAAAAGACGCCAGAAGCTAAATGTGGAAGTATTTTAGCTATATCTCTGACAGTGAGGGCAAGCCTACGGACACCACGAGGCCTGTCTGTAAGAAATGTATTAATTTTATTTAATACGAATTCTTGTCATTTATTTTATTTATTGTTCTCATTGTTTAAAAGTTTGTGTTATGGTTCTGGTGTGAAATAAAGCACAATAATTACATTTAAGACTGTTTCCCTCTTTTTAAGAAAAGTATCGAAAAAGAATCGGAATCGCAATTCTTGACTTGGTATCGAAACCAACATGTTGGTATCGTGACAACACTACTCCTGACAGTTAAACCTGATATTTAGTAGGTCTGTTAAAGGTGGGGTAGGTACGTTTGAGAAACCGGCTCGAGATCGCTAGAATTTGAAAATACACAACCGGAGAAAATCTGCCACTTCCTTATAGAGCCCCTCCTCCAATACACACGAACGCGCACATGACCAATGAGGGCACGAGATAAATGTGTGCCCCGATGGAAGGCTGACAGGCAGGTAGGCCATCCAATCGATTGGTTGCACTTTTTACAGTATTACGGCTTCTACAGATGACGTTTTTTAATGGATTTTCATGGAAGTCAAAGCACTTAAGATATTCATTGCTATCGGGATGTTAAGAGCATTCCATGGAATATAACAAAAAGTGTATCTTGAGCCGGTTTCTGAAACTTACCTACCCCACCTTTAAGTATTGAATGCTGATAATTCTGACGTAATTTGGCCGGTCAAAGTTGTTTGGGCTCGCATAAAATCGCTCCGTTACTTTCGTCCCGTGTTACTTTCGTCCCGTGTTACTTTCGTCCCGGCTCCCGGTGTGTATATGTGTGGTGTCAGGTGTCAGTATGAGAGGATGACAGCGCATCTAATTTTGATGTGGCCCAAGAGCCAATCACAATAATACCTGCGATGCAGTGAACCAATCACCTTTGAGGGGGGGGAAAACCTATCATTGATTAAACACTATCCAGTAGGGGTGTAACGGTTCACAGAAGTCACGGTTCGGTTCGTACCTCGGTTTGGGGGTCACGGTTCGGTACAACAAGAAAAAGCAAAAAAAAGTCCAAAATGCATAATTCCAGGTTTGTTGTTATTTATTTTTGAACAGTAGTGCAAGTTTCAGTCTCAAAATAAGGAACTCTGACATTTTGAATAATTAACTGTATTAAACAGTTAAAAACAAACCATAAACAGTACCACACACACTCAGATGGCCATATTATCTATAATGGCTGATGTCAAACAAAAAGGTTTCATCAAGCTGTAAAACTAAAAAGAATGTCTTACATCATAAATAATAAGAAAGTGTTTCAAGAGCGCAAAGTCGTTGAAAAACATATGCCAAAATCTTCCGTTATTTATTTTGGTTTCACGGCTCTCATGTCTATTGGCTTCTTAAAAACAGCGGGGATCAGCTGTTGAACTGCTGTTGTCTTTTGCCGGGCTCCGGTGATTGGCAAATCTGGGTGATCCCTTCTGATATGATTTAGCATGTTTGGCGTGTGTTCTCATTAGCATACCGCACCGCTTTCGAACAACGCCGACACACCGTCCTCGTCGGATCCACCACTCGCACACTTCATCGTTATTGTAGTCCACAGGGAACCTGAAATGTTCCCACACAGCTGATTTAAAAGAAGCAGGTGGGTTCTAGCTCCTGTGTGTTATCTGAAATCGCCATACTAACTTTTCGTCTTCTTGTATTTAGTTCGTTTTGTTGTGTTTTCTTCTTGTTCTTCATTTGTTGTTTCAGGGCGGCTGGCAAACAGCTTTTAGGCGCAATACCGCCCCCTGGATTATAAATAGTGTAGTGGATGCTGCCCTGAAGGACAGACTTTTTTCCCACTCGTAAAAAAAAAAGGCGTATTCGCCGTGTGACTGCATGTGCCGAACCGTGACGTCCGAACCGTGACGGTACGGGACGAATACGGATACCGTTACACCCCTACTATCCAGTGTTTGCCCTACCATTGTCTTGGAGGGACGCTGCGCCCCGCCAACGGAGCCCGCGCCCCCCCTGTAATTCAAGGTGTTTAAAAAAAAAAATATATATTATTATTTTTTTTTAAATATATATGTAGTACCAAATTGCAAATAATCTATGACTATTGTCACTTTTCACATTGAATATGTGCTCTTTTATTAAATAAACTAAACGCTTTCATTTTAAGTTGTGAGTTTAGTGTTTTTGACCCTAAGAAACACTGATGCATTAATCAATAACTATAATCCACAGCTCCTCTCTGCTCCAGAGGATTTAAAAAATATATATCCCAATGCCACACAAATGCATCAGTGACGTGGTTGAAATCTTGTCTCCAGAAAACAAAAAACTGAAACAAGCGGTATCAGTGACTGTGTGCAGTGCTTGATGTGGCTCTTTGCAGTAACAGAGAACAAATGTGGCTCTTAACCTCTGACTGGTTGGCCACCCCTGGTTTAGTAGATATCTACAAAGAGTCGATATTTAAAAAAATTCTAAAACCATTTAGTGCTTCACATAATAAAATACACAACGGCTGTAGCGTGTTTTAGGAACTGTATGTGCGTGCGTGTGTGTGTGTGTGTGTGTGTGTGTGTGTGTGTGTGTGTGTGTGTGTGTGTGTGTGTGTGTGTGTGTGTGTGTGTGTGTGTGTGTGTGTGTGTGTGTGTGTGTGTGTGTGTGTGTGTGTGTGTGCAGGGCCGGCCCTGACCAATTTGCCGCCCTAGGCAAGATTTTAGCTGGCGCCCCCCCTCAAAATGCAGACACTCACTATGATTCGCGCATGCACGATTGTGGCATGACCACCAAAACAAAGATATTGACACAAGATGTGTGCAACTGTAGTTTCCTATCCATTTGAACATGATTTAAGTGGGGGGGTGGATCTCACCTCCTCTAGGAGGGTCCGGGGGCATGCACCCCGGGAAGACTTTTTTTTTTAATATTGAAGTTAAAAGCATCAATCTGGTGCACTTTGAGAGCAACATTAGGAGATCTATGGATACATCTCTCAACACCCATATGAAACAGAACTGTAAGCAGATCTTCTTTTTCTTTATGGATATTTTACAAATCACTCCCCTTTCAAACTGTATTCTTGTTTATTAAAAACAACTTTTTGTACTGTCAGTATTTTATACCTGTTTTTCACCTATTCTCTTATTTTTTTATAACTATAATGATCATATAAAGGTGTGCCTTTACCTCACTGAGCTGAGGTTATCAGAGCCTCTCAGTCTTTCAGGAGAGAGCTCTCTAAAGCTCTCCCCCCGCGGCCGCTTACACAGTAAATTCCAATGTTACTAAAAGCACACAGAAGTTGTGTACGTTTTTTGGGAGTTTGATTTATTTTAAATGAATACAAATACAAAATTAAAACCTATAATTGCACACTAAAACCATTATTTCAAAAAAAGAACAATTTCACATAAACCTCTGGTTTTTACTGGGACTGGGGCAGTTCAACTTGATTTTGGGGGGGGGTGTGTGCCATAGTGTATGGGCGCTGTACGCAATATAGGCATAGTTCTGTTAGTATAAGATAATAAGATGATCTTTGATATTCCAAAATCGGGAAATTGTGTTGTTATGAAATAAAATGTAAACACTTCTTTTTTTTCTTTTCTTTTTTTCGGCGCCCCCTATGGGTTGCCCTGTGTGTGTGTGTGTGTGTGTGTGTGTGTGTGTGTGTGTGTGTGTGTGTGTGTGTGTGTGTGTGTGTGTGTGTGTGTGTGTGTGTGTGTGTGTGTGTGTGTGTAGGTGTGTGTGTTGTACAGTGCGTAGATGCAGCGGACAGACAGGTCTCAGTTGGTTTGGTGTCCTCTGCTTACTTTTAATACTTGTAACTAAAACTTTTGGCTCGTAATTTATTTTCCTCATTGTAGCGACCAGAGAGAGGGGGGGGGATATATCCAGTCTTCGATAGTGTTACGTTATTATGAGAGTGCTAGCTGTTAGATTCTGAAATTGTATATATTTATATAAATATATATATGTGTGTGTGTGTGTGTGTGTGTGTGTGTGTGTGTGTCCGCATCTGTAGCCTGTTATTGTCTCATTATACCGCACTGTGAATTAATCAAAGTATAAGTGGTCATGAACACATCTGTCCATCAGACAGAGGGCTGCTGTACGTGCCTCCTGTCATCATTAATGGACGTCTCTTTAAAATGACCGCTCAGAGGAGAGGAGTTCTCATTTCTCTAACCGCCTGCTGCTTCCCCTCCTCTCTCCTCGGTTCCCCTCCTCGGCTCCTCCGCTCGCATCTCCTGTGGGCGGGACTAAGTATCGAGGATAGGAGTCGAGGAGGGGAGTTAGAGAAATGAGAAAGGGCCCCGGTCTCACTCACAGCCTCTTGTTATTCGCCAGCTAATAAATACAACCACATACATAAAGAAAAGCTGCAATTTCAACATGTCCAAGCATCCTGTATCATAGCCATGCTAATAATGTTTATAATAAACCAAACCGTTTGTAAATCAGTCAAGATTTCAGAGAATTAAGAGTATTTTTGTGCAGATCACTCACCTTACAACAGCTACCACAACGCGAATCAGAGTAACTGTTGACTGTGGCAAGATGGCGGCCGGTCAGCTACGCTGGAAAATCTCCCATGAGCAAATATTGATGTTTATATATATGAATATAAATATGTTTATTGTTAATATTACTGTTGAATATTATATATAATACTATTAAGGCATAGGTAGCTTACAAAAATGCTAAAAATATATGTTAATTGTTCATATTACTGTTCAAAATTATATAATATTATAAAGACTGAAATCACTTTAAAAATGCTTTAAAAATATGTTTACTGTTGATATTACTGTTTAATATTGTGTTAAGAATGTTTATAACAGAACACACAATGAATGTAATGAATGACAAACAAAAGATAAATACAAAAAATGTTTAGAAGAATAACTGATTATTAATTATTAATAGAAATATATATTAAGAAAATGTATTAAGCTGTATAATTAATTTGTCATATTCTCCATCATAATGTACTCATCATTTAAAAAAAAAATTGCAACAGGGGGGTCCCCGCCAGACATGCCTTGGCATGGCAACGTTTGGGAACCCCTTAGGAGGTCGTCATGGCCGTTTCCGCTCTGCTGCCCGAAGGATGGTTCTATTAGCACGCAGTACGTCATTTAGCCAGGGAGCAGGAGGGGACTGACGAGCCTGACGAGATTTGAGAGGACAGAGAGAGTCCAGAGAGGATGAGAGAGTAGAGAGGAGAGATGCAGCAGAGTTTGGAGGCAGAAGTTGGAACGAGTCAGAGGAAGGGAGGGCTGAGAGCACCGATGAGGCAAAGGTAGAGGGGGAGAGGGAACGGAGGTTACGGCGGACAGGTGCAGGATGAGTAGAGATTAGTTTGTTATGTTTGGAAAGGGGTAGAGAGAATGAAATTAAAAAGTGATCGGAGGTTTGAAGTGGGTTTACAGAGAGGTTAGACGTAGTGCAGTTCCTTGAGAATATGAGATCAAGGACATTGCCAGCTTTATGAGTTGGTGGGGATGGAGACAGTGAGAAGGCAAAGGTGGTTAAAAGAGATGTTAGTTCAGATATCTTCCTGGAGGTTGAAGTCTCCGAGAAGTACAGCGGGAGGGCCAGTTTCTGGGATGTGTGAGAGGAGATTATCTAATTCCTCCAAGAAGTCCCCCAAGGCGCCTGGTGGATAGAACAACAATGGTTAATTGTATAGGATGGGTTACTGTGACGGCATGGAATTCAAAGGTGGAAGGAGTGAAGTTAGTCTTAGGTTGGATATTTGAATTTCCTTTAAAGGTCCCATGTCATGGCCATTTCTACTGATCATAATTCCATTGTTGAGTTATACTAAAATAGATTTATATTGTGCAATTTTCCAAAATCACATTGGTTTCTCATACAGCATCTCTGTATAGTATGTGTATTCACTATGTCCTAAATGGCTTGTTGTAGCTTCTGCACCCCCCCCCCCCCCCCCCTTATGAGCCCAGTGGCCGTCTGCAAGACAGCGAGACACAGCGAAACCCAGCCCGAAACCAGCCTGAACACACACACACACACCCGCAGCCTGGCTTGGAGTGTGTGTGTGTGTGTGTGTGTGTGTGTGTGTGTGTGTGTGTGTGTGTGTGTGTGTGTGTGTGTGTGTGCTCACACACCGACTCACAGCCTCGCCGTGTCCCGCGGTCTCAGGGAAGAGAAATCGGCGGAGCTGCAGCTGAGAAAAGATTGAGGGTGTGCGTGTGTGTGTGTGTGTGTGTGTGTGTGTGTGTGTGTGTGTGTGTGTGTGTGTGTGTGTGTGTGTGTGAGTAAGTCTGCGGATTGGTCCATGTTATGAGGGGCCGTGTAGGCCAAAATTCAAACTCACCTCGCACACACACTACTGAAAACATCTGGCCTTGCACACACACTACTGAAATACTCTCACGTTCACTACTGAACACCTCACACACACACTACTGAACACATCTGGCCTTCCACACACACTACTGAAATACTCTCACATTCACTACTGAACACCTCACACACACACTACTGAAAATTAAGCCTCACACACACACTACTGAAATACTCTTACATTCACTACTGAACACCTCACACACACACTACTGAAAATTAAGCCTCACACACACACTACTGAAATCCTCTCACATTCACTACTGAACACCTCACACACACACTACTGAAAATTAAGCCTCACACACACACTACTGAAAACATCTGGCCTTCCACACACACTACTGAAATCCTCTCACATTCACTACTGAACACCTCACACACACACTACTGACAATTAAGCCTCACACACACACTACTGAAATCCTCTCACATTCACTACTGAACACCTCACACACACACTACTGAAAACATCTGGCCTTCCACACACACTACTGAAATCCTCTCACATTCACTACTGAACACCTCACACACACACTACTGACAATTAAGCCTCACACACACACTACTGAAATCCTCTCACATTCACTACTGAACACCTCACACACACACTACTGAAAATTAAGCCTCACACACACACTACTGAAATCCTCTCACATGCACTACTGAAATCATCTCACGTTCACTACTGAACACCTCACACACACAATACTGAAAATTAACCTCACACACACACTCCTGAAAAACATTTTACTGAAAGGTTCTCAGTAGGGAATGTGCATGTGTTTCACCTATGTGTGTGTGAGGGGATTCTTGCTGTAACGGAAGTCATGCTAATGTAACGGATGTCATTCTAATGTAACGGAAGTCAGTGGTCTCTTTGCTAGCCCCGTTAGCTTCATTAGCTCCAGGCTGCTACTCCGAAGTGTTTGTTGTGTTGATGCCTGGTGGAGTATTCTTCATTGAAATATCGCACTTATCGTATGGCTCTGCGGTTCAAACAGACCGTCCATGAATGCAGTTTATTCGGTAAGTGAAATTCAAGCACTTTATTTCTTACTTGTCTTTTTATTCAGCTAACAAGCGAGACGAAGCTACATCTGTGCTAACGATGCTATCCGTAGCATACAAGTTAAAACATAATGGAGAAGTGTAACACATTAAGAAGGATTATACTGTAAAACATAAGGCTTCTCGTGAGGTTGGTAAAATAAGGTCATGCTTGTACATTAGTTAGTTTGCTAGTTAGGTAACTGTATGCATTGTTATTGTTAATTTAAAATAGCTATGCTCGACGATGCAGACAGCTAGCGTCACATTAGTGTTGAAGAGCAGAGTACTGTATGAGATTAACCTCACTATAAGATCTGTATATCTGAAAAATATGAATCTCACATTCCCAGTTGGTTCCAGAAATAACATTGACGTAGATATTGCAATATGGTTTGAAACTAGCTGGAGTTGATTATTGAAGCTTACTGGTTAATGTTCATCATATTAAACGAACGAACCCAAACGTTGTTGTTTTTATTAATATTATTACCAATACTTACTTAGCATTTTATTATCATTACACTGGAGAAACCGACTTATTGTGGCAGCAGAACGTGAACATGTAACTTAATGCCTGCATTTGAGGACGAAAAATAGCTCAGTCAATGCTTTAGGGACAAGGAAATGATTTGTTTAAATATTAGATATGACGTTATGTGTGCTTCTGTGACAATGAAGCTTATTCATTGCATTACATGCGTTGAAGATGTTTGTCTTTTACCCTTACGTGTGTGTTACAAATGAATGTGAATATGGCATAGGACAAATATTTAAATTGACTGTCTCATGAAAAACGATTCTAAAATAAAAAGGACCACAACTATACAATCCAACTGATAAGATACAGTAAGGGCTTTGATATCCAGCACTTTCTTTAAGGATAACAAAAAGATTATCACATGACATTTGCATGTAAAAAAGTCTGTGACCAACACATTGTTACTTTACATATATATCTGTTTGTTTAAAGTTTCCAGGTGATGCGGCAGACAGACCAGAGGATGCTGACCACGAGAGACAGACCTATTCCTATCATCAGTGAACTTCAGCATGGACTCAAAGGTACAAGGAATCGAGAAACGTTCTGGTTTAAATAGATAAAGTAACAACTATAATCAGCTTTCACATTTCAATGTATTTAATTCAATTATTATTTTACATTGTGAGAATTGCTACCATTTGTCTCTACATATTGTCTGTAAAAGACGTGGTAAAAGTGGTTCTTGCAGTGAGACAACCGAGCAGTTGAATATTATTTAATACAATATTTTAATGTTGATTAACTGCAGACTGTTCATTCATAATCTGATTATCTTTGTAGTACAAAGTGATGAATTAAAAAAACAAATTAACATTTAAAAAATACATTATTTCTACAGCCGCTAAATAAACGTTTCATAAATAACACACTTGCTCTGCAATAATGTCATATGTTTGTCATTTCTGTTAGGAAAGGACATACCTGAAGGACACAACTGCCTCACCGTTTTCTCAAGAGGGGCAAGAAGAAAATGGAAAGCTGATTTCAGATTAAAGACCAATACAGGACATTCACTAAGAAACTACACTTTTATTGTAAACACAAAGTCAAAGAGGACCATCATTTGTTTGTGGCAGCTGAGCCCAGTATGGGCTCACAGATGCAGTTAGGTGGTTTCTTCATCAGGCCTGGTCCTCCTCCATCAGGCCACGTCCTCATCCCAGAGAAAGACCTCTCCACCTTCTCCAGCCAAACCCACAGACAGGACATCCGTCATGCTGAGGTTTCTCCCAAAGTCTCTGCACGCTGTCTCAATTGATCCACACTGTGAATATGAGGGGGAAATGTGTGTCATAAATGCTTTAGACGATAAGAAATATGAAGTTAACTGTAAGGAATGGCTCATTCTTTTTTAAATAGACAAAACTATTACTGTATTTCAATATCTCATGTCTGAAAGTTTAATTTAAAAGAAGAAGAGGCCCCAAAAATAAAGATTGGTATATCAATAAATGTAGTTGATTGTGTCTTTTTAATTGTTTAAAGTAGATAGAACTGGTACTTAAGAGTTTGAATACAGTCTGGTTGCAGAGGAGGCACACAGGTAAGAGCATATAGCTACCATCACATGTAACTAAGCTTGACTTGAATTTATTAAGTATAATTAAGTAACAGCAACAAATCAATAGCAAATCGTGCACAAATGTGAATCTTTGCTGGGTCCACTGTTGAATTTACCACATATTGTATGTTTTAGAAACCTTAAGGCATTTATAGATTTGTATGCAAGTAATATCCCAAAACTCAATAAATACCGTAGATTATTATTGAAAGTTATGCTGAATAGTTTCATGTTCACTTACCTTAAGCAACGTAAAACGTGCAGACCGGGGGGAATACAAATACTTGTATTTCTCTTTTTTGGTTTGCAAGGGTCTCCCCTTCCGCGGAGCCCATTTTCTGTAGTATTATCCTAACAGAGAAAACAAGAGGGAACAACCCTTATTTAGGTTTTTTAAAAAGTGACAATATCATCTTGCATTCATCCGACAAAAATACGACACAGGGTATTGTCTAATTGCTGGTTGTCTTGTGTTTTTATGGGATTTGGATAACGGATTTATTCTATAAAATATTTTGAATGGTTTTCACTTAATACTGTTATAAAGTCGGCTGGGGACGGGCTGTAGTAAATAGTGCAGCAGATCTACACAGCTAGCTCGCTAGTTAGCATTATTAACGTCAGCTATTTATGTACATTTTCAAGTTCTGCTTGAAAGCAAGTTCCTGCAAACTGTTCAAACAAACGCTTCAACTTGTACCATTTATAATCTGTATGTTTGAATATGGATCTTAAATCGGCGTGACGTTGAAGCAGCTGCAGTTCCGTTAGCATTTTGCTTCTGGCAACTAGATTTATGATTTGAAAATTATAAAAGTAGGGTAGACATGTGGATATTATCCGGCTGAACAAAACGTGACCTGTCTCTTAAATGCGTCTCAACCACAGACCTTATTTCCAGCTAGTTTCAAACCATATTGCACTATCTATGTTAACGTTATTTCTGGAACCAACTGGAAATGTGAGATTCATATTTTTCAGATACACAGATCTTATAGTGAGGTTAATCTCATACAGTACTCTGCTCTTCAACACTAATGTGACGCTAGCTGTCTGCATCGTCGAGCATAGCTATTTTAAATTAACAATAACAATGCATACAGTTACCTAACTAGCAAACTAACTAATGTACAAGCATGACCTTATTTTACCAACCTCACCGAGAAGCCTTATGTTTTACAGTATAATCCTTCTTAATGTGTTACACTTCTCCATTATGTTTTAACTTGTATGCTACGGATAGCATCGTTAGCACAGATGTAGCTTCGTCTCGCTTGTTAGCTGAATAAAAAGACAAGTAAGAAATAAAGTGCTTGAATTTCACTTACCGAATAAACTGCATTCATGGACGGTCTGTTTGAACCGCAGAGCCATACGATAAGTGCGATATTTCAATGAAGAATACTCCACCAGGCATCAACACAACAAACACTTCGGAGTAGCAGCCTGGAGCTAATGAAGCTAACGGGGCTAGCAAAGAGACCACTGACTTCCGTTACATTAGAATGACATCCGTTACATTAGAATGACTTCCGTTACAGCAAGAATCCCCTCACACACACATAGGTGAAACACATGCACATTCCCTACTGAGAACCTTTCAGTAAAATGTTTTTCAGGAGTGTGTGTGTGAGGTTAATTTTCAGTAGTGTGTGTGTGAGGTGTTCAGTAGTGAATGTGAGAGGATTTCAGTAGTGTGTGTGTGAGGCTTAATTTTCAATAGTGTGTGTGTGAGGTGTTCAGTAGTGAACGTGAGATGATTTCAGTAGTGTGTGTGTGAGGCTTAATTTTCAGTAGTGTGTGTGTGTGTGAGGTGTTCAGTAGTGAATGTGAGAGGATTTCAGTAGTGTGTGTGCAAGGCCAGATGTTTTCAGTATTGTGTGTGTGAGGTGTTCAGTAGTGAATGTGAGAGGATTTCAGTAGTGTGTGTGCAAGGCCAGATGTTTTCAGTAGTGTGTGTGTGAGGTGAGTTTGAATTTTGGCCTACACGGCCCTTCATACCATGTGGACCAATCCACGGACTTAACCTAACGGCTCCGCGGACGTAACGTAACGGCTCCACAGATTGGTCCATTTTGGTATGGGAACGTCACTGTACCCAGGAAGAAAAAGAGAAATCTCCAACGAGGCGTTCTGGGGCAGCATAGACAGGTATTTTCTGCGTTAGAGTTTTACTCACTACAGGGTGTACTTTGAGGGTTTGTGACTCTGCAGACCGTTTACATGCATAAAAACCTTCATAACACACAAGGGGACGGGTAATAACTGGAAAAGCATGACATGGGACCTTTAATAGATTCAATGTCTTGTGACCCGATGACCCGATTACTGTTGAGAAATGTAAGCAGTTTCTCTATTGAAAAGTCTAATTTCCTTTCAGTGGCTTTCACGTCATGTGACCCAATGACTTAATATCAATGTAACATTCTTGTACAACACTGGAAGAGTACACACCTCTTTTTATAGGATTTTTTTATTTTATATAACGATTATTTTGAATCTTCAGCAGATTCTTTATTGAAAAATCGCATATCCTTTCCTATGTAGTATAACACTGAATCATGAGCTCTTTGAACCCCAAATCAATGCATAATTGTACACTGTCCATGTGGGAGTACATATTATTACAGGATGTCTCAGAATATCAGAATCAGAATACCTTTATTCGTCCCACAGAGGGGACATTTACGATTTTTACAACTAGCCAAAGGTAGCTTAAGAAGTATATCACTCAAGAAGCATGCATACAAACAAAAGATACAAAACTAGAAATTACACAATTTACAAGCGATATAGCAGCCAGGTGAAAGTATACCGGTTAGCACCGTCTGAAGTCCACCACCAGCTCTTTTTTTTATTCCTTGTCTTAAATTATATTGAATGTATATATTTTTTTTAACAAATATTTGTATTGGTATTTCGTTTTTTCAGCATAAGACATTGTACAAGTATATATCCCATAAAGGAAAATCAAAAACAAAATAATACAAGAAAGATAAAAATAATAATAATAATAATAAAAAGAAAGACATACACATACATACATACACAAGTGGACATGTGGTAAACATTGTAATTTAAACATTGCAAGTTACAGGGCCGGTAGACAAGCAGCCATATCACATCCAACCAATATAGAGGACAAGGTTAATTAGGAGGCACATTTATTTCCAGAAACTCCAAGAATTCCCCCCATATTTGATGGAACACTTCAGGCTTTCCCTTTATGGCAAATGTCAATTTTTCTAAGGCTAGACAATGGGAGAGATTTTTTAACCAGTGATTGATCGAGGGGTTTTCTGGGTTTTTCCAAAAGACAGCTATTGTGTGTTTAGCTTGGAGAAGAGAAAAGACTACCAGTCTTTTCTTAGTGATATTAAGTCTGGGAGATAGAGGGAAAACCCCAAGAATACAGAGTTTTGGGCATTCTGGTAATGTGGCGGAAATTATTTTTGATAATGTGCCCAGAACATCTTTCCAAAAATGATTTAATATTTGGGCAGTCCCATAAGCAGTGGAACAATGTGCCCTTATCATTATCACACTTTATACATTGATCTGGAATATTTGCATCAAAATGGTGTAGTAGGGATGGAGTTATATAGGTACGCATAATCCATTTGTACTGTAGGAGTCTAAACCTCGTGTTAATAGTTTGAACCTGGGCTTTGTGGCATATCTGCCCCCATTCCTCAATTGTCACCTCTGCATTCAAATCAGTAGACCAAGCAAGTCTTTTATTCTCTGAGGACTCTCCTGATTCAGCTTTGCAAAGGTCATAGATCAAAGACACCTGTCCATGACCAGAGGAGTGATGTACTATAATTGTTTCCAGCTTTGACAGAGGTGGACATAATAGTGAGTGATCTTGTGCCTTAGATATATAACTCCTTAGCTGCAGACACTTAAAGAAATGTGTTGAGGGAATATGATGTTTATTTCTTAGCATCTCAAAGGTCATCAATTTGTTGTCATCATATAGATCACTGATCTTATTGATGCCTCTGTTGGCCCACATTTTAAACCCTGAGTCATATGTTCCTGGTATAAATCTTTTATTACCCCATACAGGAGTAAAAGAGGATATCTGTGACTTTAAACCTAAGTGGCTTTGTACTTTGAACCAGACATCAATTGTGTTCCTGACAAAAGGGTTTTTTGTATTCTTTTTAAGCTGATTTGGAGAGTCAGAGAACAAAATACAAATTCAGTGGTAGTGGAGTTGTTGTGTAACGTTCAATTTCAACCCATGGTATGGGGGTTCCGTCCAAGAACCAACACATTGCTGCTCTTATTTGGGCTGCCCAGTAATACCAGGACAGATTGGGTACCTGGAGTCCTCCTCTCTCATAAGGTAGATATAAAAGGGTTAGCCGTAACCTTGGTCTCTGATTGTTCCAGATAACATTTGTAAAGATTTTCTTCATTTTGGGAAAAAATGAAGATGGTGGGTGCAATGGCAGGGATTGAAATAGATACAGAAATGTAGGTAGGACATTCATCTTGATAATATTGATGCGTCCGATTAGGGATAGAGGGAGTGATGTCCACCTGTTAATAGAATCTGTCACAGACGCTATTATGGGGTCATAGTTTGTTGGAACAAGGTCTTCTATTTCAGGTGTAATCTGTATTCCTAAATATTTAAAGCCTTCCAGGGAATTTTGGAAATCTGTTTGGAGAGGTGGATTAAGTCTTTCCGATTTTTTAAGTAGAAGAATGTTAGATTTCGAACTATTCACTTTATACCCTGAGAACGTACCAAAATCCTTTATCAGTTTATTGAGCGCTGGCAATGACACTGACACATTTTTTATAAATAGAATGATATCATCAGCGTAAAGGGCCAGGCGATTTTCAATGCCCCCAACTGTTATTCCTGTGATATGAGAATGAGTTCTAACCGCGATAGCCAGGGGCTCAATTGCCAGTACAAATAGTAATGGAGATAGAGGGCACCCCTGACGTGTACCTCTCGATAGTGCAAATGGTGCAGACACTATGCTATTGGTTAATACTTCTGCATTTGGGGTGCTATACAAAATTTGTATCCACCTACAAAAACCCTCCCCGAACCCAAATCGGGATAATATTTCGAATAGATACGGCCATTCCACCCTGTCAAAAGCCTTTTCAGCATCCAGGGACAGAATGGCCGTATCTGGAGCCCCCCTTTCTGTATGTAAAATATTGATCAACCTCCTAATATTGTGGAAGGCCTGTCTGCCCTTGACAAAGCCATTCTGATCCAGGCCCACCAGTGTAGGCAGGTAATTTTCAAGTCTTAAAGCCAGTGCTTTAGCGATCAATTTTGTATCTGAATTAAGCAATGATATAGGCCTATAAGAGCCACATCTGGAGGGGTCTTTTCCTGGTTTTAGGATAACTGTTATTAATGCACCCTGTAAGGTTGGGGGAAGACAACCCTTTTCGAATATCTCCTCGACCATATTCAGGAGCGGTGGCAGCAGTTTGTTTTTAAAGGCTTTATAGATGTCTATGGGGATCCCATCAGGACCAGCTGCCTTTCCACCCTTCATGTTAGTCATGGCCTCAGACAATTCTAATAGTTGTATTGGTTTATCTAAATTAGCTTTTCGTTCCTCAGACAAACATGGAAAGTGTATCCCGTCCAAAAAAACTGACTGAGTCTTTGGGTCGCCAGGGGGCTCAGACTTGTATAGGTGATTATAAAATGTTTTAAATGATTCATTAATTTCTTTAGGATCTGATGTAATATTTCTAGCATTGTTTTGAATTTCGTTTATCGCTCTTTCACCATGTAATGCCTTAATTCGCCAGGCTAGTAATTTGCCTGCTTTCTCCCCTTGGTCGTAAAATGACTGTTTGAGTCTGTTGATACTTGCCAAGGCTTTATTGGATGATAGTTCATTGTAGTGGCTCTTTGTAATGTCAATTTGCATTGTAGATCAGGTGTGTCGTTAAGGGCTATGTCCCTTTCTAGTTGTTTTATTTCTTTTTCTAAATCAGACATTTGACGCCGGAATTTGTTCGATTTAGAGCTTGTGTAGCTAATTATCTGACCTCTAATGTACGCCTTAAATGCCTCCCACCTGACAGAGGCAGAGGTCTGCGTAGTGTTTACTTGAAAGTACATATCTATGTGAGAATCCAGGAAGCTTACAAAACTTGGGTCATGCAGCCACTTCGTATCAAAACGCCATCTCGTGGACCCTTAAATGGCTTTACTGCAATGTAGTCCAAGGTTAATGGGGCATGATCCGAGATTACTATGCTGCCGTAGGTACAATTCTTAATATTTGGCATTAGGCTTTTGGAGATTAAGAAATAATCAATGCGTGAGTAAGTATGGTACGTGGAAGAGTGGCATGAAAATTCCTTCTTGTCAGGGTTTAGGACTCTCCATATGTCACATAGACTCATATCCGTCATGAACTGTGAGATCACCCTCCTTGTCTGTATGTGGGAGGCATCTATGCCTGAAGATCGGTCTACAAGAGGGTTGAGGGTGCAATTAAAATCGCCACCCATTATAATGTTACCTCTAAGTGAAGAGATATTTAGAAAAAGATTATTGTAAAAAAGTTGGTCATCAATATTTGGCCCATAAACATTTATTAAATTAAGTTGTTCACCCAATAAGGTACCTTGTATTATTATATATCTACCCCCCCTGTCCGCATTGATGTCCGTCACTTGAAAAGGGACCGATTTATGAATGAGTATTGCCACTCCCCTTGAGTGTGACGAAAATGACGCAGTTATGACCTGTCCCTGCCATCGTCTTCTCAAACGCAAAATCTCAGTGGATGTTAGGTGGGTCTCTTGCAGGTATACTACCTTGGATTGCAAAATTTTAATTCTAGTCATTACTTGTTTTATTTTAGATAATCCCCCTAGCCCTCTAACATTCCATGATGATATCTTAAAAAGGTTATCAAGTGTCATTAACCCATCTCTCCAAAATGATCAAAAGGGACCTCATTGTAAATATTGAAACAGCAACTACTCGTCTACCAAGCCACATTGTCACATCAAGGATCACATATAAACAAACATAAAAATACAAAAACACACCATAAGAAAACATGAACCCTCCGTCTCCCCAAACGAGACGTGAAACACTCTCACCAACGGCCTTAACGAAACGCGCCGTCCTCCTCACCTCTTCCATGTAACGGAGCGTCCACACTACAGCTTCAAAAATAGCTTGGAGCTGGGCGTGTCTGGAGCTTGGGGATTTTATTCAAGCAACACGACCAACAACCAATCACATGAATCTCCCGCCCCCGACATACAAAGCAAAAACCCCCGGGGATTTTATGCGAGCAATATATATATATAAACTCCCCAAACAGGCGAAAACCTACCAGTTTCCCCCACTGTCTCTGCCACCTCCCTCCATGCCTGGTTCCTCCGGTTTGTATCCCGGTAGGTGAAGAGGGTCTGGTCATACAAAACCGGGTGATTCGCTACGGCGATAGTTAGTTTCTCCTCCGACTTTTTTTGAAATATAGAAATGAACGGCTGGATATCTCTCCCAGCTTAGACGCGGTTTGATTGGCTACAGCTTCAGCTGTCAGATTTTGGGAAACGGGATTTGATTGGCTGGCGCTGGCTACTCCGGCGTCCAGGCGACCAGAAGTTGAACAATGTTCAACTTCTGGTCGCCTGAGACGCCTGAGACGGACCGCTCTGCTACCCACAATTCAGTTCGGCGAAAAAGCGCGGCTACGTGACGTCACCCCATTGAAAGTGAATGGGCAGATTGGAGCTTTCGACGCTGTCGACGCTGTAGTGTAGACGGGCCGGCCCGTCTACACTACAGCGTCGACAGCATCGAAAGCTCCAAGCTGCTCCAAGCTGCCCATTCACTTTCAATGGGGTGACGTCACGTAGCCGCGCTTTTTCGCCGAACTGAATTGTGGGTAGCAGAGCGAGGCGTCTCAGGCGTCCCAGGCGACCAGAAGTTGAACGGAGCGTCCACACTACAGCTCCAAAAATAGCTTGGAGCTGGGCGTGTCTGGAGCTTGGGGATTTTATTCAAGCAACACGGCCAACAACCAATCACATGAATCTCCCGCCCCCGACATACAAAGCAAAAACCCCCGGGGATTTTATGCGAGCAATATATATATAAACTCCCCAAACAGGCGAAAACCTACCAGTTTCCCCCACTGTCTCTGCCACCTCCCTCCATGCCTGGTTCCTCCGGTTTGTATCCCGGGAGGTGAAGAGGGTCTGGTCATACAAAACCGGGTGATTCGCTACGGCGATAGTTAGTTTCTCCTCCGACTTTTTTTGAAAATATAGAAATGAACGGCGGGATATCTCTCCCAGCTTAGACGCGGTTTGATTGGCTAGCGCTTCAGCTGTCAGATTTTGGGAAACGGGATTTGATTGGCTGGCGCTGGCTACTCCGGCGTCCAGGCGACCAGAAGTTGAACATTTTTCAACTTCTGGTCGCCTGGGTCGCCTGAGACGCCTCGCTCGGCTACCCACAATTCAGTTCGGCGAAAAAGCGCGGCTACGTGACGTCACCCCATTGAAAGTGAATGGGCAGCTTGGAGCTGCTTGGAGCTTTCGACGCTGTAGTGTAGACGGGGCGGAACATTGTTCAACTTCTGGTCGCCTGGACGCCGGAGTAGCCAGCGCCAGCCAATCAAATCCTGTTTCCCAAAATCTGACAGCTGAAGCTGTAGCCAATCAAACCGCGTCTAAGCTGGGAGAGATATCCAGCCGTTCATTTCTATATTTCAAAAAAAGTCGGAGGAGAAACTAACTATCGCCGTAGCGAATCACCCGGTTTTGTATGACCAGACCCTCTTCACCTACCGGGATACAAACCGGAGGAACCAGGCATGGAGGGAGGTGGCAGAGACAGTGGGGGAAACTGGTAGGTTTTCGCCTGTTTGGGGAGTTTATATATATATTGCTCCCATACAATCCCCGGGGGTTTTTGCTTTGTATGTTGGGGGCGGGAGATTCATGTGATTGGTTGTTGGCCGTGTTGCTTGAATAAAATCCCCAAGCTCCAGACACGCCCAGCTCCAAGCTATTTTTGGAGCTGTAGTGTGGACGCTCCGTAAGAGCTCCTAGGCTATTTAACCGATCCTTTAAGAGGAGCAGCTAAACCAATAACTAACCACTGCAAGAACCCCTCATCTTCGACCAATATATATTCGAGGGATGAAAGAGACCAAGAGCAACAACAAATCCGAAATATTGCAAAAACATTAAGACAAATTAAACATCCATTCAGTATTTTTAACACACCCTAAACATGAAATGTGGTGCATTCAACACTGTTTTAAATCACGACCACAGATCGAGATAACGGAGATAAGCTCAAAAGTTAGTTGGGCGTTACAATGCATGAATGAGCTGTAATAAGCCTGAACAGAGATATGAATGCAGATGAACCTTCAAACGACGTAATGTGGATCGTATCATTTCCAAGTGAAAACTAGTGACCGATAGTATTAGCTTTTTATCTTAATTCCAGCAGAGCATCATTATTCCGTCCGGAACAAACTAGGGGCATAGCGGAGTGTCAACCCTAGTGAAATTGCAGTGCGTTCTTCATCAGTAACGCCAGGATATATCCATAGGCTTGAAGCGTTGAAGTCGGTACAAAACATAGTTCAAGTTGTACAGTCAGTATCGGAACAACAACAACAAAAAAATGCTCCGCTGGATGATCCAAATTATGTAAACTCACCACATCTAGCCGTTGTCTGTATCCTTTCCATCTCGAAGAAATGACTCAACCTCTTCAGGAGTATTGAACACACGTCTTTTCCCGTTGTGCAGCGTGTACATCCGGGCAGGGAAAATAAGGCCGAATTGTATTCCCCGGGTACGGAGCTGTTGCTTCACTTCGCCATACTTCATACGCCGCTTCGTCACCTCCGCTGAGAAGTCGGGGAAAAACATGATATGGCGAGTCCCGTATATCACCTTTCCTTTGGCTCGTGCCGCCTGCATCACCCTGACTTTATCCCTAAAGTTTAAAAACTTTACTTTTCTCGGGGGAGGAGGGGAGTTGGGCTTCGGTCTGCCACCCGGGATTCTGTGAGCTCGCTCGATTACCAACGGTGTTGGGAAGTTTTCGGGACCGAGTACTTCTGGTATCCATTTCTCCAAAAACGATTCCACGTCTCTACCTTCGGCGTTTTCCGGGAGACCAATAACACGTAGATTTGACCTCCTATCGCGATTCTCAAGATCGTCTACTTTCTCGGTGAGTGCTGTAATCACTTTCTCCATCCCGTTCACTGTGTTATGAAGCACCGTCACGTTATCCTCTGTCTCACCAATGCGATCCTCGGCCTGTGTTAATCTTCCCGAGTAGGAGCTGAGATCCGTTTTAATTTCCGAGATTGCAGCCAGAATCTCATCATTACGGATGGTAACGTCTGCTCTTAGGGAGTGGATTGCTTCTAATATTTTGCCGTTAGATTCAGCTTGGGCTGAGCTAGCTATGAGGTTCGCGCTGGCTCCACCGGCATTGGCATTAGCCGTGTCCATCTTTAGCTTTAGCTTAGCTTGCCTGGTTGTTGGTGGAGTCCTTCGTGTTCTGGAACAATTCGGCTTCAGCTTTGGTATTTTTTGGGGCATATCAGATTGCCATTGCTTTATGTCTCAAACTGTGGGTTTTTATGATTATTTAACTGGTCAGTATTAGGTAAAAGGATGGAATTGATCGGAGAGTCGGGGCTCGTCACCTGTTCAGCAGTCCGCCATTACAGGATACCTTGAATGTATATTTAGTTCTGAACCATTGGTCAGACATAAGAACATTGAGATTTAGAGTTCTTTTTCAGTTTTTCTATTTTTCCATTTTTTTTATTAATCAAATAATGTATCCAACAATGAGAAAGTAACCTTCAGAGCACCAATACAATGCTGGCTCAGTTGTGCTCCACAGTAATATTCTCCGGATCAAGTGTCTATTAGTGAGTTTTGTGTCAGATGAGAACAGCACCAGCAGAGGGCTCACTAGGATAAACACTAAGTTGTGTGCGACTGTGTTTTGCAGGAAGTGGACTTGATCAGAAGTGTCCAGGCTCTTCTGAAGAGAATCAGATCAAGTGAACCTTCACATAGCAGTCACTAGGTAGTATATTCCCCTCAAAGCCGCGGTGCTTAAGGGGGATGGCTTTTGGGCTGTTCCCGGGCCTTCACATAGCAGTCAGTATATTCCCCTCAAAGCCGTGGTGCTTAAGGGGGATGGCTTCTCGGGCTGTTCCCGGGCCTTCACATAGCAGTCACTAGGTAGTATATTCCCAGCAAAGCAGCGGTACTTAAGGAGGATGGCTTTTCGCTCTGTTCCCTGGCCTTCACATAGCAGTTTCACTAGGTAGTATATTCCCCTCAAAGCCACGGTGCTTAGGGGGAATGGCCACATGGCTGTTTCGCCAGGCCATCTACTTATCAGACTGATCACCAGCGTCAGGCTCTCAGTCCTCGCAGTTTTGGGGGATAGGTATGTAATCTCCATGCCGTGTTGGGGGAGAGTTATCTAATCTCCACGCGTGTTGGGGATAGGTATGTAATTTCCATGCCGTGTTGGGGGAGAGTTATCTAATCTCCACGCGTGTTGGGGGATAGTTATATATTCATCACTCAATGTTCTTTGTAAATCTGTGGAGTGATGAGGCCCGAGCCTAGACGCCAAACTCAAACTATATGCTGCTTATAATAAACATATTAAAAACACGTGAGTTATCTGACTGAAATGGGGCGAAGCCTGCGAGCTAGTTCAGGCAGTCAACTCGAGCACCAATGATACATTAACACGTGACGTGACGCACCTCGTCCGTTTTACAACCAACTAAACACATTCTCCTGAACATGCCACTCTATTTAAGCTGCCAGGTCTTCCTGCCTCTGCCTCGCTATGCTGCTGCTGCTGCTGCTGCTGCTGCTGCTGATGCCACTGCTGTGTTCACTTGCTATTGCTACGTTCATGTTTCTGCTGTGTTTCATGTTGCTGCTACAAGTTTGCCTGACCCACCACCACCCCAGCTTCTACCCCAGCTTCCACCTGTAGGCTCGGGTGATAGTTATCTAATCATCACTCAATGTTCTTTGTAAATCTGTGGAGTGATGAGGCCCGAGCCTAGACGCCAAACTCAAACTATATGCTGCTTATAATAAACATATTAAGAACACGTGAGTTGTCTGACTGAAATGGGTTTTTTCGGATGGTTCTTTCTTTTTTGGTTACTGTGATCTTCTACAGTACATTGTTGGTTACTGTGAATATCTACGTGAATATCTACATGACATTGTTGGTTACTGTGATTATCTACAGTACATTGTTGGTTACTGTGATTTTATACAGTTGGGACGTTACTACTGCTATTTCTACAGTAACTCCAGAGTTGCTGTAATTTTTGGTTGGAAACACGGTATTATACTCTAAAATGGTATACAGTAATTTACTGTGCACAAACACTGTAAATAACTGTGGATTTCACAGCCATTTTTTACAATGCACTCACTGCTCTAAATGCAGAAGTGAAAAAGGTCCAACAAATGACTGGCATGCTGACACGTTCTGTATTTTGGGTGTGACATTATCCCACTTCTTCTTTCTGTTTATTTGTCTTATAAACTGCAATGCAATAACATGAGGAAGTTGAGCCTTGAGAACCTGCCTTTCACTCTGTGCAGTAAGTTACATACATTAATCTGTTTTTATGCTAATTACATTTGGAAGAATACTTTTTTTAGCTATACAGCAATATAACAGCTTGCATTTTTAACTACATGATGAGATGAGAAAAAGCATATGATTGACGTATAAGAGATTCATAGGAAGCCAAATAAACTTCAAATGAAAAATAAAAGTTATAGATGATTTCTATGATTTTTTATTTATTTTGTGTTTTTTCTTTTCAGTTGCTCTGATCTGTGTGAGGAACGCAGCAGCGTTGATCCATGTGTTTGAATATGAAGGAAGACAGGCCGTAGTATATTGTCCCTATATACAGGGTTATGAGGATTATGAGAAGTACCTGTGCAAGAACGAATGCGGCAACGACGACGATGTTCTTATTAAGACGACAGAAGCAAATAAACACAAATACTCCATCGAGGATGACGGAAAGGGACTCTTCACAGCAACCATCTCTGATCTGAATTTGACGGATGCTGGGAAATACTGGTGTGGGGTGACCAGGACTGGAAAGGATATCTACTCTGAAGTGCAGCTGGATGTAGTTGAAGGTAAGGCAAAAAAAGGTTATGCTGAATTTAAGTGTGATCGCTACGAGCAGATGGTTATTATAACTGACAAAATGTGTTATTTTCTCATGTATAGTACCATCTTACTTAGATTTGTGTGTTCATAACATGAATTTAAATTAATGACACAGACAGCATCATTGTTTTATTATTTTTACTGACTGTTTCAAAGTACAGTTCAGCTTTTTTAAACACTTTATAAATAACCCTACTAATTACATTTTGTATAGGTCAGTTACACGATAACACGGTGCTGCTGGTAGAGTTAGAAAACAAAAGCAGTTATAGAAATACAGTGTCATAGAAGTAAATATATACACCTTTTACTGTTTTAAAACATTATCCCATATGTTATGTATGAAATGACCCAAAATGAACACAGTAAGTGGACTATTACTACTACATCCCAAGCGTATTCTTTTAACAGCATTTGAATTATTCTTTACCAAGCTTTTGGATCCATATATAAGTGTTTTAGGGTTTAAATGTAATCACTATAAGCTGTTTACACTATAATTGAAGTTTTCTTGAGTGTCATCTCTCCTTCTCTGCACTTATGTCAGGGGCAATGGGGCATTATTATACTTTTTCACTCTAGTACATTTAACTGAAAGACATTTGCAGAGTGTTTTTATATATAAAAAACATATGATCATGCTATAAAATTGATGCAGAAAAATCAGAAGGTGTTGTGTTGTATGTGCTTACGATGCGATAATACTTTAATGATCGAGTCTGAAATTTGACTTGCTTCACAGCAGCTCCATGTGTAACATCAACATAGACAAATATCAAGACACAATACATGAAGAACAAACATTTAACATAACAGCACTAACATTACAAGCTTGTAACAGTGTGAGATGTGTGTTTCTCCAACAGACAGCTGTTGTGACACAACCAGCACAGTTCAGGGTAACGAGGAGAGTTCAGCATCATTCAGCTGTACGTATGAGCCGCAGAACAAGGACAGTGAGAAGTACTTCTGCAGAGGAAACCAGCCTTCCAAGTGTCTGCAGAACACTTTAATCACGTCTCCCAACCAACAAAACGGACGGTTCAGACTTACAGATGACAAGGCGTCAAGAAGGTTCACACTGACAATCACCAGTTTGACCAAACAGGATGCTGGCTCGTACCTTTGTGGTGTCCATAGAAACACCGATCTGGATTTGTTTGAGGCTTTTGAGCTAGCAGTCCAAGGTGAGACCATTATTTATGTTATGTATGTTAATCAGCCAGAAAACAACTTTCTGTCACATGGATTTTGCAATCAGAATTATGAAAGATTTAAAAACCAAAACTTTGAATTTACACTTTTATGATTTTTGTATCCATTTATTTTCTGAGCTGAACAGAAGCTGCAGTTTTGTCTCACACCTCCTATTGTTCCACAGGGTGGTGCTGTGTGAACACAAACAAGCTGAAAGGCATTGTGGGACATCCAGTAACCATGCACTGCCCCTACCCACCACAACACAGGGATAACAGGAAGTTTCTCTGTAAGGGATATAACCGCAAAAACTGTACAGACATGGTGAAGACTCAAAGCAGGTTCACGCTGCAAGATGATGTTTCCTCCAGCTCTTTCTCTGTGATGATCACAGAGCTGAAAGCAGAGGATTCTGGGACATACTGGTGTGGATCAGACTCACAGTGGAATGTTGGAAACTACGTCAAGATTCAACTATCAACAGGTAATACTTAAGCAACCTTGTGATGGGAACACCAGCCGCGAGGATACAGCTAGCACTGGATTTAATTCCTCTGTCTGGAAATCTGCTGTATAAAGCTATTAATGAATATTTTACAAATCTGGGAAATAGGCTTTATGTGAGTTTGTATTATCACTGCAACATTTATTTGTAAATTCAAGGGTTTTTGTGTGCAGCCAGTTGCATGCCAGGAGGCCAGACTGTATAGAAAATGCAAACTACAAGAGCAAAGATATATTACTCTTATTTATTTTTTGTAAAGTGCCCCACACAACCATTGACTTGTCTTCTCCAGGCCTGTGAAATAGGTTGTTTTGAGTTGGCTTGATGTTCACCTTCTTGTAAAATATAAGCAGAATACATTATTACAAGAAATCTAACACAAACTAAAATACTTTTGTATTCAACTTTTTTGGGAACGTATTGGTCAGATAACTACATGGGACCTGCTACAAACATTATATTTTATTTTGTTTTAGATTTTCATATAAATAAAAGCATATCATTAAATGGTATGGTATGATTCCCATGCCCTAGCTTCTCGTTTCTAATATTAGCTAAATAGCACTTAACATAAAACGTGCTGAAGAAACATCATTACTCACCATAAAGTATAGGACTGGACACATTTTAAATAGGACCTGATGATTGCGGTACATACACATCTGGGAATCACCAGCATTATTAAATGTTATCCACTTGAGAACACCACTGTCAAGAAAGTGTCAGGATATATCACCTGAACCAAAGTTTTGAGCCAATGTATCCAGTAAATGTTCATCCTTTGGGGAAAGTGAATGTATTGACAGAATCTCATGTCAATTCTTTAAATAGTTGTTGAGATATTTCAGTCCAGATCAAGTTGGTGGGCCGACCAACTGACCAACAAAAATGCCATCCTTAAAGTTCCACACCAAGCAATGCTTAAAATAAGAATATTTCTTAAGTGTAGTAATAAGAACATTTTCTCTTACAGCGTTTGAGCATCAGACTACCAGAACTGTGGTCTCTACCATCACTGTGGTTTCCACCATCACTGTTGGATCACAACTGACAAATACCACTGGAAAACCTATCAACAGAATGTGTAAGTGTGATTGTGAAGCAGATGTGTTTTTTCAGGAGGTTTATTTTTTGACTCTCTTCTGCTTTTTCCCCCTGAAGCAGTTCTCTTTCGCCGAGTGGTCTACATCATCCCTGCTCTGCTGCTCACACTGACGTTCGCCCTGGTTATAGTTTGTAAATGCAAAATGGACAAACAGAGAGGTATGTTTAACACACAGAAGGATTCACAAAGCATGAACACACACAGGCAACCACATCGACAAGTTGTGTAACCATTTATTATGTTGTGTGTTTCCAGGAACAAGAGCCAATGTTAACAGAGACAACACCAATGAAGCAGCAATAGAGGAAGTGCTGGGTGGAGCAGATGTAAGATAACTTAAATATAATTATGTAAAGTATAGTTTTGGGGTTTTATGTAGGATGTATTGCATAGCACTGCAGTTGGCCTATTAGAATATATTCTATAATCTTTAGACATAATTTATAAGGCTGTTTGAGAAAAGTTATGGATCTGACAACAAGGGTTCGTCCTCCTGGGAGCATGTTTACGTTTTGAGAATTTGAGAATAAGATACCTTCTCAAGATTTAGATATTTATTGTAGACAATGTGGTATGATTAAGGCATCAGAGAAAAGGTCAGCTGGTCACCAAACTCATGAAAATGATTCCTGCCATGAAATGTTGTAATATGGTCCCAAGAGGCTGCATCCTATTGAGTTTGGTGACCTTCCGAGTTTTCATCTAGCACCATCATCAGGTCAGAATTTAATTTGCCCAATACTGAGGTTAAATACTGGCAAAACTCATGACATCCCCATCAATCTCTGTCTTAGTTCTGATGAGCAAATGTTGTAGCATGTCAGTATTGACATTGATCATGTTAGCATGCAGATGTTAGCATTTAGCTTAAAGCACGTTGAGCATTAGGGTAGATTCTCCTTATTGTGACATCATGGTGGCAGATGAAAGGCCAGGGGGTCATTAAAATGATTAATAATTATTCTAATCAGCCAATGAATATGTATATCACATTTCACTTCAATTGAACCCATAAATAGAAGGAATTCTTGAATTACTGATCACATTTAAAAGACCTATTTTTATGTGCATAATAATATGAATTTTGATCAGAGTATAAATTCTCTTTTTTATTTGTTGATTCTTTTTTAGATTTATGCAAACCAAGAGTTGTTGCTCTCAGAAAAGTTGCCCACCAAACAGCGGCGTGCCTGTCAACGCAATGAGTATGCAGGTGAAGACCAACAAGACTCTGTGTACCGCAACATCTCCGCATCAGAGGATATCTACTGCAATGACATTTACATAAACAGTTAGCCATATGAACAGCATGCACCGCTGTGATCATCCTCTCATTTCTAGGTCACATTTGTAACCAATGATGTGCTGATGATGTGTTCAGGAGCAACACAGATATGTATTTTATCAATAATTACCATCAGTTGTATTTGTATTCATTGCTTTATTAATTGCTTTAACTTTACTTTTGCTTTTTACTTATGTTCAATATGAAGGCATGTTGTTAATATACCAACTGTTTAACACACCTGCACTTCCAACAAGAAACTATAAATAACCATTTAAACTTATTATTATCTATGTAAGTTATCTTCATGGATATATGTACCTTAAGCGACCTTGGGTATATGAAAGGCGCTATATAAATGTAAGTAATTTTTATTATTAAGTGTGATAAAATGAAAACAATGGATAAATAAACAAAACCAAGAAAATCCAGTCTATGTTGAAACACACCATCACCAGGTTATTTGTTTTTACAAATACTTTCATATATGTGCATATATGCATATATTCTAAAATTAAATATTACTCCTTGTTATTTAGTTGACTCATTATTTATTTTCGATCAAAAAAGCAATGGGATTTCTCCATAGGATTTTGGAAAATAGCTCGAAATAAGATCTGTGGGAAACGAACCTATTAGATAAATGCACGTTTTGTTCAGCCAGATAATATCAACATGTCTACTCTATAGACTGTATATATAATATACCCTAGACATGTGGGACGCCAAAAAAGCCAGAGATTATGGAATTAAACCAATAAATTAAAGCAAGGATAATTGTGTGTTATTGGTGAGTAAATAACAGTGTGATATTTTTGAAAAGAATAACAAATTAGAAGGAAAAAAAGATTTAAAAATACAGATTTCAGTATTCTGAGGCTCTGAGCCCCATTTATTTTCCTCACAGACGGCAACAAAAGTCAGAAATGATACGATTTAAAATAAAAGCAATAACTGTGGCTTGATATTGAGTAAGAACATGTTTTTATGAACCACACAGCTTCCGGTCTTCCACGACCCGACCGGAGAAAAAGACGTGCTGCAGGCACGAAACACGTTACCAGTAGAAATACATTGCTTTTAAAATGGTGCTGTGCAACACGAAAAAAACGGGAAAATTGTGTTGGTGAACACGAATCAATAGATAAAAAATCGTGTTGGTGAACACGAAATGCCATGAGACTGGGTTGGGTTAAAACCAGTGGCGAGCCATGACTTTTATACCCTTCTGTCGAGGGAATCCGAGCGCAGCTTACTTCCGGGTTTTAGGACGCGTCACTGCACCACTTGCATAGACTTCACAGCGGGCGGAACTTGTCATAAAGACCGCGAAAATAAAGCCTGCCCATTTAGAGGGAAGATATGATTGGTCAATTGTAGTGTCATTTGACATTACTCTCTCGTGCTCTTGGCTGGCTGCAGACTCGAACGAAAGCTTCGAACTGAGAGGGCTAGAACCGAAAGCCGGAAGGAGGAGATCATCCAGAATCATCCGAGCGAGCTCGAGATTGCAAAGGGTTGGCGGTGGCAACACTGGACTGTGACTGGACGATAGATGGCAGAGGGAAGTGACGAGTTAGGAGACATGGACGTAGCAGGCGGGAGTTGTGATAATGGAAAATGGGATATAGTGAGGAGAAAGAAACGTAAAAAGGGAGGAAATACTCATTCGCATGAGAGCAATAGTGAGGATGAATGGAGAGAAAGAGTAGTCGGAAATAGGCAACAGGAGTTCATGGTGATTGTCTAACTTGCGCAAGAGGCAGAGATGGGGACTCGAGTCTGCGACTCGGACTCGAGTCGCACTTAAGTCGCGCACACAGAGACTTGAGACTTGACTTGGACTCGTGACCAAAAGACTTCAGACTCGACTTGGACTCGTGTGTTGGGACTCGTGAACAATCATTGTGTTTTCTATTTTTGGCGTATTAAAGGTGGGGTAGGTACATTTGAGAGAAACCGGCTCGAGATCGCTAGAATTTGAAAATACACAACCGGAGATAATCTGCTAGAGGCTGCTACTTCCTTATAGAGCCCGCCTCCTCCAACACACACGAACGCGCACATGACCAATGAGGGCACGAGATAAGTTTGTGCCCAGATGGAAGGCTGACAGGCAGGTAGGCCATCCAGTTACTTTAGCCGGGCTTATTACGCAGACGTGCGCGCCTCTGTTACTACCTCGTAGTAACACAATAGCGACCGGCGGCACACCTGCGGCTGTACCGCTTGTAATTAGGTTCAACTACAAAAACTTCGAACAAAACGCCGGCGGCACCAAAGGAGCGCACACTGCAAGTGCAATATCAAATCAAGGATGCTGGCGCAACAACGTCGGATTTCATCAGGCACTTGAAAAGTCACCCGGAGAGGTCAGTCACATTAACGCATGGACGGTTAGCACACATGTTTAGCTCAGCATCAGCTGTGTAATGCTAACTTAGCTTGCTGCTAGCTTTGTAACTGAATATGAAAAGATGAGTGAATGTTTGCTTGTCACACTTGTTTGAGTTGAGTGGCGTTGACATCCAACTCTTGACATGACATAAAAAAGGTCGGTAACGTTAATCATTACGTTCCGCTGCGTTAAACGTAGGAAAATACATAGTTACATACATAAATACATCTGTGGATTTATAGGCAGGTTACAGGTTTATTGTTGACCACGTAACGTTAATGTTACAGGTTTATCAGGTTACCATGACACTGGCTTTGAGTGAGAGGATAGAGGAATATGTTTATTAATAGTAGACTTAAAAGATGTCATTAGAGACCCAGTGTATAATAACACAGTAAATGCTTTGAATTGCTTAGATATAGCTGTGCAGTATTCTTAACAGACTGGATATCAGCAGACAATAGAAGGCTTATTACAACCAGAAGAGACATGAGACTTTTATTTTTTTAGAGACTTGAGACTTGACTTGGACTCGTGACCAAAGACTTGAGACTTGATCAAGTCTCACCCCACAAAGACTTGAGACTTGACTTGGACTCGTGACCAAAGACTTGAGACTTGACTTGGACTTGCAAAAAAAGACTTGTGAACATCTCTGGCAAGAGGGAGCTTCGTTCGGCGTGTGGAACCCTATACGGTTAACTAAATGCATCAGTAAAGAAATCGGGGATGTAATGAGTGCTAAAGTATTGAGGAATGGATCAATGTTGATCAAATGTAGGGATAGAGAGCAACAGGGGAGAGCAATAAAGATGAGTGCCGTGGAGGGTAAGAACGTGGAATGTTCACTGTTCAGTGGTAAAAAGCTAGTCAGGGGAGTTGTGACAGGAATCCCCATCAGAATATCAGCTGATGATGTGAAAGAGAATATAACAAATGCAAAAATAAGTGATGTCAAACACATGAAAGCAAACCGCAATGGGATTAAAGAAGATAGTCTTTCGGTTCTGATCACCTTTGATGAAAAAAGGCTTCCGGAAAAGATACTTATTGGATATATGTGTTACGATGTGAGACCGTATGTTCCACCACCACTAAGATGTTTTAAATGTCAGAGATTTGGACATGTGGCGGCAGTGTGCAAGGGAAAACAAAGGTGTGGCAGATGTGGTGGAGATCATGAATACGGAAAATGTGAAGAAGGGGCAAAGCTGAAATGTTGCAATTGCGGAGGGGAGCATAGTTCAGCGTACCGGGGATGTGAGGTTAGCAAGAAAGCAGAAGAGGTGCAGCGAGTCAGGGTGACGCAGGGAGTTCAATCAGGAGAGACGTGATGTATGAGTACATGTTTATTATCGGGACACATGACATGCGGGAATAGTGAATGACGTATTACAACAAGTAACTGTAATGATGTTTTGGCGATTAGGCCCCGGGTTTGCAGGATGATCATTCAGGAGGGAAAGAACCGCTCTGATGAACCCCCAAAAGAAGTGAAGTATGAAGTACGGAGCTGTGAGCAATTATTACCTTGCGGCTGGCTGCGGAGATCTATGGATGAAAAGAGAGATTAACATGGGGACATGATGAGCGCCGGAATCGCTTCCGGGCTGCGGGGTTAGACATGCGCGGGCCCACTGGCCGCAACCTGCACTGCAGGATTAACATGACGCAGACCCACTGGCCGCAACCTGCACTCGCAGGGTTAAACCTAAGCGCGGACCTGTGTCCGCAACCTGCACTCGCAGGGTTAAACCTAAGCGCGGACCTGTGTCCGCAACCTGCACCCGCAGGGTTAAACCTAAGAGCTGACCTGTGTCCGCAACCTGCACCCGCAGGGTTAGACATGAACACGGACCCGGAGGTCACAACCTGACGTGCAGCGTTAACATGAACACAGTGACACATATACATGCTGACGTGCTATGAAACCACCACCACCAGTTATAGGCATAATCACCATTTTTTAGAGTTTGAGAGACCTTGGATAGCCAGCACACGCTGATGTCCGGGCGAATGTGGATATGAAGGCGGAGGAGGGCCACCGTCCGAGTTGCAGGGATGAGGGAGAAATGCCTTGATTGGCAGCAGAGGTGGCTGCACCTATCTGAACGAAAGCCCTGATGTGCTATTAAGACGCCACCACCAGTTATGCATATTTACCATAGGTAAACTGAAGAGATCTTGGATTGGCAGCAGGAGCCGATGTCCGGGCGAGGAGGGAGATGTAGACAAATAAGCACGAGAGCTGTTAGCTGGAGTACAGTGATGCATGAATATCATAACCTGGATTGACACGAGCCAAGTGAGCATAAACCCGAGAATATGAATGAAGTGCAGGATGCATGCAGAAAACATACACTTAGTTAAATACTGAGACATGACCCGTGATATAATCTAGTTTAATTAGCAGTTAAGTGCGCCAGGGAGGTGTTCCAGGCACGTCCAGCTGGGAAGAGACCAAGGGGTAGACCTAGGACCAGGTGGAGGGATTATATCTCTTCGCTGGCCTGGGAGCCAGCGTCTGAATGTGGAGCACTTTTGCTAATGTTTAGACAAATTGCTCGTGTTACCGCCCCTACGTGCTAAACTCTTATTGCACTTTTGGCAACGAGCATTCTCCACATCGAGACGGGTAAAGTTTAACCACACCTCGGAGTGCGTTCTCTCCGCCACCTCCGCAGTGTGCTCCGCTGCATGTAGCAGCTGCGTGTGTGTAAACTGCCCCGCCCCCTCGCACACAGACGGGGGAGAGAGATCTCGTCTGATCGAAAATATATCATAGGCGCATTGTTTGTCTTTTGCATATTAGAAACGAGAGTTGGCGACACTAAGACTGCGATATAATGTTTTTGTAGCAATAATACATGACATATATTTTATAAATGTCTCCGGTACCGATAGAAACCAATAACGTTGGCGCTTACCGGCGCGTAAAACACACGTGATGACATCACCAATGAATCGACAACTGAATTAGTTGGCACCCCTACTGCCGAGGAGATTTTGTTGTCGCAGATCCAGCCGTTGGTGCAACGAGAAACGGAATATTTCTTAGTGGAGAAGAAAAAGAGAAAAAATATGATCATTTAGTCAATAATCATTAAATTAATATTGGGAGTGAATTCCTAATTTATTTAGTATCTGGTCGTGTCATAAACAGGATAATGTGTGTAGGAGTAGGTATCACTTCTCCGCGCCGATTCTATGAGTTTGCTTTAAAAGAAGGAACACTCAAAATAACCAGGACGAGGGTTAAACAATAATCTGTTTTAATTATAAAAGGTAATAATTAGGGCTGTCAAGTTAACGCAAAAAAAAATTAACGCCACTAATTATTTTAACGCGATTAACGCATGTGTATTTTTTTTCCTCGGCCGGCCCGTAGTTTCAGAGCGCATCGAGTTTAAAATACCATCTACAAGCTGATGCTGCTGACAGCCCCGCTCCTGCCGCCCGCTTGTGGCAGACCACACTTCCACGCTCACCGGCAGGCACCGACTGGCCATCGGGAGGACCGGGAGGGTGTGTGTATGTGTGGCCCGAGCGAGCGAGAGAGAGACCTTACGTGCATTACCGTACCGCAGTGTGAACGCGGCTATTGTTGTTGTCAGCATCTGGTGCTAGCTAGCTGAGCGCTCTTACCACACAACTGCACCGAGCACTTGACTTTATGCAGGCAGCCAGACAGCGGGACATTGTATGAGAAGTCAGCACACTCATGATTGCAGCAACATGATTGCAGCGTCCAGGCAGCTCCCGTTCGAGCATATGCCTTGAGTTGCACATAGCTCCAACGATCTCACACACACACACACACACACACACACACACACACACACACACACACACACACACACACACACACACACACACACACACACACACACACACACACACACACTGAAGGATAAAAATAAGGAAAAAGTAACTGTGAATATAAGATATAGTAAATCCTGTTATAGGAAACGCTAAAAACATTGAGCTGTCTGAGTGGAAAAATAACGTGTTAAAGTTTACTGCTGGCCGGCTACATCCTGTTATCTTCAAGGACGGTATGTGGGGCCCTGAGCCACACCAGGTGCAACTGTCTTGTGAGAAAACCAGTTAAAACAGGTAATTAGGAAAAGGGAGTATGGCCCTGGCCTGACCTTAGCTAAAACTGTGTGTGGCTGGGCAGAAAAGGCAGATTGCAGTACAGAGAGCACCAAAGGTGGGGGCCTCACAGCAAATACTATAAAGAACAAGATATATTCAGAATTCGGGGCTCACTTCAACTGGGATCTCACACTGACGAGCCTGTCACGGTGGGAACTCAAGAAGGAGTCCAAAGCGCTTTGTGGTATAGTACGGATTGATATATCTTTGTTGAACTGTGTAATAAAGTGCTTATTTGAAGAAACAATTCATTGGAGTGCAAAGTCTAGTTTTGTACAGCTAACAGAGAATAGTGTCTAGGACACAATTCCTTTTCCCTCAGAACTAAGAAAGGTCATCGACAGATCCGGACGGCGACCCCGCTCTGGCCATATCCAAACGATCTGCGCGGAGGACGGACCTGGTCCGGTAGACTCCAACAGCTTGGTGACCCTGACGTGATGGTCTAGAGCGGGAAGTCCGGACACCGATGATTTTCTGAGAGGACACCAAAAAACATTGAGTTTACGGCTTTTACAAGAAACCATCTCACACAATCAAAAACCCGGGCAATTCAGAATCAAGGTAAGCATCTGCCTGTTACAACAAATAGATGTGTTTGAAATACCACTAAATTTTAGGATTGTGTGAAAATGGCAGAAATAATTGTCTCAGCTAAAAAGTAAAGATAAAACGTAAATAAAATGGTGTGCACTGAATAGATCAACAAGGGTATAAACAAATCTGTGATGAGAAGCGGGTGGAACCCGTAATTTATGAGGATCCGCCGCGGTCCAACGGGAAGGTGTCAAACTCGTCAAACAAGTAGCCAATAGTAAGGTGTAAAACTAGGGGAGACTTTAGTATCCAACGGGAAGGTGTCAAACTTGTCAAACAAGTAGCCAATAGTAAGGTGTAAAACTAGGGGAGACTTTAGTATCTAAAAGAAAGGTGTCAAACTTGTCAAACAAGTAGCCAATAGTAAGGTGTAAAACTGGTCGCCGTATCAGTAGCTAATATATCTGTGTACAATGTTTGCTGTTTGTTGATTGTTCTGTCTGTTGGTTGTCATTGTTGATTCGTAAAGACCTTGTTTTATGTTGGTAAATGTTTTGGTATACCAATAGTTTGTTGTTAGTTGTTGAAAGAAGCCCCCCCTTCTCTTGAAAAGGCTGAGAGCTCCAGCCGGAGCCGGGGTGTCAGTATTTGTCTGTGAAAGAATCTCCCCCCACTTTCGGATTCTGTAGAAGAGTACTCTTTGTTTCAATCAGAAAAAGAGCAAGCTATTCATCACAATTGTATTTTTAGGTTATGAATAAAACAAAAAGTAGTAGCCTAAGTGATAAACAGGAGGGTTTTTGAACGCTTGTCAGTCAGAAGGAATATATTGATGTTTATATAACAGGGGAAGCTCATTTGTGGTCAGCTGCCCTCTGTTCTTCAATATTCTGTGTTGCTCCACGGACATTCAAATAAATAAGAATAAGGACATTAAGAGTAACGACAAGATTTGTCCAGTGTATTAATAAATACAAGTGAACACATATTAACCTAGTCAGATAAATAGATACGAAGTCATTCTTGTTTCAAGGAAGCCCCCCTCCTCATGGAATGCCTGTTCAAGCCGGGGTGTCTGTGAGAGTACCCACTCCCCCCTCCTTCTTTTTTCTCTCTCTCTTCTTAAAATGCATGAAGAAAGAGCATTGAATTTAAAACAAGTGTGTGAATAATCGAGTGGTCTGAAGAAGGAGGGAATAACATTGAAGATTAATAGATCAATGTGTCGTAGATATTTAAATAAATAAGAAACATTGCATTGTGAATTTCGTGGTATTTGTCATTTACTGAGAAGTTTACTTATATTTCGAAGGCATTTATTGCATACAGTAACGTTGAGGGAAAGTAATAATACTGTTTGCTGAGTATATGAAGCAGGTTAAAGTTTGATTCAAATTGAACATAATAGTGGATTATTCCACCTAGTGTTTTTATAATATCATTAGTAGACATTAATTGTGTTTGTAAGTTTATGAAGAAAGAGTAGAAAGTAAACGGGAGGTTGTTATGAGTTTGTCAGTCAGAATGAATCTGTTAAATGGTTACGCATGACAGAGGTGTTGCACAAACACACCGTGATTGATGAGAGGAAACTTGAGCCGGCAGCTGCAGGGCACAGGGAGGAAAGAGAAAGACAAGTAGATGTTTTGAAGAGTTCAGAGAGAGTAAAACTTGTTTCTAAATAATGTCATATTGTTTTGTGAGTAAACATGAAATAAAAATATATTTACTAGATATAACAACAACATGTTGTTGACAGGTTGACAGGTTGACAGAAAACTGCTATTAACCAGTTTCAGCAGCTACTGTCATATCTAGGGTTGGGTACCGAGAACCGGTTCCGGTTCGGAACCGGTTCCAACATTTCGATTCCAACGGTATCATTTAGAAATGTGAATTTCGGTTCCGCTTTTCGATTCCTGAGGAAATGTTTCTCGCCGCTCTCCGTAGCCTGCTGCATGACTGCGGCGGGGCGGGAAATGTAGCGTTGTATCTACATTTCCTACAGTGTAACCTGAGACCAGGGCCGGCCCGTCGCACTGGCATTATAAATGTTCGCCTAGGGCGCCAGATCTGTGGAGGCGCTGCGCTGACAGCTCTGGGAGAAAAAATAAATGTTTTGACCGTTGGTGCTCATCCTAATTTTCGGCCTTGATGTAACAACATTCATAATTAAGTAAATGTAACACCCTTTTCACCCCGGCTACACTTTTCATTTGCCCTGTACGATGGGCGCTGCAAGTGATGAAAATGGGGGATGTTGGCTTATCTGGCAACCGCAGCTCACAGCCAAAGTGCGCGTGAGCGAGGGAGAAGGGGAGGGTGCACTGGAACCGGCGCTGTTGTTATTAGCATCTGGTGCTAGCTGCTCTGACGGAAGAAGAAGATGTTTCTACAATGATGTGGAGGGAGAGTCCTCTCCAGTCAGACTGAGAGGCTGATAACTACAGCTCAGTGAGGTAAAGGACTCTGAGGGTTTAGATAGTTCACTTTAGTCTAAGTTATCTCAGTGGGTCTCAAACGTTTTGATCACAATTTATGTAAACACATATTTCCAAGGCTCTCCTTTATAATTATTGGGATAAAACAGGTTTGAAATCATTCCAATGTATACTATAGGACAGTAAACCAGACATATCGTTTTAAACTGGAGAGATAAAAAGATATGCATACATAAAATAGTAAAATAAGATATGAATGAACAACAAAAATAAAATGCATTACATGTAGGCTATTTGTTATTTAATTATTAAAATGTAAACTGATCTTTTTCATATGGGTGTTTAGAGTTGTACCCCCTAGATCTAGTCTCTAGTAATTCTGCGTGTGCACCAGATTGAAGCATTTTACTTCAAAATGTTCAAACATTTCTTCCCGGTATGCCTGAGAGGCAGATATGCTTGTTTTTCTCAACAAGAACTGTTTTTAAAAGTTGGACTGTTGCAGCTTCAGTGGTTCTCAGGTTAAAGTTACATAGCAGTGAATATAAACAGACTGATTAATGTGAATATTACTTTAAACTAACCTGTGTAAAAGTTTCTCAAATAAATGTAATTTTTTTTGGTGGAAGAAGCATGTATCATTTTTTTACCCTGCCCCTCAAAGAATCGGAATCGAGAACCGTTAAGAACCGGAATCGAAAAGTAGAATCGGAATCGGAATCGTGGAAATTCAAACGATACCCAACCCTAGTCATATCTGTGTTCTACAGAGAACATATGTTGCATTTACAATTCATATTAAGGAAGTCCACAATTGATACCATTAAAGACCTTTTGTGGTTTCAAATTAAAGAAGATTTTAAAGATGAAGTAAGCAGGACTTCAACTAGACAAAAGAGATTTTACAATGTGGTTTTACTACTTTTAATGGAGTAAAGAATCTGGGTAGACTACTATCATCATTAGTTTGTTTTAACACTCACATGTTTCAGCATTCCTGACCTCAGCCGTTTTATTTTGCAACCCGTTGGGAGAGAGATTTAAATTGAGTTTTTCTCAATGGCTGGATGTGATTACAACAGCATTGGGTAGTTCTGCACCACCTTTTGGGTTCTCTGAATCAGTGTGTTGGTGAAGAGTTGCTCACTGCGAACAGAAGAAGTATGCAAAGAACGCATAGGAGATATTGACATTATGCTTGTGCCTCGTTGTCAAGGCAACAGTGGTGTGAAGAGGTACTGCGGTTTTGGGGGATTTCTGCAGTACAGCTGACAACTGTGTCGGCCAAGTGATTCCTTCCCTCATCCCAAAGCCAGGGAGAGTTTCCTTGGAGCCCACTGACCAGGGCCGGTCCTAGCTTTTTGGGGACCCTGCCACTGACTACAGCTGCATCACTGACTGTGCTCATTATGACAAGATCTTGAGACATGCTTGTCTCAGATTGTTCTGGAGGAATGATGCAATGATTTTACAGCATAATTGTGCAAGAGTTTCCCAGGGGGTGGTGTAGAAACCTTAATGCTTAGTGTTTAGATAGGAGGCTGCTTGTTTAAATGATGGTCTGGAATGCTGAAAAGATTAAAGTTTAATATTCTTGGTTGACAAACAAGACATCTGATTATTAGGTCACACATAATAATTTAGACATATAAACTAACTATGAGTAAAGGGATTAATGGATTTCATATCCTAGGGAGGGTTAGTTAGGTTGCGAATACTTCGCAGGGTATTTGCTAATGTATTTTGAAGAACAAATAACAAGGACACAAGTCCAATTTTGTTTTGTTTTTAGATTAAATTGTCCGTTACCAAAACTGTTCACCTTGTGACTAGATTTGGACTCTAGATTTGGTATTTAGGCTTATTTTTATACATCTGACATTTTAAAATATGTTGGCTAGTCACCAGATAGACATTGGTTAAGAACTTTTCTGAAGATTGAATATTTGTTCCATTTCTACATATTCCTATTTAAAAAGTAATTTTAGAGTAAAGAGGGCTGATGCTGAAATGGGAAATAATGTGGGGCCTTCAATCACCCATTAGAAGGGTGCATATTATTGACGAACAATAGGGAGGAGGGGTCACTCGACCCACCCTGCAGTGGGTTTTAAAATCTTACTTGCAGCTTCACAGGAAGCGCACAGCACCAGATTATGAGTTTAGAGGACTAGAGGCACCACCTCCTAATGGACATTCATTTAGTTAGTAATTAACCGACATTTAGAGATGTTAAAAAGTAAAAACATACCTACCATGAGGGATGATTCCTAAGTTCAGCTACAAACCATTGATGAAATTACTTCTGTTTTTAGGTCCTTGATAAGGGAAGGAGTGATTGTTACATGTTCAGGACACCCAGGGTTCCACGCACTGTTAAAGAGGGTAACATTGTTCTTTAAGTGCACCAGAATTGAAGATAAATTAATAGAATGAGTTATGGAATACATAGCAGAGCTTTACAGATCCTGATAATGTTTTGACACAAGATAATAGTGATGTACACAAGTTTCTGAATTACATCTATTAGACGTGTTGATATTGATTAGGTGTAAATGAACTGCAGTAGTAGTACAATAAGGAAGTGACATTTTTTGGCTAACACTTTTCAGGGAATTTGGGAAAACAGAGATATCTTGAACATTATAGTTGTAATTGTGAATTAATAAATGATGGTGCTCCATATATACAGATTTCTATAGACGGAGGATGCTGGCCTGTGCTGGAACATCTCTGCAGGGCACGACACATGGCCAAAAAGACTGAGACCAACTGACCTTTGACCCTGACCGACAGGGTAACTTGGGAAGGCACTGTCAATGACTGACTCTGAGGTGTACCTGACCAAAACCTGACTTTACAACCTGACAGTGTGAGTGAGTGTATGTTTGCATCTGATCAGTGCAACTGCATGATTTAAAACGATGACTAATCAAGCATGTTTTGGACTAACACATTATTTCTGTGTGATAATAATATGTGAAATGAGAGGTTTCCTAACATTGCACAAAAGGGGAAACCGTTTCTAACCTACTTGATATTTCACTCCCACAGGAGGTGGCGGTTTGCAGAATGTGAAACTCAAACTATGACATTTGAAGATTCTGTTTCTTTTAGGACTGAAAGATGGAGAGAAACACTTACTGGAGTGTTTACTGTGGAAATGATGGATGTACATTTGGGAAAAATGTTTGGTATTGTCTTATAATCCATTATGACCTGAAGGTTTTCTTCCCATACAGGTTTTTGTTTACACATGAGTTCATGTGTAAAAAAGGGGGAGTGTAAACTTTACAATGTACATTTTTCATTTAGGGACTGAAAGGAACCTGCTGCCCAACTCCATTGTTCAATCTGATCATTGATTGACAGTTTTAGAATTGACCTGCTCCATATTTGGGGATAACACACTGTTTGATGAATGTTGACATGTCTCTAATATTGATTGAGTTATAGCAGGTAACACAGATAAAGAATCAGTGGCCAAGGGGCTACCAGAGAGATGTAAGTCCAGAATGAAATACTGAAGAAGCTGACCTGTGAGTAATGTGTCAACTAATGTTTCAACAGGTATTAAAGTAACTAAGGTTTGAAATGTAGAAAGAACATATTTACAGTTAAAGTTAAAACATAGTAATGTAATGAGATAGAATGTAATTTGGACAACATCATGTAACTAGCCTGGTAAAGAAGTAAAAGCCATAGACTTTATTGTTGAGGTCATTATGGGGATATACATTTAATCTAAATACATAATAGAAAGACATTTGAGGACAGTTTGTTGGAATTCTGTATTCATTTTTTCAGCGGGATAATATCTAAGCACTGACGGGTAGAAGCAGTATCACCAGGATGCCGTTCACTTTGTTAGTATTGTGATTTTGGTTGTTTTTGAATCCATAAGATTAGTGTGTTTCTTTACCAGAAACATTAGCAGTTCAAATCATATTTAGATTTTTAATGGGATCTCAGGGATTTCATTTAAAAATAAACACAGATGCTTGTCAGAAATTCAGAGCTATTGAAATATGTTATTTAGTTTACCTAAAGATGTTGGGGTTCTTATTTAGTGGGCACAGTCCAAGTATTAAGATTCTGAAGCTGCACAATTAATTTAGAAAACCTGTGCACAGACGTCTGTTGTTTTAAGACACCCCACCAACAGGCTCCAAGTTGCCACGCACTGGTGGGTCAAACAGCCGAGGAGCCCGGAGCGTAGGCTTGAGGGATTTGTATCAGATTTCTCCACACAGGTTGCTGACGCCGAAAGGGGGACCCGAGACGCAGGAGGCTGACTGTCAACCCCAGGCTCTCCGGCCCCGACCGAGTGACCCAGAGGACATCCCATGCCGTCCGCCTACAAGGAAAGGGGGACACGTGGTACCACTGGAGCAGGTGTGTGGAAGCACCAGCACCTACCATGACCCTCGCTGACACCATCCAGGACCTAGGCCAACTGAACATCAGGCAAACAACCGAAGCCCCCCAACCCCCAAGTGTGGACATCGACTCAACTTCCGAGGAGGAGGAGACAACAGGAGAACCAACGGCAGCCCAGGAGATAACAGCCGGCGAGGAGGCACAACAAGGGACCGCTCCCCCAAAGTAGGCGGTACACCACACGCATCACATACACACACCACACAAGAGACACTCACCTACACTGATACACCAAAGAACTTTTACAAGAAAAACAAAGATGAAGAAGAACTCAGGACCTAACCAACACCTCTATTGCTTGGCCTTAACACTTTGTTTTTTCATCATTGTTGGAATAATCATTATCATAGTGGGTGAAAGGGGGAGGCAAATCATTGACCAAAGTAATAATCCAAATTCCCCACAAAATGAAACTACACAAGATATCAATGGCCGTGTTTGCAGCAATTTTGACCTTGTGCGGGTGCTGCTGCATCCCATGTATCCGCTCAATGGTGGACAAAATAATTAGTACCGCCATAGCACCTTCTACTCCCCTGGGCCAACAACTCGCCTTGCTATCCTTAGAAAACAACCCAGACATTGAGGAAGGCGAAGAAGAAGCAGCAGCAATGGACACTTTCCCGACAGCACCACCAGTACCACCGTATGGCAGAATGTGGGAAAGAGAGACAGAAGCCTAAAACAGCTGACATAAATGTACATAAACAATAGCGTTGTTTTGTTGCCCCAATCATTAGAATGGGGCAAAAGGGGGATTGAAGGATAAAAATAAGGAAAAAGTAACTGTGAATATAAGATATAGTAAATCCTGTTATAGGAAACGCTAAAAACATTGAGCTGTCTGAGTGGAAAAATAACGTGTTAAAGTTTACTGCTGGCCGGCTACATCCTGTTATCTTCAAGGACGGTATGTGGGGCCCTGAGCCACACCAGGTGCAACTGTCTTGTGAGAAAACCAGTTAAAACAGGTAATTAGGAAAAGGGAGTATGGCCCTGGCCTGACCTTTGCTAAAACTGTGTGTGGCTGGGCAGAAAAGGCAGATTGCAGCACAGAGAGCACCAAAGGTGGGGGCTTCACAGCAAATACTATAAAGAACAAGATATATTCAGAATTCGGGGCTCACTTCAACTGGGATCTCACACTGACGAGCCTGTCACGGTGGGAACTCAAGAAGGAGTCCAAAGCGCTTTGTGGTATAGTACGGATTGATATATCTTTGTTGAACTGTGTAATAAAGTGCTTATTTGAAGAAACAATTCATTGGAGTGCAAAGTCTAGTTTTGTACAGCTAACAGAGAATAGTGTCTAGGACACAATTCCTTTTCCCTCAGAACTAAGAAAGGTCATCGGCAGATCCGGACGGCGACCCCGCTCTGGCCATATCCAAACGATCTGCGCGGAGGACGGACCTGGTCCGGTAGACTCCAACAACACACACACACACACACACACACACACACACACACACACACACACACACACACACACACACACACACACACACACACACACACACACAGTATTGTATGAGAGGTTCCAAGGTTGAATTGAGGCGAATATTTGTAATGTTCAGAGGTTGTTGTGTTTAATATTCATGAGAATATTTGTCATTGTTCAAATGATAATAAACATTAGCATAAAGCATATTTGTCCACTCATATGTTGATAAGAGTATTAAAAACTTGAAAAATATTCCTCTAAGGTACATTTAGAACAGATACAAAATTTGCGATTAATTTGCGATTAATCGCGATTAACTATGGACAATCATGCGATTAATCGCGATTAAATATTTTAATCGACTGACAGCCCTAGTAATAATGCAATACAATATAATATATTACCATACCATATAAAATCATATCCGTAATGTAAGGAGTAGGCTTACTCCTGCCCTGGTTCACGCGCTGTGATCCTTCTGTCTGGGCAGCGCGAGAAGAGAGAGCGAACAAAAGGCTGAACAGGCTTTCATACCAACACAAACAGGAAGGGGTGGGGTCAAACTGGTCCTCTTTTCAGGTCATCTCATTGGGAGATGCAAACGTGAATCCGTGCGTGCCAGCAGAGAACCAAACTGTTTCAGTTTGAAGCAAAACACATCTTATCATTTATCACACAATAGTCATATGTTTTTCTTTATGAAAAGCCATATTTGTTGGGAATTTACCAGTCATCATCTCATGACCAGCTAACTAACAGAGCTTAATTGTCCTCATACCCCCAGGCCCTCTCTGAACTTAAATCCACCCGAAGTCAGCTCACCCAGAATCAGAAGGACCATTGTCTCTCTAATTGTGTGTGACCCAATCGTCTCCTGCTCTCTAGGAGTCTTAAAATGAACGCACATACATTTCTCTCATTAACCAACACTTAACATCCCATATATCAGGTGACATAAAAATGAATATACCAGAATTACGCTGTATTAAACTTTTTGCCATAATACTTTACATCAATTTCCACAATTCCCCCTTTTGGTCTCCTTCAAAAGAGACCAACATACACAAGGCACCCGAAACACACCACTGTCATTCTTCTCCACTGTGTCCATCCCCCAAACATTGTATACATCCATCCGAAGCTGAGACCCAAAGTACTTGAAATCTCTGGGAACAGAACACCTCTTTCCATGGCAGTGAAGGAACCATGAGGGGGTGGTGAATCATCATTCCAACAAACTGTCATCAAATGTCTTTCTATTATAAATTTAGATGAAATGTATATCCCCATAATGACCTAAACAATAAAGTCTATGGCTTTTACTTCTTTACCAGGCTAGTTACATGATGTTGTCTAAATTAAATTGTGTCTCATTACATTACTATGTTTTAGCTTTAACTGTAAATATGTTCTTTCTACATTTCAAACCTCAGTTACTTTAATACCTGTTGAAACAGTAGTTGAAACATTACTCACAGGTCAATTTCTTCAGTATTCCATTCTGGACTTACATCTCTCTGGTAGCCCCTTGGTCACTGATTCTTTATCTGTGTTACCTGCTATAACTCAATCAATATTAGAAACATGTCAACATTCATCAAACTGTATCTTATCCCCAGATATGGAGCAAGTCAATTCTAAAACTGTCAATCAATGGTCAGATTGAACAATCGAGTTGGGGCAGCAGGTTCCTTTCAGTCCCTAAATGAAAAATGTACATTGTGAAGTTTACACTCCCCCTTTTTACACATGAACTCATGTGTAACCAAAATCCTGTATGGGAAGAAAACCTTTAGGTAATAATGGATTATAAGACAATACCAAACATTTTTCCCAAATGTACATCCATCATTTCCACAGTAAACACTTCAGTGAAACGAAGTGTTTCTCTCCATCTTTCAGTCCTAAAAGAAACAGAATCTTCATGTTTTAGTTTGAGCTTCACATTCTGCAAACTGCCACTTCCTGTGGGAGTGAAATATCATCAAGTAGATTAGAAACGGGTCACATGTGCGGTTTCCCCTTTTGTGGAATGTTAGGAAACCTCTCATTTCCCACAGAGCCCCAAAATAATGTGTTAGTCCAAAAACATGCTTGATTAGTCATTGTTTTAAATCATGCAGTTGCACTGATCATATGCAGACATACACTCACACTCACACTGTCAGTCAGGTTGTAAAGTCAAGTTTGGTCAGGTTCACCTCAGAGTCAGTCATTGACAGTGCCTTCTCAAGTTACCCTGTCGGTCAGGGTCAAAGGTCAGTTGGTCTCAGTCTTAAGTGCTCTGCAGAGACTTTGATGTTTCAGCATAGGCCAGTATCCTTTGTCTATAAACATCTGTATATATGGAGCGCCATCATTTATTAATTCACAATTACAACTATAATGTTCAAGCTATCTCTAACTTTTCATTGGAACAGCTATTTCCCACATTCCCTGAAAAGTGTCTAGCCAAAAAATGTCACTTCCCCATTGTACACCACTGCAGTTCATCAACATATAATCCACATCAAAATGTCCAATAGATCTATTTCAGAAACTTGTGCACACAATTATTATCTTGAGTCAAACCTCTACTAGGACCTGTGTAGCTCTTCATCGGTCACTATACTCATGTATCTTCAATTCTGGTATACCTAAAAAACAATGTTAACGTCTTTAACCGTGCGTGGAACCCTGGGTGTCCGAACATGTAAAAATCACTCCTTCCTCTATCAAGGACCTAAAAACAGAAGTAATTTCATCAATGGTTTGTAGCTGAACTTAGAAATCATCCCTCATGGTAGGTATGTTTTTACTTTTTAACATCTCTAAATGTTAGTTAATCACCAACTAAATGAATGTCCATTAGGAGGTGGTGCCGCTAGTCCTCTAAACTCATAATCCGGCGCCGTGCGCTTCCTGTGAAGCTGCAAGTAAGACTCTAAAAACCACCGCAGGGTGGGTCGAGTGACCCCTCCTCCCTATTGGTCGTCAATAATATGCACCATTACAATGGGTGATTGAAGGCCCCACATTATTTCCCATTTCAGCATCAGCCTTCTTTACTCTAAAATTACTTTCTAAATAGGAATATCCAGAAATGGAACAAATATTCAATCTTCAGAAAAGTTCTTAACCAATGTCTATCTAGTGAACAGCCAACACATTTTAAAATGTCAGATGTATAAAAATAAGCCTAAATACTCCCTTACCATCAAAGTCCAAATCTAGACACAAGGTGAACAGTTTTGGCAATGGACAATTTAATCTAAAAACAAAATTGGACTTGTTTGCTAAACAAGGATATTAAACTTTAATCTTTTCAGTATTCCAGACCATCGTTTAAACAATCAGCCTCCCTTCTCAAACACTAAACCTATTGTTGTACACCACCCTCTGGAAAACTCTTGCACAGTTATGCTGTCAAATCATCGCATAATTTCTTCAGAGTCTGAACAGTCTGAGACAAGCCTGTCTCAAGATCTTGTCATAATGTGAACAGTCAGTGATGTGTTGTCTTCTGCAGCTGTAGTCAGTTGGATTAATGAAACTCTTGTTTTGCACTGGGATGTCCTGAGGGGGAAGGAACCTCTGGATCAATGTGGTACAATCAGCAGACACACGTTGTCCTCTGCACAGCAGGAATCCCCAAAAACTGCAGTTCCTCTTCACACCACTGTTGCCTTGGCAACGAGGTACAAGCAAAATGTCAAACCCTCCTCAGAGATGCGTTCTTTGCACAGTTCTTCTGTTTCTGTAGTGAGCAACTCTTCACCAACACACTGATTCAGAGTACAACCCAAAGGTGGCGCACAACTATCCAGTACCGCTGTAATCACAATAAATCAGCAACTGGAGAAAAACTCAATTTAAATCTCTTCCCCAAAGGGTTACAAAATAAAACGGCTGAGTGTCTATATGGTCAGGAATGCTGAAACATGTGAATGTTAAAACAAACCAATGGCAGTAGTCTACCCAGATTCTTTACTTCATTAAAAGCAGTAAAACCACATTGTAAAATCTCTTTTGTCTAGTTGAAGTCCTGCTCCTAAAATTCTAGTCAGGAAAAAATAAACTTCATCTTTAAAATCTTCTTTAATTTGAAACCAAGAAAGGTCTTCCTTCTCCACCATGATCCTATTTCTACATCAAAGTCCATACAAACTGATGATTTATCCTTAAAAACCATGAGGAATGACAGTTCTCATAAAACACTATTCTTCCTTACTTCAGTTCTAAATCAAATGAGCGAAACAGGGAAACCCCCTTAACCACTCGCTTATTCTATTATTTTTCAAATTGTTTATCTAAGTTGTGTTACAAGCAGGTTAGATCTGTAACAAAATACAAAACTAACTGTATTTAGCGCTATATTTGAAAAACAAGTAATCTGATTACAGTTAATGAATATATATTTTTGAACACTTATTATTGGTGGAAAGGTTTCCTCACAAAATGTAATCTCCATTATTAAAGCTAAAACCTAAATAAATCATCACGGAACAGTTTTTCTGTCCTTATCACTTAATTGTTTCAATACAAACTAAAAAGCGTTTTGAAAACTCCCACTCTTGAGAACATCTCAACACTTTATTCCATCTGAGCACTAGTGTTTGACAGACACGCCCTATTAATCCAAAACGGTCTTTAATGGTATCAATTGTGAACTTTCTTAATATGAATTGTAAATGCAACGTATGTTCTCTTTGGAACACAGATAGGACAGTAGGTGCTGAAACTGGTTAATAGCAGTTTTCTGTCAACCTAGATAAGCATGTTGTTCTTATATCTAGTAAATATATTTTTATTTCATGTTTACTCACAAACAATATGACATTATTCAGAATAGCAGTTAACTTTATACAAGTTTTACTCTCTCTGAACTCTTCAAAACATCTACTTCTCTTGTCTCTCTCTCTCTCTTTCCTCCCTGTACCCTGCAGCTGCCTGCTCCTGCACAAGCTTCCCTCATCAATCACCTCTGTGTTATCCGACAGTGTGAGATGGCTGGGGCAAACCTCGTTTGTGCAGCACCTCTGTCATGCTTAACCATTTAACAGATTCCTTCTGACTGACAAACTTATAAAAACCTCCTGTTTACTTTCTACTCTTTCTTCATAAACTTAAAAACACAATTAATGTCTACTAATGATATTACAAAAACTCCCTCTAATAATCGTTCATCCATTGTGACATATTTACCCAAACTAAGTTTTTCAACACCTACATGTTTCCAGCATCGCATATTTCACACACCATGAAAGAACCTCCCTGTACTTAAAAATCCCACTGCTTGGTCAGACCAATAGTAAACCTGCAGAGCACACTAATCCGATCACAGTAATGTAATTTGACCCAAGTGTAGGACCATGTTGTTCCTAAAAATGTTAGCAAACACCAAACTACAACTACAACATTTATAGATAAATTGATTTAGCAAAATAAAATGTTATGTAATTCAAAATGTGACAAAAGAACAATGATTTGTCTTACACAAGATTGTGGTCTAACAGAATGACTCTTGACCTCATGGGGTCAAATAACTCAAACATGTGGCCTGAAGAACAAAAGGACCTCTTACTCATTAACCCAATGGACTCTCAGAGATGAGATCTAGCCATGAGGTGGCTGACTTTCAAATGAACTGTGACAAATAAACCACATGCGTGTGGGTACATTATATTTTACACAATATAACACAAAACAACACTACATTAAGACAATAACCACTCAAATGAGCCTTGGCAGGCCCGGACTGGCCATCGGGAGGACCGGGAGGTTTCCCGATGGCCTGGCCTGTTAAGTGGCCTGCTGGCCTGAGGATTATTTTTTGTATACGTATGTATTGTGAACGCAACGCTGCGCAAATGTGGGTCTGACTCTGCCTCACAGAGGGTGACTGGCTGTCTACATGATGTGGCCTGCCGACATGGCCACTTTCATACAGATCATACTCGATTGGTCTCTGTGTGTCATTCAAGCTCGGGAGGGTGTGTGTTATGTGTGGCGCGAGCGAGTGAGATAAACCGCGCACACCGGTTACGTGTATTGTTGTTGTTGTTAGCATCTGGTGCTAGCTAGCTGCGCTAACGGATATAAGGAGCTGTTTCAACAACAAGGTGGAGGAGAGTCCTCTCCTGTCAGACTGAGAGGCTGATAACTACAGCTCAGGTGAGGTAAAGGACTCTGAGTGTTTAGTTTAGTGTTTACTCTGTGGGTCTCAAACGGTTTGGTCACCATTTATGTAAACACATATTTCCATTTGAGGGGGGAGTGATTAGTAAAATATGCATGAATAATAAAAAAAAACGTTAACTAGGTGAAAAAAGGTAAGATAAACAATTAAAACTTGTTGAGAGCTAAAACTAGTCTTTGCTGCTGCCTCAAAGAGGAGCAGGGGGAGGAGAGGGAGACAGGTGAGGATGATTCAGGAGCACATACACACTCACAACTATAAATGAACTAAAAACAAATAAATAAACAAGTTTCAATGTTTTTTCATATTGGATATGGGATGTTATTGGTTATGGCCATGTTATTATGATTTTATGATTTATTTAAATGTATACAGTTATGTTTCATATGGGTGTAGTCTCTTTATTTCCCCCTCAAAATGCACCAGATTGATGCATTTAAGTCCAACATTAAAAAAAAAATCTTACCGGGGGAGCATACCCCCGGACCCCCCTATAGGATTTGAGGTCCACCCCCGCTTAAAATATGTTCACATAGGTTCCTAAATAGATTTGCAATTTTTTTTAAATAGTAACCCATGTCCATATGTTTATTTTGGGGTAGTAGATTTAGAGCGCTATCATTATGGGCAGCAACGCTGTAAAAATTGACAAATAAATCCAGCAAAATGGCACAAAAAACTGGTAGTGGCCTGGCTGGGTGTATAATTCCCGGCCTGACTTATTGTCCCAGTCCGGCCCTGAGCCTTGGTGAAAAGCATGAAAGACAAAACAACTTCATCTACTCTCATTGTTCGTGTACATCTTTACTCCCACTATTCCACCATCAGTATGCCAACTTGCTGGCCCACTAGCTTAGCAGTAGTTGAACCTCACTGTTGCATGATCAACACAACTCCTAAATAACATTACAATATATATTTCTCACAGTGAGCTCGCCATCCAATGCCCAACAAATTCTCATCTCTCCATGTCCAATCTAGGTGGAATAATCCACTATTATGTTCAATTTGAATAAAACTTTAACCTGCATGTACTTCATATACTCAGCTAAACCTATTCTTACTTTCCCTCAATGTTACTGTATGCAATTAATTCCTCTGAAATATAAGTAAAATTCTCAGTAAATGACGAATACCACGAAATTCACAATGCAATGTTTTTTATTTATTTAAATATCTACGACACATTGATCTATTAATTTTCAATGTTATTCACTCCTTTTTTTTTAATTCAACGCTCAGCAGCCATTTTTTAGGCATTTTTGAGAAGAAGCGCAAGCAGTCACACTCCGGGCTGCTGCACAGCAATTAGAGGAAAGCTGTGAAGAAAAAGGGGGGCTTTCTCGAACCCATGGTATCCTTCCAGCATGACTTCGCATTTCTTTATCTGACTTTTCTCCCTTATCTATTAGTAATTATTCACAGAAAATTATTCGTACAGTCTATCCAACTTTATGGTGCGATGTTTATTTCAACAGATAATGCGACCTTAGAATGCGCTTCGACACGGCTTTTCAGCAATGTGACATTCTCATGGAGCCGAAACCCAGGTCAACAGAATCCTTTATCGTCACGTTTAGCCTTCTAGATTAACCCCACATAACAAGAGAACGAGATTCCGTTCGTTTCAAAATGGCTTTTTGAAATTTGCGTATCTCCCCTTGGATTTTGTACTTATAATGCAACTGCAGCTTCCTATGAGACTGGGAAGCATTATTCTGTTTTGTTCTGGATGGAATCTCCCAGGAAACCACTGAACTTTCCCGATGGGCTAGCCGTATTGATTTCTGAAAAAACCCACGGGGCCTTTCACCTTCGTCTTACATTCCTCATCGCTTCACGTGTAGCTAACGAGTCAGTCGTGCGATTCTGAAAAATCCACGAGGTTTCTAACCGTTGCTTTATTAATCTTATTTGTTAGTTTGTTACCTACCTATGCTAAAATATGCATTGCATTCTTTACTGTAAATGACACCTGGAAATATCTTTGACAACTCTAAAATTTAGCTTGAGCCAATTACAGACCTTCGATAGAAACAGGCGTCCGTTTTACCTTTCAGTTGGATCCATAGTTGTCAAATATTATTCCAGGCATCTCCCTCCGTCCGCTGGCTGCTAGTGTTTCCTCAAAAAAAAACACTCATTACGTCACCACGTCGGCACGTCCTCACGTCACCACGTCATGACGTCATCACGTCGGGGTCACCATTCTGTAGGAGTAGGTATCACTTCTCCGCGCCGATTCTATGAGTTTGCTTTAAAAGAAGGAACACTCAAAACAACCAGGACGAGGGTTAAACAATAATCTGTTTTAATTATAAAAGGTAATAATGCAATACAATATAATACATTACCATACCATATAAAATAATATCCGTAATGTAAGGAGTAGGCCTACTCCTGCCCTGGTTCACGCGCTGTGATCCTTCTGTCTGGGCAGCGCGAGAAGAGAGAGCGAACAAAAGGCTGAACAGGCTTTCATACCAACACAAACAGGAAGGGGTGGGGTCAAACTGGTCCTCTTTTCAGGTCATCTCATTGGGAGATGCAAACGTGAATCCGCGCGTGCCAGCAGAGAACCAAACTGTTTCAGTTTGAAGCAAAACACATCTCAACATGTAGCTTATCACACAATAGTCATATGTTTTTATTTATGAAAAGCCATATTTGTTGGGAATTTACGAGTCATCATCTCATGACCAGCTAACTAACAGAGCTTAATTGTCCTCATACCCCCAGGCCCTCTCTGAACTTAAATCCACCAGAAGTCAGCTCACCCAGAATCAGAAGGACCATTGTCTCTCTAATTGTGTGTGACCCAATCGTCTCCTGCTCTCTAGGAGTCTTGAAATGAACGCACATACATTTCTCTCATTAACCAACACTTAACATCCCATATATCAGGTGACATAAAAATGAATATACCAGAATTACGCTGTATTAAACTTTTTGCCATAATACTTTACATCAATTTCCACATGTGCAGCGACTTGGTCATTGAGGAAAATAAGCTACGAAACACCATTCATTTCAGGTAACACTGTGTTGAAGCTTGAAACTGCGTTAGTTACTGAGCATTGTAATGGGTAGTAATTACCCGAACTGCATTAGTAATGCAAGTAATACGTTACTGAAACTCCATACTGTAACACGTTACACCCACACTGCCTGGAACTCACCTTAACCCTGAACTAAAGGTAGCAATGCATAGTGTTGAACTACCTGTCGGCTCCAAGACCGTAGTCGAGGAAACGGGGGGGATGACTCTCTGTCGTCTCCCAGGGCAGAAGCAACACGCTTCGGGTTCAATAACCCATTTTATCGGAAAGGCTGGAGAGAGGCGAGCTCTTCTTGGGAGGTCGTTGCATTTATTTAGCCTTCTGTTTCGCAAGATAGATTCGCAGATCACAGACCTTCCTCTCTGCTGCCTCGTTTATTTCTAGAAAACGTGTATCCCGCTCGCTGTACCATACCATGCCCACGCACACATGCACGCGCCACACCCCTCTCTAAAGGGGTAGCGATCTCACTCTGCATGACCCAATGTCATAACAATAAAACGAAACATCTTGTGAATTTGTTGCAACTGCCTTTTGCCAGCGCTACCCTGACGCCTGTTTAAAGTGAGCGCAGGAGGAAGTAGCTTCAATGGGATGTAGCTTAAGCCCTGCCTGCCTGCAGGAGGGGTTGTGGTTGAAGCCAGAATGGGTCAAATTCTGCATGCGATGAGGACCCGTTCCGCGTGAAGCCGAGAGACTGAAGCGTGCGTCAGTTGTTTGCGTGAAGTAGCCATTCCCATTAAGCCGGAGGAACTTCCATGGAGCCCAATTTCCTTGTCTTTTCCTCCCGCGTCCGGGTTTGCGAGGCGGCCGGCTGGACCCGCTAGCCGACTGGGGAACGCCACCTGTAGCTTAATCCGCAAGACTGCGGAGCTAATGAATAATGCCTGGAGCTGGAACGAAGCCCTCAGCTGGAACGAAGCCCTGCTGCTGCTTGTGCGTTGACACCTGAAATGACAACTGACAGGAAGGGGAGAGCAGATTTAAAGGGGTTAGCAGGTGCGATGATTGGCTAGCCGGGGCGTAATGCCCCTGATCACTTATTGAGATAACGTGTGACGCCCGATGATGTTGTCTTCCTGATTGAACTTACGCTGAGCTACATTTAGCTATGCAGAGGCAGCAAAGACAGTTTCAGGAGGAACGCAGGTTAAAATGGGAAACAACAATAAGAGCAAAGAAACAGGAAAAGTCCACAACTGTGTTAAGTTGAAGGAGGACACTCTGATAGTGAGTAAAAGAGAGTTTGTACTGTTTATGGCAGAGATTATCAACTGTTCAGCGCAGACTACAAGCCGGAATGAAAGAATCAAAATAATTGTCCAATCAGCTGAAAAGTACCTTGATGTGAAAGGGATGCACTGGGAAAATGTGAAAGATATCCTAAATGATGACGTCCAACAACCTCAGACATGGACTGGATCATCCTGATGTGTTAATTGTACTGAAGTGGAATGCTAGACGTTTAATTGCAAATGGACAAGAGTTCAAAAAATATATTGACAACCTAGGAGAGAAACCTAATGTTCTTTGTATTCAGGAAACATGGCTGAAACCACAACTGGATTTTATTGTGAAGGGATATACTGCAGTTAGAAGAGATAGGGACTCTGGCAGAGGGGGAGGAGTTGCAACATTCATACAGAGTGGTATAAGTTACAAAGTTATGCATGTAAGTACAGATCATGAAGCAATAGTTGTGAGGAAAACTTCTGTGCAGCAATGCAGCTCAGGAAAGGATGGAAACTGGGAAGTCTTTAGTCAAACACACTGATATTTATTGAGAGAGAAAATACGGCCGGAGAGTTCACAAGGTAAAGTCACAACTTTCATTATGAGACACCAAGCCAACTCTAAACAAAGGAAGACAGGAACACATCTATACATTAGAAGAGGAGGGGCCTATATTCCCGCCTTTCCTCTAATCAATACCAGGCATCGGAACAAAGCACCTCTGTTTTGCAACTCCTCATGTGCCCAAACCCCTCCCCCACAGGAAGGGCAAAACACCTCTTGACCTGTGTCTTCCTGAGAAGTTACACAGGAACATGCAAGAAAGACTGAGAATCTCTAAATACACAGATCGGATTAAAATATTCTCTTACAATAGTTATAAGGGTATGGAATAATAGAGGACCTATACATTATTATAATCCATGTGGGAAATTAGATCAAAGTATATTAGAGGATGCTGGGGGTTCATTGCAAGACAAAGTAATATGGTGTGGGGATTTTAATTCACATAGCTCGCTATGGGGAAGCAGTAGCACAGATGCAAATGGTGCAGTAGTAGAGGAATTTATAGATGACGTGTTCCTAGTCCGTTGCTGTTCAATATAATGATACATGACATCTTTAATCAAGTTCATCCAAGTATGGGAAAATCTTTGTATGCAGATGATGGGGCTTTGTGGGCAAAAGGCCGCAATGTAGCACATGTTGGAAAGAAAATACAAGCTGGAATAGTTGAAGTGGAGAAATGGACAAATAAATGGAGATTCTAACTGTCAGTAGTTAAGACGCAGGTCATTTGTTTTACAAAACGGCATAACATTGCTCCTATATCGTTAAAATTGTATGAGCAACCTCTTGAACAGGTTAATACAATAAGACTTCTTGGTGTTTGGTTTGACGGAAAGTTAACATGGAGCAATCATATAGGAAAAGTTCAAAATAAATGTAAAAAGATCAACAATGTACTTCGGTGTTTGGTGGGGAGCGAGTAGGTCATCACTTCTGAATATATATTGGGCACTCATGAGACCTGTATTCGATTATGGGTGTATAGCGTTCATGGCAGCAGCAGAATCAAACCTTAAAAATCTGGATGTCCTACAAGCTCAGGCCCTGAGAATATGTAGTGGAGCTTTTAAAACATATTCAGTATCAGCAATACAGGTGGACATGGGAGAAATGCCTTTAAGGATAAGAAGAGTGAAGTTAATGTTGGCATACTGGGTAAACCTTCAGGGGCATAGTGATAGTCATCCTGCGAAAAGTATCTTGAAAGATTGCTGGGAGCACAATGAGTCACATTTAACAAGTTTTGGATGGATTGGCGATGTTAAAAACCTTTGGTCTACTGTTAAAACCGCTTTCTTTCACCTACGAAACATCTCCAGACTCCAGCCCGTTGCAGAAAATTAATTCATACCTTCATCTCCTCTCGTCTGGACTACTGCAATGGAGTTCTGTTCGGGGTCACCAGCAAAGCCCTGGACAGGCTCCAGTACGTCCAGAACTCTGCAGCCAGGCTCCTCACCCACACTAAGCCCTGGCAACACATCACCCCTACCCTCATCCACCTTCATTGGCTCCCGGCCAGTACAAACTCCTCCTGCTAACTTACAAATCTCTCCACTCCCTAGCCCCTCCATACATCTCTGACCTCCTTCAGCCCTACACCCCCTCTTGTCACCTGTGGTCCTCTGACAAAGGGCTGCTCTCCATCCAGCGCTCCAAGCTGAAAACATTTGGCAACAAAGCCTTTAGTGTCGCAGCCCCCACCCTCTGGAATTCTCTCCCCTCTGCAATCAGGAATGCAGACACTCTGGACACCTTCAAAAAACACCTCAAACACCATCTGTTCACTCAGGCCTTTGGCCTCAACTAATATACAGTACTCAGCAACCTGTTCCTGTTTTGTTTTCTTCAGCCTATGTATCTGTATGATCATTATTACTTTTTGTTGTGTTACTTCCCATTGTAAAGCGTCCTTGGGTTTCGTGAAAGGCGCTATATAAATTGAAATTATTATTATTATTATTAAAGAAGCAAGTATAGGTTTGAATCAAATACAGTATTGCCCCACAGTAGTATTACCAATGCCGCGTTCGTCTCATTAGTATGCATGAAAAAGTGACAGGTGACACGCCCCAAATTATGCAAATGCACTAAGCCACGCCTCCCTTTGTTCGAGATCCTTTGATGTGTGTTATAACAGGTAGGTGTGAAATGCCCCCCTGTGTAGTGCCCTTTGTTGTCTAATTCTTTGATGTGTTGATTAAGGCAGTCTCTTTGAAGTTATGCTGTCTGGCCCCTGTCCCCTCACACCCCTTTTTAGTCTAATCCTTTGATGTGAGGTGTTATAACAGGTAGGTGTGATATAAGCCTCTGATGTTAATCTAGGTGTTGATTAAGGCAGTCTCTTTGAAGTTATGCTGTCTGGCCCCTGTCCCCTCAGAGTTGTCTAATCTAATTAGCCTTTGATGTGAGGTGTTATAACAGGCAGGTGTGATTTCACACTGGTGTGTTATAAGCCTTTGATGTTAATCTAGGTGTCTCTTTGAAGTTATGCGTGAGACTGTCTAGCCCCCCGCCCCCTCCCAGCCCAGGCCTCTCCCCCTTTTCTCCATCCCTTCCTTTGGCTATGACGCCAGCAGATAGTGGGGGGTGGAATTAGATGAAAATAGAAATACGCTCAAACTAAATAAAAAGACAGTCATTTCCACTTACCAAGTCACCTTTTAAAAAAAGAAAAATGGCCAAGAGACGCCTCGATATGGGTTTAATCAGTGAGAGGCCTGTGACAACTTACCGCCATCCGTCCGGAGCGCCAGTCAAGAAACGAATGCAGCATCTGTGCGGGGTTCAGACGCCTACAGCCGAAGATCTGTGCACAAACTTATCTCATGCCCTCTTTTGGCCATGTGCGCGCGTTCATGTGTGCTGGAGAAGGGGCTCTGTGAGGAAGTGGCAGATTTCCCCCCGGTTGTGTACTTTTCAAATACGTAAAGAGGGAAATAATAAAATATCCTATTCCCCCCATGATCTTTTGTCTTTTGTCAACTATAAGGAAACCCAATATGAAGTTGTGTTAGGTTGTATAGGTGTAATATTGGAATTTGTTGTTTGCAACAAAAAAGGTTTGACTGCAAAAGACTCTCACTTTTACAGAGGGCTCCACCTCCCACTCAACATAACAAGTCCCGCCTTCCTCACCAGATCATTTAAAAGTAAGGACCCCTCAAGGACATTCGTTGAACACTAACCATGGATCTGAGAAAAAACAAGTCTCTCCCCACAAGTTGCAGCCTGGAGCAAACGCCTGGAGGACCCCCATCCTCTCCAACAATATGGACACCCGAGCTCGACAGCGATATGGCTGACATTGATATGTATCAACCTCCATCTACTCCATCCGAGTCTCCAGGGGAATCAACAACTTATCCCGTTCGTTCATTCGTTTCAATACAGCCATTCGGGACGCTCTACAACTGGGCCACATACGTCACATACGGTGACACAAGATATTTGCAGTAAAAAGCAAAGAAACGCAGACAGCATGCTAGATCAAAGAAGAGTTTGCACCGCTGCCCCTCAATGTGGAGGAAGAAGAAAGAGATATTCCCCCGCTGACAGAAGTAAGAAGAGTCCTGACAAGCACCGTCTGGGAAACTAAAAGCGGACCATCGGGGCGATGGTATTACCGCGCAAGCCGGTTGGTGACGCTGGGGAAGGACCCCTCTGATGATTTTGTTTTGGAGTATTTCAACTCTACATGCAGGGTTTTTCAGACATCCTTGCGGGTGCCTCTGACTGCTTGGCTGAAAATGATTGATGGAAAAGCTACAAAGCTTAAATAACTTTTTAAACAGAGTCAGACATCAATGGACATTATACTGGTGAAAAAGACTCTCACTTTTGCAGAGGACTCCGCCTCCCACTCAACATAACAAGTCACACCCTCCTCACCAGAACATTTAAAACTAAGGACCCCTCAAAGAAAAGAAAAGTGTTTTTCTACCTATGTAAAAGAGCATTGGGGTTGTCTTACGAAAATGTGTTATCTATGTATCAAGATGATGTGTTTTAAAATACATTTTGTGAAAAATACCAACGGTGTGAGAGACGTCATAAAGACACTCATTTTAACCACAGTGTTTGTTCTCTACAAATGTTTAAAGATTGTTACAAAATGTAAAAAATAAAAAGGTCAGGAGACAAAATTCATTCAGGTGACTCAGCTGACTTTTGTGAACTAATGTTTTTAATTATTTTATTAACTACAAGGAATTCTCTTTGAAGAGGGTATTAATAGTTTAAAGATCTTAATGCCCCCTTGATCATGTCTTTTTTTTTATAAAAAGACTGTTTAAGTTTATGCAAGTTTTGTGATTTAAACACTTATTTTACTGCCATTAGGCAGATTTTGGCTTTTGTTCTCTTGCCAAGATACTTTTAGACACACTTTGAGGTATGCAAATCCTTAAACATTTCTGAAAATAAAATACTTTATCTGAATACATTTTCTTTTTAAACGCACTTTTTGGAAATTATTTATTTATTATTTCAGTGGAACAATCCAGTTTTTGTTAACATCAATGCTTTTTTCTCTTTTCTTGTGTTACTAAGATACTTTTAGACACACGTTGGCGTATGCAACACTTAACAACTGGTAGAATATGAAGTACTTTGTAAGGAATTCGGTTTCTTTTTAATGGCGTTTATTTATTTATTTTAAACACTTGTTCAGTTAAACAAGGTTTTTTCTTTTCTGATAACCTTACATATTTTAGTTATTTTCTGCTACCAAGATACTTTAAGATACACCTTGATGTATGCAACACTTAACAAAGGGTATAATATGAAGTACTTGGTAAGGAATGGGGTTTTTCTTTAAGGGGTGCAAAACTTTACAACTGGGTAAAATATTCATTAATTTGTAATGAATTGAGTTTCTTTTCTTTTGATTTTCAACATACTATTTGTACACAATGACTTTTCCATATTTCTGACAAACTATACTTTTTGACTTTTTTCCGTAAAATCTTAACAAACTATTACTTATTCTTAAATTTGACCTATTGCTGCTTGTTGGAGATGATAGATGAAAAAGCTACAACGCTTAAAGAACTTTTTAAAAAACTCTCAATTCTACATAGATGCATGGGGGATTCAACGCAATAAGTCCCACCCTCCACTCAGCAAATCATCTAAAACGAAGGACCCCACTAAGACGACCGTTGTAAACTAGCCATGGATCTGAGAAAAACCAAGACTCCCCCCGCGAGTTGCAGCCTGGAACAGACTCCTGGACTACCATCATCACCACCATTTTGGACACCCGAATCTTGCAATACTACTGCTGCTAATTTTGCTCCTTGGGCCAAAACGTCTCTGTTTATGTTGGTTGATATTGTGTAGAGAGTGATACATCAGTACAGAGAAGAAATGCAAAGGGTGCCGAGTCAGTCACCCCGGCGAGAGGCCACGCGATTTTCTGAATGACATGCCCGATTTTTTCTTCAGAAACAATTACAACGCGTTAATGAAAAGACTCTGGCTCACCGACTTTACTGAGATCGACCAGACTCTTATTGATAAAGACATTTTCACGGATGATTGGAGGCATGGATCAAAAAGATCCATGCCGAGTTGGATGGAGAAGAAGAAGACTAATAACCAGCAGTTGACTGAAGCCAGGGATTTGTTCGATACATTGACTTTTTTTCTTTAAAGTAAAATAAAAATGGGAAACTACTATGCAAAACGCTCTGTATATATTGATCATAATGTAATCAATACCCTTTTAATAAGTGTGGTGATGAGGACGATTGAAAACAGAACGAGTAGTGACCCCTGTGTAAAAAGAATGGCTGAAGTTTGTAAACTGGAAGACATTTTGGATATCGTTCGTTCTGGCAGTACTATTCCGGGTCATTGGGAAACGATTGTAAACGAAACATTTAAAGTGGTCCTGGAATCTTCATTTTATGAAACATTCTGTAACATTACCGCAGAAATGAAACAAACATCAAAAGTGTATCATGTGCTCTCATTGTATGCTCTGTTTGTAGATGTAATGCATCTTTATGTTGAAAACAGCATACACATGAATATTTTGACTGAAATGAAAAAACTCCATCAGGAAATCTCCAGTAATATGGGGAATTCTAAGCTGGAGACGGTCCTGGGGATGTTACAATCAGTATAACTTGATTTTGTGTGTGAAAAAATAAAAATGTAAATAGGACATTTTTTTTTAAAAATAAAAAAAGTGTTTTTTTACATTTAAAAACTGTTGTCTTCATTATAGCAAGGGAAGCGTGTCTGATACATGTGTATTACAGTCCTTCACATGCACTGTTGTCTTCATTATAACAAGGGGAGGATAACAGAGAAGATGTAGGATAAATGTGTATTGAAACGTGCGTATTATACACCCACAGAAACGCAGAAACACAGAAACACAGAAACAAAGAAACGCAGAAACACAGAAACGCAGAAACACAGAAACACAGAAACGCAGAAACACAGACACACAGAAAACACTAGTATGGTTTTTTTGTGTTTTCAGTGTTTTCTGTGTGTCTGTACACACAAAGCACAAATCATTTAAAACAAACCCTGAATCAAATTTAGAGAGGACCATTAAGAGTCAGATGCTTGACAAAATCTACTAAAACAAAGTACTTCATTATCTACTTTTCAGCTTTTATACACAAAAGTGTATCTTTCAGTAACTTTCTCAGAGAATTAAGCATAAATCTGTCAAATGGTCAAAACAGCCTTGTTTCACTGAAATAGCCTCACAATCACAAACTGCCATTAAGAGTCAGAATCCTAATTAAATCTACTAAAACAAAGTACTTCATGGTAGTGGTCAGCTTTTAAACACAAAAGTGTATCTTTCAGTAACTTTCTGAGAGAATTAAGCATAAATCTGTCAAATGGTCAAAACAGCCTTGTTTCACTGAAATAGCCTCAAAAATCACAAACTGCCATTAAGAGTCAGATGCTTTACGAAATCTAATAAAACAGAGTACTTTCATGGTAGTGGTCAGCTTTTAAAAAGAAAAGTGTATCTTTCGGTAACTTTTTGAGAGAATTAAGCATAAATCTGTAAAATGTTCAAAACAGCCTTGTTTCACTGACATAGCCTCAAAATGACGAACTGCCATTAAGAGTCAGAATCCTAATTAAATCTACTAAAACAAAGTACTTCATGGTAGTGGTCAGCTTTTAAACACAAAAGTGTATCTTTCAGTAACTTTCTGAGAGAATTAAGCATAAATCTGTCAAATGGTCAAAACAGCCTTGTTTCACTGAAATAGCCTCAAAATCACAAACTGCCATTAAGAGTCAGATTCTTTACGAAATCTAATAAAACAGAGTATCTAACTCAGTTCTCCGCGCACCCCCAGCGAGAGTGAGAGTGAGAGATGACAAGGGGAGCATGTCTGTAACCCGACACCGTTGTAATGTATTGACATCTGACCAATCACGTATTCACCTGTAAACGCATACTGAACGACATACATGCACATTTACCATTTACCTCACTGTATAAAAAAGTAACTGTTGATAATAATAATAATAATAATAAACAGGAATTATATTTGCAAAACATTTTTCACTCCTGTCGGTTGGGGGGGGGGGGGGTCCTCATCTCACAATGTCGCTTGGGGCCCCAAGTTGGCAAGGGGCGGCCCTGCATAGACTGTATAATGTATAAGCAGTGGACAGAGTGATGGTGATGTCACCAGTTGGTTTGTGGAATACAGTTTTGAAGCCTTGAGTAGCCAGGAATTATTGTGTGGGTGGGCCTGGAGAAATGTAGGTGGGCCAGGGGGAGACATATTAAGCGTGGGGTCTGAGCTGAAACTTCATTAATGATTTTTATGATTTTTGAATGCACTAATAGAACATAAGCATAAATTAGCAGTGAAAACAAAAAACATAGGCATGGCAGCCTCAGAATGTGTGTAAAACTGACATCCACAGGGATGGGTATCGTTAAGGTTTTAACGGTACTACTACTTTTATCGATAGCGCTTATCGATCCGGTCCTTTAACAGTACTTTTATCGGTTCTTTTGGAGAAAAAAATAAGGTAAACTAACTAAACAAATTGTGAAAAAAACTAACATTGCTTTTTATTTAAATTAAATACATAATATTTCACATCAAAAGAAACAACAATGTTTTAACAAATCGTATTAAATAATGTGATGACAGAATTGTAAACAGAATAGCTGAAACTTTAACAAAATAAATAACTCAGTTACCTCTAATCATTAATGCATGTTTGTATAATGTAGTTAACTCCGTGTGTTTATAGCCGTTTAGCATATGCATGAGAGGAGTTTGCAACGTCAAAATGAACAGCAGCAGTGAAAAGAAACATCTGCTATGTATCAGTCCAGGCTGTGGATATGCACAGACGTTTGCTAGTTAGAATTAAAAACATATTTTAAGATTGAACCAGAAGCAGAATGTTCTAAATAGTACATCTGTTAATCTTATTATAATGTTTCAAATCTGCAAGGAAAGGTTTTAAAGCCTGTAAAGAAGAAAAGAGTGTGGTTAAATAGAAAGAAGAACACAAAGGAGAGCTTGTTCTTGTTTGGGCATGATGCACATGCCAAAGTAAAGTGCAGTGGCACTTTACTTTGGCATTTGGTTGAAAAAAAAAGTTGTAATGCTCAATTTGTATTTGTACACATCACATGAACCTCAGTATGGAATATGAAGTCATGAATCAGTCCTGATGTAACTTTTCTGTGGTGAAAGTAGAGTGATAGAACTATTTTACTCTAATTTACACATTTTCATTTTAGACATGAACAACACATTTATATAGGCATTTATATAGGCATCTATTGCACGTCTGTCCGTCCTGGGAGAGGGATCCCTCCTCCGTTGCTCTCCCTGAGGTTTCTCCCATTTTTCCCTTTAAACTGGGTTTTCTTCGGAAGTTTTTCCTTGTACGATGTGAGGGTCTAAGGACAGAGCGTGTCGTATTGTCATACTGATATTCTGTACACACTGTGAAGACCACTGAGACAAATGTAACATTTGTGATATTGGGCTATATAAATAAACATTGATTGATTGATTGATTGATTGATTGATTGATTGATTGATTGATTGATTGATTGATTGATAGTGTAATTCATATGTTTCACTACTTTTGTGAACCAAAAACGTTGGTAAACCAAATCTGAAACACCAAAAAAAATTGATGACATGAGTACATCTGTGTTTTCACAAGAGTTTAAGTTTTCCAAAAATCTGATTTCTAAGCTAAGTATCTCATAAGACAGTGCTCTAAGGTGAGTGACATTGCATTTCTAGCAAGACCAGAGACTGAACATTTTGATATGTTACACCATGCCATGTTATAAGAAGAACATTTAAAAGGTGATTTAAGGAGACATAAATACCCTTCACTTCAGTAAGATAAGGTAAGGTAAGGCGATTTTATTTTAACACTAGAACCGCCAACGGGTAAATTTTACCCGCAGCTGTTTTTTTATTGTATGTAACTTTTTTTCAATAAAATATTAACGTCTCCCAGTCCGTGACTTTTCCTGAAAGTGTGTTATGTAACACCCTGTGTTGTTAAAAATGGTCAATATGAAGTCAGATTGAAAAAATCGCCAAAAAAATGGATATTTATACCTATTTCCGCCAGCGGGTAATATTTACCTCATAGAAATGCAGCGCTCCTCGCGCTATTGATTTTGCGATCAAAATGATCAAAATACTACGGAGGGAAGATATTTTCATTTGGAGGGGAAGCTCGCGAGTGTGTGTGTGTGTATACGTGTGTGTGTTTGTGTATTTTTGCGTTTGTGTGTAGGCCTATTGTGTTTGTTTCCCAGAGAAAACCCTCACGAGAAACACCGGCTGTTGTTGTGCCTGCTGCTGCCTGCTGTCAAGTTACTCCGTTCTCCGCTTGTAATTATGCCGAAGCTTCAAAGTTATATTTATCATCTGAATTTGCCGAAACAAGTTTAATATTCTGAAAGCCAAGACTTTGTTTAATTTAAATCAGATGAAAACAAACTGTAACGGACCCTGCCGTGTTATCTATGATTACTTTACTCTTACGTTCATAATTTCAGCCGGAGGGAGGGGGGCGGCGCTGCTGGAAGAGCAGATTGCGAGTGAGAGGTGCCTGTCTTCGTCCCTTTACAAGCTTCAAAAATGTATTTATCGTGTGATTTTGGAAATAAAAGTTTCATATTCTGAAAGCCAAGACTTTGTTTGTTTAAAATCAAACAAAACACCCGAACCCTGAAAAAAATAGTTGTTTACGTAAATCCACGTTTACTCTGAAATGAGCCGTTGCGACTTCCGGTCACATAATATGAAAATCTGAGAGTCCACAGATTATATTGGTATACATGTCATCCCTGTGCGATCAAAACTCACCGTTCTGTATGGTACATTGTACCTTGGAAATCAATAGCGGGTAAACTTTACCCGTTGGCGGATATAGGTATACAGCGACCTCTGGCGGTTCTAGTGTTAAAAGACAATGAAGGCAGGTTATATTGATTGATATATTTATTATATTGAAAGCCAAATTAATACATAGTCCCCTGCATCTGGAATAACGTACAATTTACAGCCTCACAATGTCAGGAACTTTTCATCTACAGATTGCTTTGGTCTGGCTTTGCTCTTCACTGATTGGTTACTGAAACTTTGAACTCAAACGGACCTCCCCGTTTATTAAACGGACCTGCCCGTTAATTCGCGCGAATAAACGCGCGAATAAACGCGCGAATAAACGCGCGAATAAACGCGCGAATAAATGCGCGAATAAACGCGCGAATAATGGCGCAAATGGCTTTCGATAGAGGGCTGTCTCTCTCGCGAGCACATAGCCGCTCGCGGGGGTTTAATCTGTGCGTGAGAGTCATTTTATGCGCTTGTAAAAGCACATTTTCCGCTCGTGAGTAGCTTGTTTTGCGCGCTAGAATATTGACCCAAATCTGACTCCATATTAATCGTTGGACCTACTCTTCTGCCGTGAATGAAAGGATTGATTATCAGTAATCATTTTAAAGTGACAAGAGACATTGGATTAACCTTGAGCAGCGTTTCTATTCCTTTTAACACAACTTTTGATCACAAAACAGCCAAGGTAAGACCTAATTATTGTCATGGATTTGAAAACTGATATTGTTTACTTGCTATGTTCTGGCTGCTAGCTCGGTTAATGTTGTGCCTGTAGTGATGGGGTGTATACCCATGGAATCTGTGGAATCTCAGCTTTCAGAAAATGTGTTGTTTGTGCAGAAAGTATGAATTATAAATGATCGTTTTTGTGAGTTATGAGCAGAAATAGCAATTGCCCGTTTTTGCCATTGGCTCATTTAGAGGCTTCTTGTGAGACTTATTTTTCGAAAAACTTATTTTTTTTCGTATCTTCAGTTAGCCAAGTTTCCTCCGGTCAGATGGGTATGGAATATTAATAGTTTCATGAATGACACTTCAGATATAGCACTGTTGCTACATAGCATTTTCAGACCCGAGCTCGGGTCCGTGGAGCTTAACAAACTACTAATAGTAGATTAACTACTTTATTCAAAGGTATACAGTAATTCTGGATAACAAAATGGGAAAAATAAACGGGGTGCTCTCTTTTCCTCTCCCTCTCCTGACAGCCCGTCAGTCTCGTTCAGCTCACTGAACCTGTAATAAGTGACCCGACAGTAAAGAATAAATATATTTATAACTAGTTTAGCTTGTTCCAGAGTAGATAAACTAGCTAAGTGTGTTAGGTCTAACTCTTAGTGTATTTTGGTCCGCTCACCGGTCCGTCACAGCGGCGGAGCTGTGATCATGCAGAGCTGCGTGTTCTCCGTCAGCAGCAGCTGATCTGCTCTCTGATCTCTCTCTCGCGTCCGGTTATACTTCACTCACGTTTATGTCAAAATCTATCAGATCTAACTAGTTCTAGTTAATTATATGACTGCCTGCTTATCAAAGGACCTAAACAATAAGCGTTGCTTGGCAACGGCGTGTGGACGCAAAGTAGGCCTAGAGCGCAGCATTATGCATGTTTATATGAGGGGTCAAAATCCCATGCTCATAACATGCTCATGTCTTTTTTCCTCTTCATTCCCCACGCCCCAAAATAAATAAATAAATATACCAATTTTAGGAAAAGTAAGGAAGTTTGAGCAGTGTGGATATTATATGAACAGAGTTACACATATTTCAAAACGCGTGTAATAGTTTGCCTCCCTGTCAGAATGACAAAGATCCTCAGTGAAGCACAAGCCCATGTTTCTCATTACATTGTAAGTACAACTGTTACGATTATTGTCTTATGTCACATTTTCTATGTCTTGGTTTGGGTGTTTTGCTGTTCTCCCTGTCATGTTTTCCTCTGGGTATATTGTCTGGTCCTTTTCCCTGTGTTTTTCCTCCCGTTGTTAGTTTCCCTGGTGTGTCTAGTTGTCTGATTGTTTTCACCTGTGGCCCTTGTGTTTCTCCTCCCCTGCCCGGCTGTGTCTCGTCTTGTGATTACCCCTCCCTGTATTTAGTCTCTTCCTGTGTTCAGTGTCGGTTCGTCTTGTGATTTGGCTTGTCCTCGGTGAGTGTTCTGTTCTGTCTTTGTTAGTATAGCCTTGAAATAAAGGAATGTTCACGTTAATCTGCATTTGGGTCCTACCTGCTTCACACATCGTAACATTACGAACCGACCAAGAATGGACCCAGCGGACAGTTTGTACGAGGTGGAGTACAATTTGACATGTTTGAGAAATGACTTTAAATATGCCTCCAGTAGTGAAGAGAGGCAGTCCGTTTTTTCTGCGGCACGCCAGGAGGTAACCTCAAGGCCCTGGTTGAGGGAGTTGCTACCCGAGTGGGTGGAAGACTTTTTTGGCAGCTTTGAGGTCAAACCTGATTCCCGGCCTGCTAGCCCCAGGCATGCTATCTCCATGTCTCCCAATTCCCAACCTGGCACCATACGCCTTGGTGGGTTCCGCCTGAAGTCAACCCGTGCTTCTGCCCCAGTTCCTGCTCCTGTCCAGGAGTTGTATTCCGGAACTCGTCTGGCTTATGGAGGTCCATGGAGTATTCAGGCGGCTGCTAAGAGGAGTCGTCGCAAGGCCAGGCTAGCAGCCCACACAGCCATGGTTCCAGACCCAGTTCTGGCCCCAGCAGCCATGGATTCGGCTCCAGAGCCGGCCCATACAGCCATGTTTCCGGCTTCAGAACCGGACCTTACAGCCATGTTTCCGGCTTCAGAACCGACCTTACAGCCATGTTTCCGGCTTCAGAACTGGACCTTACAGCCATGATTCTGTCTTCAATTCCGGCTCCAGAGCCGGCCCATTCAGCCATGTTTCCGGCTCCAGAACCGGACCTTACAGCCATGTTTCCGGCTCCAGAACCGGACCTTACAGCCATGATTCTGGCTTCAATTCCGGCCCCCGCAGCCATGGTTCCAGACCCAGCTCTTGCCCCAGCTGCCATAGTCCCTTCTCTGGTTCCCTCTCTAGTCTCTTCTTGAGTTCCCCCTCTAGTCCTTTCCCTAGTCCCTCCTCAGGTCACTTCTCTAGTCCCATCTCCAGTTCCCTCTCGAGTCCCTTCTCGAGTCCCTTCTCGAGTTCCATCTCTAGTCCCTACTCAAGTCCCTCCTCTAGTCAATTCCCTAGTCCCATCTCTAGTCCCCTCTCCAGTTTCCTCTCAAGTCCCCTCTCGAGTCCCCTCTCCAGTTCCCTCTCGAGTCCCCTCTCCAGGTCCCTCCTCTAGTCCCTCCTCTAGTCCCTCCTCGAGTCCCCTCTCTAGTTCCCCTCGCGAGTCCCCTCTCGAGTTCCCTTTTCTAGTCCCTCCTCTAGTCTCCTCTCGAGTCCCCTCTCGAGTTCCCCCTTGGTTCCCCCTTGGTTCCCCTCTCGAGTCTCCTCTCGAGTCCCCTCTCGAGTCACGTCTCAAGTCCCTACCCAATGTCCTGGTCCGTTGGAGGTTCCGCTGGGGGTCCTACCAATCGTATGTCTGTCCCGTTGGAGGTCCCGCCGTCTACTCTCCTGCCGGGGGGCCTGCCAGCTCCTTGTCCTGTCTCGTTGGAGGTCCCGCCGACTACTCTCCTGCCGGGTGTCCTGCCAACTCTTAGTCCTGTGCCGTTGGAGGCCCCGACGACTACTCTCCTGCCGGGGGTCCTGCCAACCCTTTGTCCTGTCCCGTTGGAGGTCCCGCCGTCTACTCTCCTGCCGGGGGTCCTGCCAACCCTATGTCCTGTCCCGTTGGAGGTCCCGCCGACTGCTCTCCTGCCGGGGGTCCTGCCAACTCTTAGTCCTGTGCCGTTGGAGGCCCCGCCGACTACTCTCCTGCCGGGGGTCCTGTCAACCCTTTGTCCTATCCCGTTGGAGGTCCCGCCGTCTACTCTCCTGCCGGGGGTCCTGCCAGCTCCTTGTCCTGTCTCGTTGGAGGTCCCGCCGACTACTCTCTTGCCGGGGGTCCTGCCAACCCTTTGTCCTGTCTCGTTGGAGGTCCCGCCGTCTACTCTCCTGCCGGGGGTCCTGCCAATCCCGTGTCCTGGTCCTCTTCCGTGGGGGATCCTGCCGAGACCTGTCCCACCAGCTCCGACACCGGGTCCTGCCCGGCCTCCGGCGCTGTCCCGTCAGCGCCTTCCTGCCCGGCCTCCGGAGCTGTCTGGTCTTCGCCCTCGAGCCCGGCCCTCTGAGAGCCGCAGTCTTCACCCTCGATCCCGGCCCCCTGAGAGCCACGGCCTTCGCCCTCGAGCCCGGCCCCCTGACTTTCCCGGCCGCGGCCCTCGCCCTCATGCTCGGCCCCCTGAGTTCGCCCACGGTGGCCTTCGCCCCTCCATAACCCCCACCTTGGACTCTGTCTTGCCCCCGGGCCGTCCGCCCGAGTCCCCCTTCTCGGCTTCTGCCTTGCCCCCGGGCCGTCCGCCCGAGATCCCTTCCGGGTCCTCCGCGGTGCTCCTGGGTTGTCAGCCCAAACCCATCCTCCTGACCCCCTCCACCCACTCTGGTGGCCCTAGTTTTATGATCAGTTCAATGCAACTAATGTCGTCTTAGTGTTATTGCATGATGTTAAAATTGGTGCAATTTCTTCACTCCGCTGGGAAACTGTTCTCATGTCAAGAAGCATCAGATCAGTGCATGCCATGCATCGTCCAATCAGTGAGCGATACAGAGTAAGGGGGCGGGGCGAGTGTCTGAGGATTTCATCGAAGGATGGTCTGGTGGTTCCTCGATTATAGCTCCTCCATTATCGCTCCTCGCTCCTCCGGCAAAAATAAGGCCATCGGGACTACTCAACATGGCGGAGACAAATCAACTTCCGGTGAGACCGAGACCGAGGAGCGAGGAAATTAAAAAAATAAGAAGTGAAACGCAGCCACAGTCTCTTCTCCTAAATCCTTTTGAATTCTCCTATCCACTATTTCTTAACCCTGTGACGTTTCACTCGGAGGTCAAGGAATAGACGATAGGGTTAGACGTTAGGAGCTGATTTTTGGATTATCCGACCGCAACCAGGGAGAACAGAACCACAAAACGACACCCATAACAAGACATACAAAACTAAAAACGTGACAAAACATCAAGATTGTGACAAGTATGACCTTGGCAGGAAGCTACCGTGGGATACAAAAGGTTGAGCTGACCAAACAGTTTTCCTCAGTATAATATCATTTGGTTTTACCATATAAAGTAATATAAGAAATTGCCACTACAAGCGCTACCTGTACCACGATGCAGATCAAAAATAAAAAGTGCAAATAAAACGTGCAAATGAAGAAACACATTCATGTAAGTGTTTTGGGCCGTTGAAGCGTTTGCACGGGTCAGCCACTTTACATAGCACTGTCAAATATCAAAAGTGTGTGTGTGTGTGTGTTCCGTTCTTATGGCCCAACAGTGAGACAATGACCCTATTTCAAATGAAACGGGAACATGAAACAAATGCTTGGAACTCAGTCGGGGTGTTAAGTGCCACTTCTGCTGTGATGGTTTGAACATATGTGTGAGGAGTGTGCTATTTGTGTACCTTTTTTTAGGAAGTGCACTGTATTCTGTTATACTGACTAACACTTTTAAAGTTGTTATTGTAACTACTGTCTTCCTGATTGTAAATGACGTAACGAAGTTGCCTTAATTAAAAAGTATAACACAATTAATGTCATAGTTCAATTAGATAAATAAATACTTTATTTCATGTTATTTTATAATCGTTAAATATGGCATGATTTAATACAGTTTGTTTTACATGTTAAATCGATATGCGTGTGTGTTTCTTGTGCCTAGGAACTAATGTTTGTTCATATGCTGGTACTGCGTGTTTTGCTGTTACACTGTACAACTCAACGTGGGTTGACGTCTTTTTTGAAGCTCTGCTGAAGTCTGTGATAAAGTTTTAATGTGACAAGAAGTCTGTGACAAAGTTATGCAGAAAAGGAACTAAATTCATCTCCTTTCACGACAAGCGGCCAACGAGTTCTCACGGCGTAACGGAAGAGGGAAGGCTACAGGATGAAAACTCCCAAGAAATAAACGCCCGTTTTAAAGAACCGACCTGTGTCTGTGTCGTGAAAAGAGCTACACTGATAGTGGCATTTGCCCTGGTCACAATTTATAAATTCAAAGTGAAGGGTGTGCATTACATACACACAGTCATACACACATAACTGTGACTGAATTTGGTGTGTTGTATGAATGTGTGTTCATGCAGGAAATGAAGTCAGCATGTGCTGAATTGTAACAAAGATTTGATGGAAGTGTGATCTGAATTCTGTAGAAAACAAAACTTAAACCAAATGTCAGTAGTGGCTTCAATAATCCTTACACTCCTAGAGACAAAAACATGGCGCACAATGAAGCCTTCTGCTTGTTCTGGTATTCATCAAAAGGTCTTATAACCTGGAAATGGTGAATGTGTTCAGAAATGTATATTGAGTAATGTGTGTGTATTTTTTTATTACATTACTTTTATTTATGTCATTATTACAAACTCTATTATATTTATCACCTGTGAAGAGGATGTAAGTTCACAGGTTCAGCAAGAATAAAATACATTACAAAGAAGTACAGAGAACAGCAGCAAGCTACAACTACTACTGTACACTAATTAGAGTTTGAGTGGATCCTAGATATTTTTATTATTCATGAGCCATTACTATATAACCTACTATGTATGTAAGACTTAAATAGTTACTAGGGTTGCCATTTAACTTTGGTAACTAGTCACCTGAGCCAACGCTGCTCCTGCCAAGATGAGTAACCAGGCAACACCAAACAAACACACAGCTTGGTCTGCCTCAGGACTTGAGTGGGGACACAAAACTGATACTGCTTTTATAATAACATCGGCTTAATTCACCCGATCTGTTCACGTATTTTTTGTAACTGTAATTTAATTGGCAAATAATGATCTCCGAGGTCTTAGTGTCAAGGCCCCACTATGACAGCAGAGCCGTGGCCCAGGGGGTCCAGGAGAGAGACCTCTCTGTAAAGCCGGATGTCCCGCAGCCATCCTCGGGCTCAGCCACAGCCGGTTACCGCTCCGCTAAATACGGCCCTGCTGAATGGTTCTCCAACTACCACAGCATCCTCCAGCAGGCCGGCACCGAGAGCCACGCAGCCCGGAGCATCCAAAGAGAGTCCAAAGCTCTGCACCAGGACACCGAGGCAGGCACTTTCAAGACCCAGGGTGAGGGGACGCGTCTCCTGGGGGAGAGACTGCATGAGATCCACAGCTGGAAGTCTGAGCTGCAGCGGTACATCGAGCAGCTGCAGGCCGACACAGAGTCACTGCTCTCACTGAAGACGAGGTTGGAGAAGGCGCTGGACGCCTCCGAGACTCCGTATGCCATCTCCACCGATAATCTGAGCTGCAGGGCACGGAGACTGGGACCAGACCTGGTGCGAGACTCCGTGGAAGAGGAGCTGGTGAAGGTGATCATTGGCTTTACGTTGATGTACTGCTGTATAAACTGTATAACACTGACACAGGACATAAGGGTCATTGTCTTTGCATTTAAAAAATATCTCAATATGAATTTGAAATTCAAGCAATAGGCATACTAAGAATAAAATAATATTTGGATAAATTCATAATTAATAGGAGAAATATACCACTGTGAAGTTAGTCTTAGTCTTATTAAATGTGTTGTCTCTGTGTCCACTTAACATCAATTCAAACACCATGACACAATTCCATCAGATTAATGATAAAAACCTAGAGGACATTATACAACTTCTGAAATCCTCCTCCTGCTGCCTTGATATTATTCCAACAGGATTTTTCAAAGATGTTTTGCCTTGCATGGCCCCTCAGATCTACTTCATATAGTAAACAAATCTCTTCACTCAGGTATTTTTCCACAGGCCCTGAAAACTGCAGTCATTAAACCGCTCTTAAAAAAGAAAAATCTAGATGCTTCAGTAATGAACAATTACAGGCCCATATCAAACCTCCCATTTCTAGGTAAAATCATTGAAAAAGTTGTTTTTCAACAGTTGAGTAATTTCTCGCATTTAAATAACTGTTTTGATGTGTTCCAGTCAGGCTTTCGTCCAAACCACAGCACTGAGACTGCTCTTGTAAAGGTCTTTAATGACATCCACTTAAACACAGACTGTGGCAGAACTTCAGTGTTAGTATTATTAGATCTCAGTGCTGCGTTTGACACTGTTGACCACAGCATATTACTAGACCGACTGGAAAACTGGGTGGGACTTTCGGAAACAGTTCTAAATTGGTTTGAATCCTACTTAAAGGACAGAAACAACTTTGTTTCTATAGGTAAATACACATCTGAGTTGACAAATATGACATGTGGGGTACCTCAAGGCTCCATCTTGGGGCCTCTTCTCTTTAACGTCTACATGCTACCACTGGCTCAGATAATGAAGAACAACAAAATAAGTTACCATAACTATGCAGATGACACACAAATATACGTAACAATTTCACCAAGAGACTATGCTCCAATTCAAACACTGAGTAAGTGCATTGAACAAATCAATGACTGGATGTGTCAGAACTTTCTCCAATTAAACTCCAGTTTTTGGAGCCAAGGCAGAACGTATAAAATGTAGCGCTGAGCTTCAGTCTGCATTGTTCAAAACAACAGAAGTCTTTACACTGGCTTCCTGTGTGTCAAAGAATATATTTCAAAATACTGCTGCTGGTTTTTAAAGCACTGAATGGTTTTGGCCCAAAATCCATTTTTGACCTCCTGCTAAATTATGAACCATCCAGATCTCTCAGGTCTTCAGGGACTGGTCAGCTTTCTGTCCCCAGAGTCAGAACTAAACATGGTAAAGCAGCGTTCAGTTATTATGCTCCAAATATCTGGAACAAACTCCCAGAAACCTGCAGGTCCGCTGCAACTCTGACTACTTTTAAATCCAGGCTGAAGACTTTTCTTTTTGTCGCTGCTTTTAATTGAACTATTCATATCTTAGACTGCACTGTAACTTTTATCCATGTATTTTTTCTTTTAATGTTTATTTTATTAGCTTTTCTTTTTAATGACTGATTTTAAATGCGTTTTTCTTAATGTCTTTCATTTTTTGTAAAGCACTTTGAATTGCCTTGTGTTGAAAAGTGCTATATAAATAAACTTGCCTTGCCTTGCATGATTGTCCATAGTTAATCGCGATTAATCGCAAATTAATCACACTTTTTTTATCTGTTCTAAATGTACCTTAGAGGAATATTTTTCAAGTTTTTAATACTCTTATCAACATATGAGTGGACAAATATGCTTTATTCTAATGTTTATTATCAATAGAACAATGACAAATATTCTCATGAATATTAAACACAGCAACCTCTGAACATTACAAATATCCGCTTCAATTCAACCTGGAACCTCTCTCATACAATACAATAATACAATACAATACAAAGTGTGTGTGTGTGTGTGTGTGTGTGTGTGTGTGTGTGTGTGTGTGTGTGTGTGTGTGTGTGTGTGTGTGTGTGTGTGTGTGTGTGTGTGTGTGTGTGTGTGTGTGTGTGTGTGTGTGTGTGTGTGTGTGTGTGTGTGTGTGTGTGTGTGTGTGTGTGTGTGCGTGCGTGCGTGCGTGTGTGTGTGATGGATCGTTGGAGCTGCAACTCAAGGGATATGCTCGAACGGGAGCTGCCTGGACGCTGCAATCATGTTGATCCGTGCTGAGTGTGCTGACTTTTCGTACAATGTCCCACTGTCTGGCTACTTGCATAAAGTCAAGTGCTCGGCGCAGTTGTGGCAAAATGTCGCTCCTCTGTTTTCATTTAAACAGCTCCTTATATCCGTTAGCCCAGCTAGCTAGCATCAGATGCTAACAACAACAATACACATAAGGTCACGTGAGCTCTCGCTCGAGCCACACATACACACACCCTCCCGGTCCTCCCAATAGCCAGTCGGTGCCTGCCGGTGAGCGTGGAAGTGTGGTCTGCCGCAAGCGGACGGCAGGAGCGGAGCTGTCAGCATCAGCTTGTAGATGGTATTTTAAACTCGATGCGCTCTGAAACTACGGGGCGGCCGAGGACAAAAAATACACATGTGTTAATCACGTTAAAATAATTAGTAGCGTTAATTTTTTTTGCGTGTTAATTTGACAGCCCTAACTAAAATAGATTTATATTTTCCAAAATCACATTGGTTTCTCATACAGCATCTCTGTATAGGATGTGTATTCAACGGCTTGTTGGAGTTCCTGCCCCCCCCCTCCTATGAGCCCAGTGGCCGTCTGCGAGAAAGTGAGACACAGCGAAACCCACCCCGAACGCACACACCCGCAGCCTGGCTGGGAGTTTGTGTGTGTGCTCACACACCGACTCTCGGCTTCGCCGCGTCCCGCTGTCTCAGGGAGGAGAAATCGGCGGAGCTGAGAAAAGATTGAGTGTGTGTGTGTGTGTGTGTGTGTGTGTGTGTGTGTGTGTGTGTGTGTGTGTGTGTGTGTGTGTGTGTGTGAGTAAGTAACTCAGTAACTTAACGACTCCGCGGACCAATCCACGGACTTAACGACTCCGCGGACGTAACGTAACGGCTCCACGGATTGGTCCATTTGGGTATGGGCACGTCACTGTACCCAGGAAGAAAAAGAGAAATCTCCAACGAGGCGTTCTGGGGCAGCATAGACAGGTCTTTTCTGTGTTAGAGTTTTACTCGCTACAGGGTGTACTTTGAGGGTTTGTGACTTTGCAGACCGTTTACATGCATAAAAACCTTCATAACACACAAGGGGACGGGTAATAACTGGAAAAGCATGACATGGGACCTTTAATAGATTCAATGTCTTGTGACCCGATGACCTGATTACTGTTGAGAAATGTAAGCAGTTTCTCTATTGTAAAGTCTAATTTCCTTTCAGTGGCTTTCACGTCATGTGACCCAATGACTTAATATCAATGTAACATTCGTGTACAACACTGGAAGAGTACACACCTCTTTTTATAGGATTTTTTAAATTTTATACGAAGATTATTTTGAATTTTCAGCAGATTCTTTATTGAAAAATCGCATGTCCTTTCCTATGTAGTATAACACTGAATCATGAGCCCTTTGAACCCCAAATCAATGCATAATTGTATACACTGTCCATGTGGGAGTACATATTATTACAGGATGTCTCAGAATATCAGAATCAGAATACCTTTATTCGTCCCACAGAGGGGACATTTACGATTTTTACAAGAGCCAAAGGTAGCTTAAAGGTGGGGTAGGTAAGTTTCAGAAACCGGCTCGAGATACACTTTTTGTTATATTCCATGGAATGCTCTTAACATCCCGATAGCAATGAATATCTTAAGTGCTTTGACAAAAAATCCATAAAAAAATGTCATCTGTAGAAGCCGTAATACTGTAAAAAGTACAACGGCCTACCTGCCTGTCAGCCTTCCATCGGGGCACAAACTTATCTCGTGCCCTCATTGGTCATGTGCGCGTTCGTCTGTGTTGGAGGAGGGGCTCTATAAGGAAGTGGCAGATTTTCCCCGGTTGTGTATTTTCAAATTCTAGCGATCTCGAGTCGGTTTCTCAAACTTACCTACCCCACCTTTAATATGTATATCACTCAAGAAGCATGCAAAAGATACAAAACTAGAAATTACACAATTTACAAGCGATATAGCAGCCAGGTGAAAGTATACCGGTTAGCACCGTCTGAAGTCCACCACCAGCTCTTTTTTATTCCTTGTCTTAAATTATATTGAATGTATATTTAGCTTCTGAACCATTGGTCAGACATAAGAACATTGAGATTTAGAGTTCTTTTTCAGTTTTTCTATTTTTATATTGATCAAATAATTTATCTAACAATGAGAAAGTAACCTTCAGAGAGAGCACCAATAAAATGCTGGCTCTGTTGTGCTCCACAGTAATATTCTCCGGATCAAGTGTCTATTAGTGAGTTTTGTGTCAGAGGAGAACAGCACCAGCAGAGGGCTCACTAGAATAAACACTAAATTGTGTGTGACTGTGTATTTTGCAGGAAGTGGACTTGATCAGAAGTGTCCAGGCTCTTCTGAAGAGAACTACAGCTCAAGTTGTCAGTCAGATCAAGTGAGTGTAACATCCCAACATAAAAATACAAATGTAAAAGGCCCTTTTTTAGTTTAAAGCTCACACTAAATATCCCTGGGTTTGTGTCTCTGTGTGTGTCAGGATGAACCGAGAGGTAAAGCAGACGTTGGAGATGGATTGGTCTGACAAGTACCAGGCATACAACTTTGATGACCACAGTGGAAGACACAGTAACATGAGCACAGACACACGGCACCACCCAAGCTCAGCCACCTTCCAGGACCAGTGAGTCCTTGTTTGCGTATGACTGTGTATCATCATCACATCTTAGAAACAGATCAAAAGAGAAACATTGTGAATAACTATCATGCAATGTGTCATTTGTTCTTCTGCAGAGTGTGTAACTGCACATCGTGGACAAAGTTTACACAGGACAACCTGAACAAGGCCCAGCAGGAAGAACAAACCACCCACAGTCTCAGGTTGGGTTGTGTTTCCTTGTGTCAGAAAAACTATTTGTGGACAGTGAAAAAAAACACCTGTTTGTTCTTATCGTTGTAAGAATTCTCTCGAACACTGGTAAACGTTTAACTATTATCTAAGCAACAATAAGAAAAACTTTGGTTGATTCCAGAAATCTGAATGATAGGCTACTTACAAATAGTCATAGATACATGCAAAAATAAGACATTTGTTTGTATATATTTTCCTCAATAGGCCCATTGTTATACATTAATGAAGATAAATATAGTGATGCTGGTGTGTGTGTGACAGGCTGCTGGTGGAGCAGGTGCTGCAGGACACCATTGAAGATCTGGAATTCCAGTGCTCCAGTGTGGACCGAGCCTTCAGCCGGCGCGTTCAGGAGCTGATCGAGGCCAAGACCCAGATGGAGACCAAGCTAGCACAGGTAGAGAAACAGACCAACACACAGACTGACAGTGTGACTCATTGTCTAAAGCAGGGGTTCCCAACCTTTATTGTGCCAAGGACCAGCAGATCCATTAAAAAAAAAAATCGCGGACCGGTTGTCAATTTTAACTGATTTTAAAGGGAAATGGAAACACTTTTCAAACTGCTTTCCATGCGACAATATTACCATTAGGAAATGTATTTATCTAGTCTATTTCCAATGTAAACGATCGAGATACGCGAATTTACTTTTTGAAATACGTGCCTAATGACCATGGGCGCTTCCATTGCTCCGGGACTTTTCCAGTGACGTCACTGATTGGGTACGGCTTCCTGGGCCAAAGCTCAATAACAAACAACATGGCGTGCAATGCACCAGTAGTTTACATTACAAGAAAACGGTCGTCGTCAGGAGTTTATTGTATTGCCCCAGGCTGCACAAATGGATTTTATACAAAGAAGGAAGAAGTACATTTCCATAGGCTGCCACTAAAGGATGAGAAGCTGCTCAAAGTCCAGTCTGGATGCCTGGTTCAATACAAAACATTGGATTTGAAGCCAGGATCTGTTCCCACAATATTCGATTTCTCAACGTATGCAGTCGGGAACACCGACCGTCCCAGCACGTCGGCCGCGCAAGACAATGACAGTGTCAACAAACGTGAAGTTCGAGCCACCAAACGAGTTGCTTCAGCTGCCGAGAGAGAGGTACATTTCAGCACTACCAGATTACTAGCTCACACATGTATTTACTGACACAGTGTGACCTTATTAATTAACGCAATCGCGTCCAAACTAAATGGTAGCTATTATTATGACGCACAATAGAGAATTGGGGGTGTTCTATAGCTCAACTAATTAAACTGGCATACACACGCTCATCTGTCGAAAACAGCCCTAAAAAGGCTAGTATTGCTATTGATGGATGGTATTGCAGGACCCAGAGCGCACGGAGCACAGAGCGGACAGCAGATAACGGAATTGCAGTTGTATTGCTTATAGATTATCAGAACATTTCAAAGGGGACACAGCCCCATTGGATATTAACCAGTGGTGAAAGTGTGCCGGTCCTACCCAGTCCTTAGTACCGGTAAGAGATTTCCAGGCGGTCCGGAGGACCAGGAAGAATTGACAGCTCCACCCGTGGAATTTATACTACGAAGGGAAGATATTTTGGTTTGGATTACTGGTCTGGGGGAAGCTCGCGAGTGTGTGTTTGTGTATACGTGTGTGTGTGTTTGTGCATGTTTGCGTTTGTGCGTATTGTGTTTGTTTCCCGGGGAAAACACTCACGAGAAACACCGGCTGTTGTTAAACCTTCAGTGACGTTAAATTACTCCGTTCTCCGCTTGTAATTATGCCGTTACAAGCTTCAAAGTTGTATTTATCACCTGAATTTGCCGAAACAAGTTTAATATTCTGAAAGCTAAGACTTTGTTTAATTGAAATCAGATGAAAACAAACTGTCACGGACCCTGCCGTGTTATCTATGATTACTATACACCGTACATTCATAATGTCAGCCGGAGGGAGGGGGGCGGCGCTGCTGGAAGAGCAGATTGCGAGGGAGAGGTGCCTGTCTTCGTCCCTTTACAAGCTTAAAAAATGTATTTATCGTGTGATTTTGGAAATAAAAGTTTCATATTCTGAAAGCCAAGACTTTGTTTGTTTAAAATCAAATAAAACACCGGAACCCCGAAAAAATAGTTTTTTTACGCAAATCCACGTTTATTTTGAAATGAGCCGTTGAGACTTCCGACTGATTTCGATAGAGCGGGTATTTGCTTTTTCACACTTGATCAGAACAGCGGGAGGAGAAAGGAATAGAGTGACTGAATGACAGGTAGAAAATTAGGCTACGTGGTAATTAAAGCAAAAATGCAAACGACGATTCTTCAGATGTTTAAGAGAAAGGAGAGAGATGAAGAAACTCAGAATGTGCTTAAAATTAGAAAAACAACGCCCACAGATGACACAGGTGATGATGCTTATTTAGCCCAGAGAATGAACCTGGCCATGATGTATAATAAGTTAGCTAACTAGCAAACTGTATATCTTAAATATAAACATTAAATATTTTTGCTTTGATATCTTCTATTTTAATCTGCACATTGTTGCATACATTTTGAGACATTTTATTTTATTAGTATTTTAATTTATGTAACCAATATTCTGAAAATTCTAAGAAAGACAGAGACTTGTACATTTTTGACTGTCTGCTGAATTTAGTTATACATTTGTATTCTAATGTATAACAGTTGAGGCCCAGGGGAGGAAGAGGAGACTCAGCCAGAAGAAGTGGCAGCAGGTCCCTCAGAAGCCACCACAGGTGATGCTAGCCCTACTGCATACCCTTCTATATGGAAAGAAGAACAATATGAACAGTTCAAACAGAAACATGAATGGATGTATGCTCACAATGCCATGATGTGAAGGATCTAGGTGTCATGGCACCCCGTGGTGTTAATATTGCTATTCAGTGGGCTGATGGAAAGATAATCCCAGCTGGTCAATCAAGGGATGTCCAGCTTTCATCACTGCGCAAAAAAATCCGTGAGCACAAGAACTCTGCAGCACATAATGAAGCAGTCAAGATTCTTCAGACAGCAAAGAAAGATATTCTTATGAACATGAACGTGAGTAGTCAGGAGTCTTTGTTTGAGTCTACTGCCAAGGTATTCATGACAGCCTATGTGGCCAAGAACAACAAGCCTTTCACAGACTTTGAGAGTCTGATTGACCTGCAGCATGAACATTCTGCTGATTTAGGGCGTGTTTTGCATAGCAAAACTGTCTGTGTTGACATAATTGAGCATGTGTCATCACAGATGAAAAAGGAACTTCTAAAAAACATAATAGAGACCAAGAGCAAAATCACAGTATTGGCTGATGAGTCAACCAGTGTTGGACACAAATCAACACTAATTGTGTTCCTGAAGGCTAGTGTTGATGGAGACATGGAGCCCATTGTCTTTCCATTGGACCTGGTTGAGCTGGATAGTATGTCTGCTGCTCATATCAAGGAACAGATTATGGGTTGCTTGCTTAAAAATGGCTTCACTGTTGAGTTGCTGAGAGAAATCCTCATTGGATTTTGCAGTGATGGGGCCAGTGTCATGCTGGGAGTGAAGTCAGGTGTTGGGAAGTTGCTCCAGGATGACTTGCAGGCATCATACTATGGCACTGCCTTAATCACAAACTGGAGCTTGCTGTTGACCAGGCACTGGATGTGACAGGGGGAACAAAGGACTTCCAGGCATTCATGGACAGCCTATATTCATTATATAGCCAGTTTGTGTTCAGGGATTCATGAAGCTGGGGGCGGGAGGAGAACAATATGAACCAATGAAGGTTGGGGTAGCATTATAGTACCTGCAAGAAATTCAAACCACTTTCACCCCTGATATTAACCTATGGATTAACTACATCATCGTTTTTATCGTTGTAATGCCATTGAAGACCAGTTTAGACCAGACAATGAGGAAGGTAAGCCGTTAGCCTGGCGTATGTTAGTACCTAGCGCCACTTGTTTTGATGTACGTTTTTGTGGATAACCTCGCGAGTTTGTATCTTTCAGTGTTGAGGTGGGCACCGTTAGATTCTGTGTCTCCTTGCGATCATAAACGATGTGTTGGATGTGCGGCTAGGATAAGTAATAAGGGAGCTAGGAGTGATTTTCGGTGCAGTAATAGGTTAGCATTTTCGCTCGGGGCTAATTCAGAGGCTCACTGTTAGCATTGTGTTTTTTTAATTTTTTTATTCCGGATCGTATGCCACTCTATTCGACCGAATCGGTTCATAAGCATAGGCCATGGGATGCCTGGTAACTGCAGATGCTTCCACATCAATGTCATCTCCCGACGAATAGTCAAATTCATCGTTCAAAACGTCGATCTCATTGCAAAATCCCTCCATCGCTGCCATATCTGCTACGTTGTGTTGACTTCAGGTGGAGCGAAAACACAGCCAGTGATGTCACCATTTGGGACTCCCCTAATGGCGGCGGCCTGGTCCCGGAATTCCCCACCCGGCCGGCGGATAATTAATTTTCTTTTGGCGAGTAATATCATATACAATAAATATTACAATCAATATCCATTGTAAAATGAATAAACTACCGGAATATTATAACTGTAATTGGTGTTTCCTTTCCCCTTTAATATACTCACCACCAGCATGTAGCAACAGAGGCTAATTGTATGTAACAGCCTGAACAAATACTAGAACAATATGCATCCAAAACGTAAAACCAAAAAAATCGACTTTATTCAGTTTTTGAACCAAAACGGGAAAACAGATAAATCAACGTTTTGGTTTTGTTTGTATGATTTACGGATAATCCAGTGAATGCTGGGAAAACGAGGAGAAGACGCATTATGAAGGAGATTAAGATTAAACTAATTTATTATGGGAACACCCGCATATAGGCTACCTATGGAGTTAGCCAGATGGGTGTAAATTACTGTTCATGGTCTTTTGAAAACAAATGCCGGTGTCGGACAGACACACCGAACACACAGGGCTGAGCTGAGCAGAGCACATACACACACAAACATCATGCGCCTTGGTGACCGGACATCTCCTTCATAAAACTAATAAAAGTGGGAGTAATCGGGCAGTTCGATGTGTGTAGAGATGTGTGTAGAGGTGTGTGTGTTAACACGTAGCAGCCTGCAGTCACTCTTAAACTGTTCTGATGAAGGTAAACACAGCTAAGGCGGTGCGTAAAAAGGCAGCTGGTGCTGCACTTCTCAGAGGCGGAGTATACGTCCTGCTGCCTCCTGATGCTGCAGCCATTTCATGAAGTGAAGGAGGTTTTCCTTCTATAACACAGCTGCGGGCAGCAGATACCGTGAGAGTCCCGGACATGAATTCATAGATCAAGGCAGACTGGTTTACTCTCCTGTTTTGCAAATCCGGTGCTTAAACAAATAGCTCTACACCCCTGGCCGGCATGTCCTTAAAATGAAGTCCGAGAAATATATCTCAAATAATGTATGTACTGCCATTTCCCCACATAAACATAACCGTCTGCAATCAAACGGTTGTCTCCTGTGCACTTCTCTTCCTACTTGGCGCACCGGTAACTTTCTCGTGCGCACAAGAGGCTGAGCCGCCGAATCCCTCGGAACATCATAAAAGCCATTTTCAACGGTTTTCTGGTGGAAGATTAACTAGGCTACTGGATTAAATAATATGACTGGTATAGGTGCGAACATTTAAAAAAAATATGATAAAAATGTGTTATATATTTATAATTCTGCAAATATTACGATAAACTAGGGCTGTGCGATTATGGCAAAAATCATAATCACGATTATTTGGGTCAATAATTGATATCACGATTATTTTGACGATTATTCATTGACCATTTATTGAACTTTAAAACAAATAATATTTTACCAATAAACAAGATCAACAAATATGTTGGAGCACACTTCCAAAACCATACTAAACATATATTATTAATAAATAAAAATAAATTAGACCAAAATAAATTAAATCAAATATGTTGCAGTGCACTGTCACAACCTACTGAAAACTCCTTAAGATATAGCCAACATTTTGGTAAAACATATTCAACATATTCCACTCAGTTAAACGTTGAAGGCTGGCCAACCGTCATGGTCCAGAAGTAACAGGAAATAAATGTTGAACTACAATTTAAGACCAAATAAAAATGTTTAGGCCACCATGGCAAATGCTGGTAGGGCTGCTCATGTCATCTCTTAAAGATGTTTTGCAAGAAACACCAGCCTGTTTACATGGTCTGGTTTCAGAGATGAGCGCAGGCAGGTGACAAGCCACCTGTACTGAAGACCCTCAGCTACGCCCCGACACATGGGGTGACGCCGGCCAATCACAAAGCTTTGATGCGTTCAAGTGCATTATTCTGGCACAGGAAGATTATGTTACAGGACATTAACGATAAAACAGAATATTGTTGTTCTATTTTTAGACACATCTCGCGATCGACTGGTTGGGCACCCCTGGGCTAGACCATAGGTCTGTTGTGGTAGCAAAGTAGTCAGCTGAAGCCACATCTCTCTCAACTTCCCCACGGCATTTGTCATATAGTGCAGGCAGCGCAGACCTGCTGAAATAATACCGAGACGGCATCGCGTCACGCTTGTCCAACGTGTTGACAAGTTGCTTGAAGCCCTGGTTGCTAACAGTGCTAACTGGGCACATATCTTTAGCGATGTGAAATGTAATGACAAAGTACTTGCAAATAGTGGAAATAGTTTTACCCTTCTTTTTAACGAGTTGCTGCTCTTGTTCTGACAGCTTCGCTTGCGCTGAACACTCACAACACATGTCACTCCCACGTGGCCGAGTGGGCTTTTAGGGAGGGGCGAAAGCGCACCCAACAAAATAATTGTATTTTGTCAATTATGCTGTTTTCATAATCGTCGCAAGCCATAATCGTAATCGCGATTAAAATACGATTAATTGCACAGCCCTACGATAAACTCACAGCTATTTCACGGCCTGGCAGTAACACCTGGGAACCCCTGGTCTAAAGGTCCCCTATTATGCAAAATGCACTTTTTGATGTATTTTATACATAAATATGTGTCCCCGGTGTGTCAGGAGACTCACAAAGTGTCAGAAAATAAAACCCTCTCTTTTCCTCCTTACCCACATCTCTAAAAATGGGGGTACAACGGAGCTGATCCAGATTTGCTGCGGTCATGACGTAATATCTGAAATGTGGGCTGGCTTTACGCCTATGGCCCTATCAGAAACGTTGCTGTGTCAGAAACAATGCGCGATGTGTTTTGGAACTAATACGGGCTGTGTTTACATTAGCAAGCATTGCTAACACTGTACTGGAGACTGGAGAGAGTATGTGTAAATAAGCAAGATATAAAAAGGAACTCACCTTGTGGTAAACCCGTGAGAGAAAAAGCATTTGAGCTCCATACTGTTTCAGAAATAATCCTTGATGTGGTTTTGAACACGATATGGCATTTAATCAAGGCAGCATTTAGCATAGCATCTGCCGGTAGAATTCTCCTGCATGAGCAGGCATAAGATCCCCCCCCCCTCTTTTCTTTTCTTTTTCGAATAGTTTTACATTTAAATCTACGGACCCAGAATCAGCACTTCTCTAACAGGGCTGAAATAGAGGGGTATGAGGCATGGCTAGAATGGGTGATCTGTTTGGTATTTTGAGCAAAACACTTCAGAGACATGTTTTTTATATATCTGAGACCTATAATATATGCCTACAAATAGTATTATAGGAGACCTTTAATATCTCTTTTGTGGTGGTGTGTGTAGGTCTTGGAGCAGATTGGGGCCCAGGAGAGGAACATTGTGTTGCTGCAGCAAGCCATCCACAACAAAGAGGCTCCACTGAGAGTAGCCCAGTCCAGACTTTACCTCCGCTCCCTCAGACCCAACATGGAGCTCTGTAGAGATCAGCCCCAGTTCAGGTAAACTAACAATGCACACTGCAGAGTCTCATTCGATATGTGTCCTCTTCCCCCTCTTAATTTGGTTTGCTACTGTGTTTGCAGTTTGGAAGGGGAGGTGAGGCAGATTGATGCCACTGTGGCGACCCTGCAGCAGCAGCTGAGTGAGGCCAGACGCTCCCTGTCCCACCTGGAAGAGTCACGCATCACCCTCGAGAAGGACATTAACTGCAAAACCCACTCACTGTTCATCGAGAGAGACAAGTGCATGACCCACCGAAAACGATACCCCGCGGCCTCCAAACTGTTAGGATACTGAAAGCAATGACTCGGAGTGTTTTTGTGAAATGTAGCAATTTTGTTGTTTTTCAAATGTTACCATCCTGGATTATATTGTCTGTTTTTTTCTGTGTTGTGAGGATCAGTAAAACAAAATTAAAACAAGAAAGCCTGAACATTGATTATTATTAACAACACATTTAAAAGTATTTAAATTCACAAAATCACTAATACTGACAACTATCAACAATGTGCTGAATTCATTTTTGTGTAATAAGGAAAACCATACTGCAGCGTTGCTTACTGATCTCCATATACACTGTTGTACTGATACGTTTTACAGCATTTCTTACACAAAATTATTAACTAAACATAATACAGTCACAATGTAAAGGGAAGAAGGCTTTGAAGTCCTTAAAGTTTAACAGTCAAGTTTAATATACAATATAAACAGGGTACAAGGCAGTTGTGAAAGATGTACTCAGAAACTGTATTTACATTCTTTTAAATGGTTCTCTTGTAGCATTTACTGTATACAAAATATCCACTCCATGAGAGGGAGCTCTTGAGCCTCAATATATTGTCTCATGTCACATTTCATTACAGTGAGCTGCTTGTCTTTAATGTAGGTATATTTTATAGGTTAAAAAATCTTCATGTTAAAATCTTCAATCACACAGATTAAGATGTAACCCATTGTTTTACGTTAGTAGCACAGTTATTGATATGTGTATGAAATGTGTGTTGTTTTAGATGAGCTACCTGTTGTTATCCATTTTTTTCTTCTGCTGAACCGCACTTAAATCTAGTGATGAAGAACGTCAAGATTTCTAAAGCCATCAGTCAACAAAAGAAGAATTGAAAAGAAGCATCTAAACTTTTTACAATTGACATAAATCACACTTGAATTGTATTTTTGAATGCACATTTAGTTTTAGGGTCTGTTTTTTATCGTCAAAGCATTCTAGTGTCATCTTTAGGAATACGTGCTACGTGTTGTTCCTTTTTTTTTAAAATATGGAGCTCCATCCATCTCTATTCTTAGAGAGCTTCCTCCATGTTAGGAGGTGCCACGACTGAGGATGTTACGAAACTGAACTTTGTGCAAAGAGAAAGAAGAGTTCAGACAGGCTCCATTCTTACTGCGCAGCACATAGTATTTATGTCATGACACCACCAACTGTGGGCATGGGACGGTGCCAGCACTGTGTGTGTGTGTGTGTGTGTGTGTGTGTGTGTGTGTGTGTGTGTGTGTGTGTGTGTGTGTGTGTGTGTGTGTGTGTGTGTGTGTGTGTGTGTGTGTGTGTGTGTGTGTGTGTGTGTGTGTGTGTATGTGTGTGTGTGTGTGTGTGTGTGTGTGTGTGTGTGTGTGTGTGTGTGTGTGTGTGTGTGTGTGTGTGTAGCTTTACCATTGTGTGGTATGAAAATACACGCCCTTTCATTTTTCAGACATCAGAAGGGAAAGTGAGTTTTTTTTTTAGAGTTTCAATTAGGATTGGGCAAGACTTTGATACACACGGTTCAGGGCACAAACAATAAAACTAATATTCTCTTACCATGCATTTTACAGTATTTAACATGTTTTGTGAGAGAAAATCCTTATAAAATAACACTTTTATAAGTTGAGCCCATGTGACCTGTGAGAAAGTGGTTGGCTTAATTTGAAAAGAGTAGCAATATAATGTAAGTGAGTAAAGTAAGTGTTCATACATCTATGTTGGGGTGCATCAATTATTCAGTATGTCTGATTTGACTACAAGTAACCTGAAGTTTATTTATCATGTTCAGATTGTATTTCCTTTGTGTTTTCACTGATGTCCATGGTTAAATGGACGTTAGGTGATGGATAGGACAAACGTGACCTTATGAAAAAGAGAAAGTTGCATAAATGAAGAAAATGGGAGGGATGGATGAAGTAGCAGATCTTAGGGAGTGACAGAAGAAGAAAGAGGGAGGGAGAAGAGGAGAAAAGAGAGACAGCAGGACCAAGCTCACTGCCTTCCTTTCCTCCAGAGCTCTCTCCCTTCTTTCTCCTCGTGACTCCAGGCTGAGATCAACAGATAGGTGAGTTTGGCTTCAGATTTTTTCTCTTTACTTCACCTATTGCTAAACTCTACTTAAACTGAATTATAAAATATGTTATCCCTGCACCTGCATGAACTCACCCATGCCTCATCCCTCCTTTAACAACCTTAATTATGCCCTTTCGCTTGCATCAACTTATATTTGCTCAGGCTCGCTGCATTTAGTTTTAATGAAAGCAGAATGTCATTGAGCCCTGGCTGGATGAATTACTATAAGGAGTTTTTCATCTTCAAAATCTATTCTCTTCTTGCTTCTTATTTCACCAGTTTCTTCCCATCTATTATAAAATAGGGTTTTATAGGGTTGTTCCAAGGTTAAATGAATCATTGCTCATTAACCAAAATATCTCTCACAGACCTGCTGCGTTATTTATGTGTGAGAACATTTTTATGACTGTGTTTATTTGCATTTGTGTCTGTTGGCTAAATGCATGCAACTAAGGTTGAGGGTTTGCGGAAAGCCAAAGTTTCCGTTGGCTGGACTGAGAGGCTACTTTTAGCTTTGGTTATTACTCCCTTTGCCCTGACTGGTTCAGACTGAGTGCTATGCTTCCACTATGTTCCTCAAGTCCCTGACTGTCCTTTAAATTACTGATTATTTAAAAAGATAAAAACATCAGTCAATCTTTCATTTTACAGCACAATGTCCCTTTAGGGTTAGACGAGAAGTTTTAAATTATATGTTTAGTCAGAGTATGGAATGTGAGTTCCATGGCTTTGTGTGATTTTTGGGATTTTTGTGGTAACGTGTGCATATATATTTAGGAGCTCCTGCTTTACATACATCTACTCTGTTTTACTTCTCTTTACCTCACATCACACCGCTTCCATTTTCATTCCCATGAGGAGGTCTCATCTCTTCTTCTGTTTCCCCCTGCAGGATGCTGTGCCTCAGCTCACTGTCCACACTCCTCCTCCTGCTCCTGCTCTACCCCCCTGCGCTGTCCGGCCAGGAGGTGCTTGTACGTCTGGCAGGCGCAGGTAGGCGCAATACAAACGAGGGGCGAGTGGAGGTGTTCTACAATGGCGCATGGGGCACAGTGTGTGATGACGAGGTGGACCTTAACCTGGCCAATGTGGTGTGCCAACAGCTGGGCTACCAACGCGGCCTGACCTGGGCGCACAGTGCCAAGTTCGGCGAGGGACAAGGTATGTCCACTAAATTGTGTTTCGTTTGGAACACCTTACTATTTTAAGGTCTCCTATCATGCAACATTCACTTTTTGATGTATTTTATACATAAGTATGTGTCCCCGGTGTGTCAGGGAACTCACAAAGTATCAGAAAACAAAACCATATCGTAAATGTGGGCTGGCTTTACACCCACGGCCCTATCAGAAACTCTCTATCAGAAACAATGTGCGACGTGTTTTGGAGGTAACATGGTCTTTGTTGACATTAGCAAGCATCGCTAACACTCAGAGCTAACCTGTACTGGAGAGAGTATGTATAAAACAGTTGGAAATAAAAAGGAACTCACCTTGTGGTAAACCCGCAAGAGAATAAGCATTTGAGCTCCATATTGTTTCAGAAATAATCCTTGATGTGGTTTTGAACATGATATGGTATTTAATCACGGCAGCATTTAGCTGAGTATCGGTAGAATTCTCCTGCATAAGCTCCCCCCCCCCCCCTCTGCTACAGACCCCAGAATCAACACTTTTCTAACAGGGCTGAAATAGAAGGATACGAGGCATGGCTAGAATGGGTGATCTGTTTGGTATTTTTCACAAAATATATATTGTTATATATCTGAGGCCTATAATATATGCCTAAAAATAGTATAATAGGAGACCTTTAAGTTTTTATATATTTAAATTCTCAAACCCACCCTTTCTTGCTGCTAGGTCTGATCTGGTTGGACAATGTTCGTTGCACGGGCACAGAGCTCTCCATTGCAGACTGTCCCTCCAATGGTTGGGGCATCAACGACTGCACCCACGCTGAGGACCTGGGGGTCATTTGCAGCCCAGACAGGAGACCTGGCTCCCCCAACGTCACAGTGGAGGAGGCTCCTTCATCCCCTAGGCCGCAGCCAAACCAGCCAAGACAGAGAAACCCACCACCGCAACCGCAACAGTCAAATCCTCCCCCAGCCCTCATCTCCTCGTCCCCTGGAAGGGGTCATGAGATCGCCCTTCATCGTAACCCTACTTCTTCTCGTCGAAGCAACCTCACGCCACAGGAAAATGGCCATGAGATCCAGATCCTGAGAAGGAATCGAGGCGGTTCCAGAGCAAACCAACAAGCCATGCCACAAGGGCACGAGCTGCCTTCGCGTCTGATAAACGGCCAATCCTACAGGCAGAGACAGGAGACAGAGAGGAACAGTCCCGCAGCCGTGAGAGGAGGAGCAGAGAGCCAGGCTCAGCCCCAGCCGAGGAATGTCAGACAGCAGCAGCTCAGTGGGAACCATGTCGAACCAGAGCCTGTTTATCCTGACGTTGGACTGGAGACTGATGTGCACTACACACAGGTAAAATCACACTGACAAACACACAGAGCCAAAAGTACACGGCAAATAATTAGTCCAATCGAGCTTTTCTTCAGACTCCCATAGATGAATGTCTTTTGTGGAGCCACAAGCCAGTGGACATGTTTAATTAGAGACAAACTTAAAACCAGAACTTTTCCAGATCCAGCTCTTTCGCAGCGTTTAGTTCAGGACTCAACCACCATAAGCTCATGCAAGAAACTCCGACCAGAGGAAATTGCAAGACATTTATCACTTGTGTTTGGCTTTCTTTCCTTTTGAACTTGCAGAGTTGACACTTTCCTGACCATTTTGTAATCATCGTGACACTTTAAGCAAATTCTGTTTTTCTGTTGGTTTCCTTCCTGCTGGCTGTTATGTGGATGATTAGAGAGTGTGATGATTAAAGACGTAGCATGTCAACTTGTGTTATTATTTCCTCGATTACAGATATTTCAAACACATTTTTGTTTGAATAAAGATTACGTCATGTTTGCTAACTGTTATAATTTGTCAGAGAGTTTATCCTGTGGCGGACTTTATTCAGGATTAATGGTGCTATACTCAACTCTTTATCATCATTAAAGAATGATTTCTAATTGCAGGGATCTGAAAGGGTTCACTTAGAGGAGGCCCGTCTTCGGCCTGTGCTGGCCAAAAACCATGGTGATCTGGTGACGGAAGGAGTGTTGGAAGTGAAGCATGCTGGGAGGTGGCGTCATGTGTGTAACCAGGACTGGGACCTCAGCAGCAGCCGTGTCGTCTGTGGCATGTTAGGATTCCCTGCGGCAGAAGCGTTTGACCAGAACGCCTACAGGTGAGAGTGTGGACACAGCAAAGTGACTGAGGAGGAGGGAGGCAGAAAAAGTGTGTGTGTGTGTGTGTGTGTGTGTGTGTGTGTGTGTGTTATGAAAGGGATGGAAAAGTGCGGTGGACTACACATCCCTACACGGATTAGGCGGCCCCGTGCCTGGATTGCTGTTCCTACCCCCTGTAGTAGAGGTTAACCTCAACTGCTGTCATTAGAACAACCACACTGGCACGACATGTCCACTGTGGCATTAGCCGAACACGGCCTGTCTGCCCATTGGCTGAGGAGGCCCCTGCACAGACCTTTAAAATAGTCTTAGACAGTATGTTATTAATGTCAGATCCAGACGAAAAGATTATCATCATCATCATGGTGTGTGTCTTTACTTGAACCCTCCCTTACATGGTTTCTAATCTCATATAATTAAGAAACCTTCAGTTAAAACTGTGAGCAGCAGCACTTTCCCAAGCAGGAAGGCAGACTGAAAACAAACTCCTATTCAACCCAAGTGTAAATACAAACTGTGCCTTTTGGATAGAGAGTCTGAGGGGAAATAGCAGGCTTGTTTAGAGGTGGCAGATATGTTACTAATATCAGCTTTGGAGTATCAATCTTTCTGTAAGATCATTAATAACATTTATATTTCACGTACAGGATGTCACTGTATCTAATAGTTTTAAGATTCAAGCTTCATTCAAAATATTAGCATTACAATTATTGATATTAATTACATTAATACAAACTAGTACAGATGCTAGTTAGGGAAAACTTCTGGTTTCTATTTGTTGTAAATTATCATAACTCTTGTATGTCCCTGAAACATAAATCGTCTGCCTTTAGCCATGAATACCCGCTTTAGAAACTACAAAAATCTTCAAAGCCTTTACACATATGCCATAGCAAACCCCAATACCTCACATACACACACATGCAAATACATCCATACACCCACCCTCGTCGCACGGTCTCTTACAAGACCTGTCCAAAATCCATGTACGCATTTCACAAATGAATAAACACGCAAATACACACACACACATACACACGCTTGTGCACATTCAACACAACCCAATGTGTGTCCGCATGTCTGCCCACAGAGGTCTTTTTATGGCATGGCTAACAGGACCACTGTACTGACCGCTGACCTGCCCTGCACCAGCTGTCTCGAAATGTTGCCAAAGATTCCTCCTTGTGTCCATCTCGGCTGTGCAGAGCTTCTCCTCAGCTGCCCTGTTAACCACACTGACCACAGCTTAGTAATTAATACTCATTGAGTGTGAGAAAATCTAAACCTCAGAAATTCGCTCAAATAGGTGATTCCATTTGGTCAAGAAGACTTTTCGGGTCCAAGGTGGTTAGCATTTTCCCGGTGCAAACTTTTAAATATGGACAACGATACTGAAAAACATCTTGGGGTGGAGAAACATCATATTACTGTGCCAAGAATTTGACCAGTGGTTTCTGTAAAGAGTGGACCAGCACGGAGAATGTTGTTGTTTTTTTTTGTCTACCTCCTCCCTTCGATGTGGGAGACGACTGGAGCAGCTATGTTTGTTCGACAGTAAACATCAAAGATGGGGAGTAAGTTTGACTTTTTTGTTTGTTATCCATTTAGACACAAAGCCCATTCATGGTACCCAGAGGATCAAACCTCATAACTTTGATGATCCCAGACTCTTCTTTTCGCTCCACCAGCAGGTCAAAGGTTTCACTTATTCAGTGGATAATCTCCATTCCTCTCGATTGGGAAGGCTCAACATTTATCACAGACATTTATAGTTCAAACACAAGGAACTGTTGGTGATCACCTGACCTTTCATTTGTGTTTTCTAGTGAAATGTCTCGACACCTACAGGACAGATTGCTATGATATTTTTTACAAACATGAATGTCCTATTCAGAGCTCATTTTGATAACGTGTACAACCCTTAACCTTTCATCTAGGGCCACCATCAGGTCAATATTTAAAAGTGTCCAATAATCTGGTTTATGACCGAGTAAGGAGTTTGGATCAAAGCACTGCTGTGCCCAGAGTTATTTTGATATTTATCCAAGGAAGATAACAGGATGTGATAACAGTCACATCCTGTCTTGCTGGTGTTACCCACTTTGCTGTCAATGGTCCATGCCTGCTTTTCTCTGGGTTTGTGTCCACAGCTATAATTATGGTTTGAGAGATGCTAGAATATTCTCTGCTCTTAACTGAACCTGCTGTAAACCCTGTGCTGTGTCAGCACTTCCCTCTCAGACCATGTGGTTGTTTCCTTTTTTTACTTTTTTGGTGTGACTGCATTTGTCTCAGCCTGTTAAGTTGCTCAGCGCCTTTTTACAGCTGCTTAAATACTCCTCTACTTTGCTGTGCTTACAAAAGGCAAGCATTAAAGCCAATTTCAAGCTCCCTTGTTTCATCACATCCATACTCTCTTTGAGGCTGACAGTAACTTCAGTTATTCTAATTTGTGTGAACCCACGGCTCCTTCAGCCCTCCCAACCGTGTCTCCAATAAAATTACATTCCCATACAACGAAACTGCACTCCCAAATGTATTACAGTCGCAGCTTGAAGCACATGGTTAATGTTGAAATTAAAACAACAGCGGTCTCCAGGGTGACAGGTCTGTGTTTAGTTTAGCTACCTATCCACTACCCCAACTCACGCTTCACAGACTATTAGAGTAGCTTTAAAATGTGTGATGTGTTAAAGACTAACATAATCCAGGAGAACATTTCCTTCAAAACATAATAGAAAATGCAGTTTTGTTGTATGGGAACATGCTTTTAAGGAGACCATAATGCCCCTTCTCAGTTAAGGCTTTTGTATGCCTTTGTTGCAATTGAGCTGAAAAGCCAAAATTCATGGAAGAAAATAATTATGACCCCTTTGAGTTTTGGTTCATTGGAGGTTGATGGGACAGTCTAAAGCAGGGGTGGGCAAACTTTTTGGCTGGGGGGCCACTATGAGTTTTAAAATTTGACAGACGGGCCGGGCCAGTAGCAGATCGATGAAAAAATATTTAGCTGTCCACTCCTCATTATACATTCGGCACTCAATGTTGACTTTTCTTTTCTTTGGTCCACTCATTGTTACAGATGCAGGTTCAGAGGTGAATTATTGCATCATTGCGTCATCGTTTACATCAGGACGTAACTGTTTACGTGCCTTCTTATGACCCACACAGCGTTTTACGTCGCTGATTTTCTCCGCAACACCGCTCACAACAACATCAATAGAGGACTGCGTCTGGTAGTTTTTAATTATACGAAGCCAGATTAAATTAAAGAACTACTTCTCCAACCTTATACCTTTCTCCAGAGTGCCGTGGTGCATTGTTTATTAATGTGGTTCAGCTGCATTACTGCCCGCTGCAGTGCAGCTCGTCTACCGGAGTTTATTCTCCCGTTAACTCGCGGCAGCGGCCGCTGTAAAGTTTTCATTGTCTGACTGTCACAAGCAGCTGATAAATATCCCCCATCGCCATAAGTGAATGTGTTTTAGTCTGAAAGCTGTTTGGCATCACAACGCTGTTATGAACGTTTCTCTAATCAGACTATCTTGACTACCTGTTGCTATCATATTGTGGCATTCTTTCACACACATACGGGTTTTGGGCCGAGGGCGACACCGTACTTCTGGTATGCGCCATTTCACGCGTAGGTGCAAGCAGAATATCATAGTCTATTCTTTCACACAGTGACGTCACGAGCTACCCACAATGCAACGCGCGCCATATATATATATAAATACGCCATTTTCCTGGAGGTGCTAATATCCTGGAGGTGCTAATGTAAACAGCTAGCTAAAGTAGCCAGAAAGAGCGCACTAGGTTTTTTTTCTGAATTAACGACCGAAGAAATCGCTGCATGTCTTCGGATTACATCTCTGGACTTGAGGGGTGTGCTTTAGGTCGTTACCAGCGTACACTGGAGCTGTGTGGGTTGTCGGATTGCCCTTACAGACTGCCTGCAGATGTATGGAAAAACGAACCTTGAACGTGGCCTTTGTCGATTTTGGCTGCATCTACGTCTATCTTCTGGAAACACCAGGTGAATACCCCACTTGTCACAATAATATTATCATGCCATTGCATTTATGTGGTATTTTAGAGTTGACTAGATATTGATTAAGGCAATAGACTATGATATTCTGCTTGCACCTCGCGTGAAATGGTGGATACCGGAAGTACGGTGTCGCACTCGGCCCAATACCCGTATGTGTGTGTGAAAGAATTGCCTTAATCAATATAGTCAACTCTAAAATACCACATATATGCATTAGCATGATAATATTATTGTGACAAGTGGGGTATTCACCTGGTGTTTCCAGAAGATAGACGTAGATGCTGCCAAAATCGACCAAAGGCCACTTTCGAGAGTCGTTTTTCCATACATCTGCAGGCAGTCTGTAAGGGCAATCGGACAACCCACACAGCTCTAGTTTACGCTGGTAACGACCTAGAGCACACCCCTCAAGTCCAGAGATGTAATCCGAAGACATGCAGCGATTTCTTCGGTCGTTAATTCAGAAAAAAAAAACTAGTGCGCTCTGCTCTGCTCTGCTCTGTTAGCTAGCTGTTTATATTAGCACCTCCAGGATATTAGCACCTCCAGGATATTAGCAGCATATATTTATATATATATATATGGCGCGCGTTGCATTGTGGGTAGCTCGTGACGTCACTGTGTGTGAAAGAATAAGCCGTGTTCTATACGCATATTTTACCGGCGTAGTTTTCGTTATGATTTTACTTGTGATGGCCACATGTAGCCCATGTATTGATTCCATCCGACAGCTGCAATAATACAAAACAACAGGAAAACGTCTGCCTCTTCAAAATGGTCAATAACAGTGAACGGATGGTTATTAAAGTAAGGTCAAATAAACAGAATCACACTAAGACTGGTTAGTGTTGCCTGACTTTATATAAGGGTTTTTTATAAGTGTGTGGTCGCGTTCTAGTCACTTTGCTCAGCGCTACTGCTTGTTACAACTTGTATTCGCCGTACTCGCCATGAACTGTTATTGATCAGGTTAATCTCGCCCCCTCCAATGTAAGCGTGAAATATTTGGTTCTTTGATCTTGCAGGGTTGCCGAGTGGGGCCAGAGAATAGACCAGACTCCAGCAAAGGTCAATTGTGTCTAGAGTGCGCCATCTTGTGGGATCAACTGAAATGCCGGGTATTGCAGGAAAAAGGCTAAATGAATGCGGTCTTTACTATAATTTGGACAATTTTGTACCAATATTCGGCGGGCCGGATTCATATATGGCCCGCGGGCCTTAGTTTGCCCATGCCTGGTCTAAAGGCTGAACTATTGTTGGAACCTCTCTCCTCAGTGAGCCGATTTACTCCAGTCAGGAAGCTTTGCATTCATGCAGTATAATAATAGGTTATTTCTGTTTTCCGCTTACAGTAAGATCCCCTCTCCAGTGTGGCTTATGGTATTGCGTGGTCATAATTGCAAAAAACTTGCATCAAGCTGAAGCTCCAGCAGTCCGAAAGTGTTCTCCTGGATAAAATGATTCAGCAGTGCTGCACTGCTGCGGTCACAACCTGTTTTCTGTGCCTGAGGGTTGATGCTGTTGTTCACCTCCCTTTCTCACCATCTCCTTAAAAGATGGAGAAGAGCCTCAACCCAGCTCAAACGTGTGTTTCCGACCTGACAAAGAACAAAATCACCACTGTGTGTTTGGCTCTCAGCAGGAAAACTTAAATGTATCTTATGTGAAAACCAAAATAACATGGTTTTCCGCATCCTGTGAAGTTAGGCAATGCACATAAAAGTTGTCCAGTTCATAGAGACTTACATCACTTGCTCCTTGTCTCCCAGAATGCATTCATAAGGTTGGGTAACAACGCTGCAGATTTAAAGAGCTGCATTTTTACAGAGGCAAGGCAGAGAAAGTTGATATGTACGTGCATATTTCCATGTCTGGTGTGTGTGAACCAACATGCTACTGCTCGACCGCACAGCAGACACTGCCAAGCAGAGCAGGCAATTATATGGGTAGCACTCCCCCCTCCTCCCCCTTCTCCAAACCATGAACTAACACCCCCTCACAGCCGTCTCTCTCATTTTGATTTAGCACCGAGTTATAAAACATTTAAAATCATGCAGACACACACAGATAGGCTTATAATTACACACGCAGATAGACACAAACCAATACACATCGTACTCAGTTCATGGTGTAAAAAGTACAATATTATTTTCAAATGTTTTTCTTAAAATTGCACTGATCAATGTTTTAATATTACAAGAAACAATACATATGTTTACATTCTGTCTGATAAATCAATGGTCTACATTGATTAAACTCCACCTTTTAACACAGCTGGTGAAGATAGTTGAGCATTTGGCAGTTAAAGAGCTATTTTGTTCCATAAAGCAGATTGTCTGGCTCTGGGTTTATTGTAGGTTTTGTTGAAGGCCCCTCCAGCCCCAAACACACTTCTCATCTAATATTGGTACTTTAATAACTTGTGGATGACCGGTATACTGGGATTCTACTGGAGAGGAAACATTTCCCGTTTTAGGTTGCCAAATATTTAATTGCATCATAAATCGGGTTATACGGTTAACTTTATATTTGGTGTGGTGACTCATTTAATTCAAGCACATTCATGAAGGGGCGTCAGTCACACTGCACCTGTCTGTGGTCGCACTGGTAGATGAGAGTGGTCAGCTCGTGTGTGTGTGTGTGTGTGTGTGTGTGTGTGTGTGTGTGTGTGTGTGTGTGTGTGTGTGTGTGTGTGTGTGTGTGTGTGTGTGTGTGTGTGTGTGTGTGTGTGTGTGTGTGTGTGTGTGTGTGTGTGTGTGTGTGTGTGTGTGTGTGTGTGTGTGTGTGTGTGTGTGTGTGTGTGTGTGTGTGTGTGTGTGTGTGTGTGTGTGTGTAGATGGACACTTCCCAGACTCAGTCTGGTTTGTGAATCATCCCTTTTTTATTGACCGTTTGCTTTTTTTTTTTACTTTTCAGATTTGAGCATGGATTGTGTGTGTGTGCATAGGCGTAGGGGTTCCTTATTTGTGTACACATACTGTGTCCCTTTAGAATTTGAGTTTAGTTTAACGTAATATCCATAAAACTAGAGACATAGTTTAGAAAACCCTGTTGGAGTTGGCAGACCTCAATAAGGCTTCTTGAAAGGGACTAATGTATAGTGGCTTATTTATATTTATAGTTTTTCTTTCCACATGGATGCCCCAAACCAGACATTCACTGTAGACATATAGACAAACACTGAAACAGAAATACCCATGACTGTAGAAATGAAAGATATAAAAAGTTATGACAAGTAGGTGGTGGTTTTGGAGGAAAGAAAGGAAGAGTTATGTGATCCGTTATTGTAAATCAGCCTCCCTCTTTCTCCTTCCCTGTTACTAAGACGAGGACTATGTTTATCCAAAGACACACACGCCCTTCCCAGCATGTTGTGTCTCTTTCAAAGCTCTCCGTTTGTTTATTTCAGGGTTGATAGACAGAAGGGAAGAGTAGGTACATCAAGAAAGAGAAGAAACGATGATTAAGGAGATGCGAGGGGGCACAGGAGCAGACTGTGGGAGTGTGCAGTTAGTATAGGACAGCTGGTTGTTTAGTCTACTGGATGTAAAGAGGCATACTTGTAACTCCAGTGTGTTGTCTCCCTCTTTTTAGGAAAATGTGGGACTCCAAGATAGCTGATCCATCCTCCAGGTAAAATCCACATTAGATTAAAACCCCTGTTTTACCATTAGTTATGTCTCAAATCACAAACATACCTGTCTCTTTCCACCAACTTCTTCTTTTACCATCCCAGGCTGAGAACACTGATCGGTAAGAAGGCCTACTGGGTGGAGAAGGTGCAGTGTCAGGGTGTGGAGGTCTCTCTGTCTCAGTGTCAGGCCAAGCTGTCCCTCCCCAGGAATAATGTCCCATGCAACAATGGCATGCACACTGTAGTCCGCTGTGTCCCAGGATCCCAGTTCACCCGCTATGGCAGAGCGCCTGCACCACCCGCCGTGCCGGTCAGTATGGAGGTGGAAGTTAAAAAAATATAGATAATAAACAAATGTGTTAATAATGAATGGACTAGTTTGAAAATGTAAATTCAATACAATTTCCAAACTACCTGCCTATCTTTCCACTAAATGTAAAGCTGCAATATGGAGGCAGATAGCTTAGCCTAGCATAATTACTGAAAGCAGTCAGCTAACATTAGCATGGCTCTGTCCAAAGTACTTACTTAAAGGGGACCTATCATGCAAAATGCACTCTTGTACGTCTTTTATACATGAATATGTGTCCCCGGTGTGTCAGGGAAGTGTCAGAAAATACAACCCTCTCTTTTCCTCCATACCCAAATCTCTAAAAAAGGGGCTGTAACGGATCTGATACAGACTGATCCAGATTTGAATTATTTCCTACGTCACAAAAGGGGTTCTCCGCTTAGTGGTCAATTATCCACCTATCAGGGGAATGAGAGGTTGGGCCACGGCCGGCCAATGCCGCTCGAAAGCGCTGGAGATGCTGTAGTACATATGCCAGGCCTGTAAGTGGCGCTGTAGTCTGCCACAAAAACAGTGAAGAAGACTTCCCGCGCATGGTTGCCATGTTTGCCCTTCTGTTTATTCTCCGCTGTGGCTCTTTTTCTCCCTCCCCGAGGCAAGCGTTTGCGCCTCCTGGTTTAAAACAAATGAATAATGACTCTATATAATCATATGTAAGGGATAATGTGCAGCGACGCGGTCATCATGGGGAAAAGAACACCGACAGGCTGATCAGGAGCCCGGCGCGAAGCGGAGGGATCTAGATCGGCATGAAGGTGTTATTTTCCCCATAATGACCAAGTCACTGCACATTATCCCGCTTATTACACATGGCCACATTCTCAACAAAGTAGCGATATGACTCCGATATTAATTGAAATGCTTTTATGGATTTAGAAAATGATTTTATTGATTTAAAAAATAGTTGTATGTATTGATTTAAATTGACATGCATCCGCTAACAAAAATAGTCCGTTGTTACTGTTTGAACTAACGTACCAACGGCAGGAACTGCTTCGATAGCGTTTTTGAGGATCTTTTTGATTACAGATTTTAAAAGTAGCACAATTCATTTTGTCAAACCTTGGAGAGTATCTAGATATCCCTGCCCTAATGCCAAAGTAACTGGCAACTGAATATGTGTTACCGTTTAATGTCTATGTCTGGACCGCTGCGTAAAAAGGAGGGTTTCTGCCCCATTACTTCTCTTCTTACTTCTATAAGAATAAAACACGGAGGACGGAGATCTCTTTTTCTCCCCCTCTTCTGACAGCCCAGCAGCTGATTTCAAAGCATGCTCCCCTCTCCTGCAGGGGGGCGTGGTCAGCTGCAGCTCACAGAATCAGCCCCCTGCAAAAACAGCGCTGGAAAGAGCAAATAGAGCGAAATGAGGCATGGCTAAAATGCAGAATCTGTTTGGTATTTTGAAAAAAAAACTATATTTATATACTTTATATAGGTATGGCCCTACAATATATTGTTCAAATATAGCATGATATGTCCCCTTTAAGCAAACTATTTACCATGTCTTATCTTACTTTTTAAACTGTAGAAAATCAGTAACTCATTGTGAAAGTTCAATAATGACTTCAAAAATTAAGTAAGAAAACAACACAACCATCAACTGGTTAGCTTAAAAGCAGTAAATATCTAGCCAGTGTTTCATCAGGGTCTCAAAATCTCAAAATCTATGTAACAAGTTAGATAACAAAACTAAACAAAAAAGGTACTACAAAACAACTGAAATGTTTTTTTTAGCTGTGTTATAAGGACGGATCCGAGTTAGCTGTTTTCGGTGTCCAGTCTTTGTGTTAAGATATACAAACCACGTCATGGCAGTGGTTTCCATGTTTTTAACTAACTATCAGCAAGTACGTTATTTAGCTTATTTCTCAAAACTACTCCTTTAAAAGTAAAAGCTTCTTCTACTTTTCATTTAGCAGTTTATCAAACTATAGGTATTGCAGGATTGGAGACAAACAAAGATGAACTGATGCAGAGGGAGCAGGAAGAGTCTAATGATTAATTGAGGAAATAAGCTTACTATCCAAATCAAGATGTAGGTCCGGCAGGTAGCTGTCAGGTTATTCCGAAGACATTAACAGGAAAAGAACAAGGAAGGGCCTGAATGGAGTTGGAAAGTAGCAATCAATGAAAAACTGGAGGGAAAACACACAAAGGCAGGAAGTTACTTGAAATGAATGGAAAGGTAACAAAGTAAAACAGGAAATACTTCAACGCTGAAATAAAGACTAGAAACAAAATAAAAACATAATCCAGCAGGTTGGCAGATAAAGAGGCCATTACACCGTTCCAAATAAGTAGACCACATACTATTATCAGGCTGAAATCTAGAAATAAGCAGTTTTATTTTTAAACACTAAGAAAAACATTAGCTGAGTGTAAGATTTCCAGATCATTTCAATAACTTTGATATTTTGTATCTAAACGTACTTTTTGCTCCTTCCAGCCCATGGTGCGTCTGAAGGCGGGGCCCCGTATTGGGGAAGGCCGTGTTGAGGTGCTCAAGGAGGGCAAGTGGGGCACGGTGTGTGACCACCTGTGGGACATTGCTGCAGCCAGCGTGGTCTGCAGAGAGCTGGGCTTCGGGACGGCCAAAGAGGCGCTCAACAGTGCGCAGCTTGGACAGGGTAAGATATGAAGCATAAACATAGCCTCACACAGTGTCCACAAAGTGCACTTTCAAGTCTTTCTGGTGATTCATTTACTCACCATGTCTGGTGAACTCATGGTGTGAGACGTTTGTATGTTTAGATAAGACCATAACTGGGTATGTATTTGTCATCAAAAGGAGTCCCAGCTACATATCTGATAACCACTTTTCTCTTGAATGTGACCGACTTTGAATCAGTGCCTGAATTCATCATGCACTCTGAGCAGGATCAGTGAGCTCAGTGATCCTTTAGACTAAACACTTCTCAGCCTAAATGTCTGTTGCTAAACGCAGCTATCCAAGAACTATGGGGCTGAGTAGACAAATAAACCCAGAGAAATTGTTTATAGCCTAACTTCTTCTTCTGTCGCAGAAGCTCATTGTTGAGGAACTCTACCCATGACCAATTATAAGAGTGTAAACTATGCTTTGAGCTCTAGCGACCAAAACAATGGCATGTTTTGATGTCAAAATAAACTTGTTGTACTGTATGTGAAAAGATAGCGCAGCTTTGAAACCAGGATGTCAGGCAATCAGCACTGAGCAGGACCAAACATTCAGGAATACTGTGATTACTTTTGCTCTGCTTTTGTTGTGGGGATGAGAATATAGCAATTAAATTGTCAGGCAATAATAAAGTCAAACATTTTCCTAGGAAATAGACCCCACTTTCACACACAACATTATTGGCCTTTTTTCCTCCTTGCCATAGCTCTGCAGTAACTCTGTAATCACCTTCATTTCCTCCCATTATCCTTCTGCCTAAACGAGCACATAGCATGTCCATAATGGTGGGTGCAATTCCTTCTCTCTGCTTAACTTAATTAACTAATTCATGGAAATTCATTTGAGGTAAATGTAGGGCTCTATTAAAGTAGGTGCTATGGTACAGTTGTGTCTGAATAATGACCATTGTTAAATGTCAAAATTGAGCACTTTAGCATTTTTTGTCTCAGGCCATTAGAGTGCTTCAGGAATGAGTCCAACAACACGGAATTAGTCAACCTTTTCTTGGCTTTTTAGTTTTTTTGAATGGGTTTTTGGTTATGTGCCTGTGGTTAACACAAGCTTAAGAGATTACATCATAAAATGTGTCCGTTAATACCTCAGTTGTTAATTTGTAAGCCTTTATGTCTCTTGAAAAAGGCGTCTGCTAGTAACAGCTTTGTTAAACCAAAGAGGCTTTCTGGGACATAAACATCATCACTTTCGAAAACACTTTTCTGGCTAAAGCTTAGTGTATGGGTCATCGAAGTCATGTGACCAAGATATAGCTTTTTATTTCTGGTGATTGCAATGACGCTTTAAAAATCATAGGTGTTCCGTGATCTTACACAGATACATCATCCCTGCAGAACTGAACACATATAAGGGGTGAATCTGTGTGTTGCAGAAGTGACGTGAATGCTCATTGGAAGCTCACTTATAGGAGAAAAACATAAAGTTAGACTTGATGACATCATTAGCTATTTAAGGCCAAATTATAGGGCTTTAGCATGGGCCTCACACACCTACGCAAACCTAGATGTGATCAAAGATTCTCCTCTATTTAGCCTTTTAGGTATCTATTTTGGTCTGTAAAGTGTGGCCCTGCTGTGCAGTGTGTAGCGCAGACTGTACGGTAATTTAAACAGAGAACTCCCTGGCTATGCCCAGTTTCAGAGCCACATCAGAGGACCCCATCATGTCTGGGCTTTTAATCACTCTCTGTGGACATCTGTGGGTACAGAGCCATCAGGTTTATAGTCTTCTATGTACCCTGTGTGTGTGTAGCCTGTCTTCTTGCAAATGGCCGATGGTTGGTGAGACACATGTGAATGAATGAATTCCACGCCCTTTCTCCTGTAGGTACCGGACCCATCCACATGAACAGTGTGCAGTGTACAGGCCGGGAGAAGTCCATTACTGAGTGTACCTACAGAGAGGTGCCTCTCTACACCTGCAAACACACTCAGGATGTAGCGGTGCGCTGCAACGTGCCTAACACTGGCATGCAAGCCTCGGTAAGAAACACACCCTGAGTATTACCATTTCCCCCCACTTTATACCAAAATATAATCAACAAATAATGTATCGTGTATTATTATAATTTGTATTGATCCCTTTTTAAAATTCAGAAGCTACCCAGCAATATGTATGGTTTACGTTCTTTCCGATTAAAACTATAATTCAAGAATATATTTTATATTATTCTGAAATGGCCATCACTCAGAATTAGTAGTTTTAGTACTTTAAGTACATTTTCTATTCTAATATTTTTATATCATACTTATGTAAAATATTAAATGCAGACTTTTACTTGTAACAGTGTATTTCTACAGTGTGGTAATACTGCTTTTGAGTACTTTGCCACAGTGTTAGCAGTGTTTACAGACTGACAAGAAAACATGTTCTACTCATCACCTTCAGGTGCGTCTGGCAGGAGGCAGAGAGCCATCTGAGGGCCGTGTGGAGGTGCTGATGGAGGTGGGAGGGGTGAAGCGCTGGGGCTCCGTCTGCAGTGAGAACTGGGGCATCCACGAGGCCATGATGGTCTGTCGACAGCTCGGCCTGGGCTTCGCTTCCACTGCTCTTCAGGTAAACAACAGAAATAAACATGTTGATGTTTTTTTTCTTCGACCTCTAAGCGTTTGTTCTCTGTGCTCCTATATTCCATTCTCCCTCCCTCTCTCTCTCTTCCTCTCTCTGCATCCTGCTGTTTGTGACTGTGCTGTGTTATTACGGAGGCTTGAGGTAATGACAGGCTTCACAAACGTCCACTTCCAGCGCACTGAGAATAAAAGAGGGAAAGTGAGGCCAAGAAAAATCCGGGAGAAATTCACTGAGCAAACAGACTGAAAATAGAACTGAATGGAAAGGGCAGCATGAGTGTGTTTTGAGGGGGGCTGCCGGGAACATTTAACAGGCAGTCTTGTGTATAAGAGTGTAAAATGTGATAATGTGCACTGATAGTTCTTATGGGGTTTCTTTGTTTATAGTAGAGGCTGCTATTTTCTTCCAGCTTTGACCATTTTCTTCCTGTTGTTATTCCAGCAAAGATCTAATGACTGTATGTGTGAATCTCTTCTATGTGTGTGTGCAGGAGACCTGGTACTGGCCTGGCTCTGCAGATGCCGGCGAGGTGATTCTGAGTGGAAGTCACTGCATCGGCAATGAGATGTCCATCCAGCATTGTCGCAGGAACACAAATGTCTACTGTCCCAGAGGAGGAGACGGCAGGGCCGCAGGAGTCACATGTGTAGAAAGTGAGTCTGCTTTTCAGAATGACTCAAAAGTTTATTAAATTCATCAAGGCCTTTATCTGTTTTTTAACTTGTGTTTGATTCAAGTTAATTCAAGAAATAAAGATAATAATGTTTGAGTTACTGATACATAAGTAAAGTATTCCTTAAAGGCTGTATCTTTGACAGTCAGCCGTTGAGTCGCATTGTGGGTAGAGCAGATGTCCGTTTTTGACAAAGAAGAATGGAGTAAAAGACACAAATATATATGCATTTTCTTTTAACTGTGACCCTCGCCCTGCAGCTGCTCCCGACCTGGTCCTGGATGCTCAGCTGGTCCAGGAGACGGCCTACCTGGAGGACCGCCCCCTCCACCTGCTGACCTGCGCCAATGAGGAGAACTGCCTGTCGTCCTCTGCCGCCCGAATGACCTGGCCCTACGGACATCGCCGCCTGCTGCGCTTCTCCTCCCGCATCATGAACATGGGCCGCGCCGACTTCAGGCCCAAGGCCACCAGAGAGAACTGGACATGGCACCAGTGTCACAGGTAAGAGTGAAGCTGACATTTACAGATGTAGTTCCAAGCCGCCGTGTGATTTAGAGGAGCTTTAAAGGTTTTCATTTAAACCAAGAGCCGTTCATTTTACAGATGTGACTGTTGTGATTTTAGCTGCTGCAGGGTTTGGTTGGACATCAAAGGCAACACAACCTCCCCCATGGCACAGGACTGAACACTATTATAAGGTGGCACAAGAAAAAAAGAAGCTACCAGATGTAAAAACATGTAATGACTGCATGAATGGAAATGTCAGATTCAGCAGCAAGCGCAGTGACATGTTGTACTATATGTGACCAGACATACGTAAAAGCATGCTATTAAATACAGCAAAAGACAATCTTTCATCCCCTTCAATTATGTTTACAATAAGCATCCTCCTCACCCGGTCAGCTCCTACGCTCAGAGGTGCCTGGCTTCTTATCTCAGCGGTTGTGGTTCTGTCTCAAAGACGAGAGGCACAGCTCTGTGTCTGTCCCCGCCGCAGCCCAATCACAACCACCAGCAGACACATGGTTTGACTTTTGGTACCGTCTGTTCTGGGAATGGTTTTGTAATGAGAGCAACATAATAATAATAATAATAATACATTTTATTTGTAGGCGCCTTTCATGACACCCAAGGACACCGTACATTTAAAAATAAAAATAAATAAATAACTAAATAAAAAATAGATAAAATAAAAGCTAATAGGCAACAGAACAAGATAAAAACACAAACAGGAAATCATGGAGGAGACAGTCAAGTGGACACAAATGAAACATATAATGGGGAGCACTACAGTGAGTAAGCAGATTTGAACAGGTGGGTTTTTAATTGGGATTTGAACATTGGGACATCAAACCGTTATCCCTAAGCCCACTTGTGTGTTTACAATTGTTGCTCGTGTCTGTTTGACGCCTTCACAACAACGTGAAAGGATTTATGGTTGCTCTATTTTGAGATGAAACTCAGGTTTGCTCTCATCGGTGTAAACCACAACAGCAACACATTAACACGTTTCTTTTGAATCATTTCACCCTGATCCAATTCCTTAGGCATTACCACAGCATTGAGGTGTTCACCCACTATGACCTGCTGACGCTCAACGGGACCAAGGTCGCCGAAGGTCACAAGGCCAGCTTCTGTCTGGAGGACACATACTGCCCTGAAGGTGAGACATAATTACAGGTTAATGTAACTTACTGTAAACCTGCTTCCCAAGGGAAAAGCTGGAAACAAAAGAAACCAGAATCATGACAAACAAGAGAAACAAGAATACATAAAAGTGAAATGTTGACATCCTATAATAAGCATTCAAAGTAAGCGACAAGCTGTAGGATCAGAGGCCAAGCCCAAAATCATCTTGGCTTCACAAAGCCCAGACAAGCTTTATGCAGTTAAGAGCCTTTCTATCCATTGTGCCCAAAAAAGATCTGGTTTTGTAATAATTTTGTTTTAATCTCAGGCTCGCGGTAGAAATTAAAATCCACAGCCACTGGCAGCAAAGGAGATTTACACCACTTAGTCTTCTCTTTTTTACTCGCTTAATGTGTTTCTAACTTTTTTTCTCTACAAGGAACACACAAGCGGTACTCCTGCTATAACATGGGACAGCAAGGTATCTCAGTTGGCTGCTGGGACACATACCGCCACGATATCGACTGCCAGTGGATCGATGTCACAGACATACGACCTGGTGAATACATCTTCCAGGTAAGAACGCTTGGTTTTTAACAAATAAAGGAACATCTTCGAAACACAAGATTCACCTTATTCTGTTGGGTAATTGTTAACCGATAAAATTGCAGAGTAAGACAGAATCCCCCTTTCAAACTTCATGGTGAAATCACATCATTTCAGTAGCTTTACACAACCTCTCAGGTCGGGCGTGAAAGCGAGAAGAAAAGCTGAGTTGGTGTTTCAACAGAGATAAAAGCTCTGATAAAAGACTATAATTTGGGATCAATGGCTCTTGGCTGCTGTGCCATTCAGGTGTACAGTATGTATGTAGTTTTAAGGGTGTGTGCGTATTTAAGGAAAGTGAATTTAGTCTGGATTTATATAGAAAGTAGACCTGCTATTAGACCTATTCCCAGTGGGACTGCTCTGTCAGCACTTAACATTTGTACAGAGTGAGTTTTCTGTTTGAAAGTGGAGTTTGTTACATCTCCCGTCTGTTTTTAAGAGACATCCAATCTGCTGCGGTGACCTACTCATCTGTCCCGTTTCTCTGTCATTTGTTCTATTTTTTTCACGGCAGCTTGGTTGCAGCAAAGTGATGTTTACAGTTTCTTATTATGTGTTTGCATACAATCAAGATTTTTACGTGTGACTAACGTGCGTGTGTGTAAATTACATACAGGACGGGTCTGTCTCTAATCTCTACACATGTGTCGAGCCCGTCTTGAAAGATAAAACCACACACGTCATAAAGCAGAGATCCACTGTTGTCACGACGACGTGGCCCAGCAGCACTCTGTGGTTGGGATCGCGGTTCAACAGTAGTTGAGTTTCTCATAAATGTGTGTAAGAAGCGAGATGCAGCTGGGTGTTTCTTTGAGTCTTTACCAAGAATTGCCATTTATAGGACCATACATTTAAAACAATGAGTCACGTCCACCTCTGAAAGATTGCTCCTGATTTCTACTTCATTTAAATATCAGCTGCACAACCTCAGTGTTTTTCATGACATTGACTTTCATTGTTCTGTAAAACAGGCCGCGGGCTCTTTGTTTTACATTATTACAAGAGCTTTTAAAATGGCATTAATGCCACCCAGTACATTTTACATCAGGATTACAAAATATATGCTGAAATTATTAGCTGCTCTCTACATGCAATATTAATAAATATATGCACTCCTTGGTGGCGAATAAGGCTGAAAATGTAATTTAAAAAGAATAATTATCATGAATATCTATACATCTTAAATCTTTGTCTGTGAATATATAATTGGAGTCACAACATTTTAACTGTAAGTAAAAAAATGAGACAGGGTTGCTTTTTTAAATCTGTGGTTATCTGTTTGATGTGTGCATCAGGAAAGTTCATTTGGGTGCTTTTCTTGCAGGCAGGCAGACAGGGTGGAAAACAACAAACCATAGCAACCAACCATGGCTACAGCCTAATGATAGGCTGCTTCTTACATCCAAACCCAACACTGTCATGTGCATCTCTGCAGGGAGATAACAGTGGAAAGTGATGTCATGCATCACTTGAACCCATAATGTATACATCATGAGCCATATAGAAAAGGAGAGAACAATAATCCTGCGGCTTTGCAGTTGGCCACGTGAAAAAAAAACTCTGAAATAAAGTGTATCTTTGTTCCTTTACTTCATAATTACTTCACACCACCCTTACAATGTTGAGTTAGATAGAAGCTTAGACAACCAGTCTTCATGTTACACTAAGTTAGCAATCTCTTAATATTCAAGATACAGAAATTGGATTGTCAATAATCTTCTTAAAAGAGCAAATAAGCACATCTTCAAAAAATCCGAAACTGTTATTTTAGGAGACATATAGCCAGGTTTGCAAAGTACATTGATAGGAAATTAATGCATGGTAAAATATTTGACTTTAATTGTTCAACTCTGCAGAGACATATGTTGATACTAGAAACGTTATTGTAAAAATTCTCAAAAATGTTAATGGTCTATCTAATTGTTTTCCCCTGATGGGTGGAGGAATCATTGTCGGTCCATTGAGATGGAAGGTTTATGCTTTTGTTTGCCGTATTGAGGGGCATTTGTTTGGATTCTGACCAATTAACAGTATATAGAGATGCCTTTAAAATCTAGTATTGTATATGCTTTGAAGAGACTTACTGTATATAACAAGGTATCCTCAGCGTAGAGGGAAACGCAACACTTCTGTGATGCCTTTACTGCCTCTGCACGTGGTTCATTTGCATGTCAGTTGAAAGCGATCTTGTGATGAAAAAACATACTTAGTAGTTTGGTGCCGGTACAGTATTATAGGATGACAGACTTGAGTCATGCAGGAGTTTATCTCTACTATATTTTCTTTTACAGGTGGAGGTTAACCCTTCCTTAGACATGGCTGAGTCTGATTTCCAGAACAACGTGATGCGCTGTCGGTGCAAGTACGATGGAGCTCGAGTTTACATGTTTGGATGCCATGCAGGTACGGTGTGAAGAAGACATAGATGCAGTCCATGTCAACACATCAATACTTTCCATATGTGTTGCTTTGTACTCAACTTCTCTCCTCTGTGTGTTTTCATCAGGCGATGCTTACAGCCCCGAGGCGGAGGACTTGTTTGACCATCAACGTCAGATCTCCAACAACTTCCTGTGAATAAGGAACACGCATATTTAAGTACATAATAACAGTGCTCACCACACTTCAACATGTCAGTGGAAGTAGGTGAAATGACAATGACATGCCAGTTAATAGAAAGATAAGGTTAGAGAGTGGATGGTGGGAAACTGGAATATTATGGGAGAGACGACATGAAAAAATGACCAATAAGGATCCTGTTACTGATTGTCATCTGTTCCTGTTTGAAGGTCAATGAAATTAAAGGAGACATATAGAAAGAGGAAAAGTAGATAAAGACCAAAGAAGGCACAAGAACCATCTCACCATGACAAACATAGACTAGTTTACAATTGTGTTTGAATTTTGTAACAAGTTTAATTACCTTGATCAAAACATAACCACAGTTTAGAAAGGTATGCCATCAAGCCATATGAGAACAACACGTCCTTAACTTTTACAGTAAACCGCCAGGCTGTCCTTTATATAATATCAAACCAGGTAACGACACAACTCTGTACATGCTTCCTGTGCTTTCACTGTTCACATTACTAATGCAGTATTTACTGTCACAACTGTGTGGTTTTTGTTTTTTTAATCATTTTCATGTTTCATGGTGCTATTACGCCTTATTTGAATAAATATTGTAATGTATTGCAAATGTATTGTCATGTACAGTTTTATATTACTTCTTTGGAATATTGTTCTTTAGGTCTCTAATTTATGTAGAATTGTAATGTACTTGAGCTGAAACTTGTCCCTGTGTGGCTGTGTTTTGTAAATGTCATTTTACCTGGACAAGTATGTTCAATTGTTTGTTTTTTAACTGTTGAACATCGGTATCATCAGATGGGATGTTCCACAGTATTGCGCCTTTAACCGTACAGTACTTGATAATGGTAGTGAAAGAATAAACATCAAATTGACAAACTGGTTATTCGGGGCATGATTATTTGACTACAGAGTTTACGAAGGCAGAACAAAGATACTAGTTAATGTTACAGTTTCTGCAGAACATTTTAGAAATGAGCTAAATAGATTCCCTTATTCTTCTGACTCAATGGTAAAGAATTATCTCACGTTGTCCCTAACAGCAGTTCAGAGCCTTATGCAAGTTTAAAGATCCCAACAGAACATAGATTTGTTTTACTTCTTTCATAAAACAATTAAAAAAACATCTACAGTAAAACGTTTGTACCTTCAACAATGAGTGTGTTTCACATGTTTTCCCAGGAAGCCTGTGCTAACCCGTATTTTATGACTGTTTCCAACCTCATTCCCACTGATGAACACATACAAACACTGTGGAAACTCTCCCAGCTGCCCATTGTCCCATTACATAGGCTATACTTTATATGTCACTCACTTTGGTCCTATTTTCCCCTTTTTATGGGAAGTAGGATGTAAGTTTATATCCGTAAAAGGACATATAATCAAATAAGTTATACAAAGTACATAAAGAACGTTTTAAAAAATAGTATTTTTAGTACAATTTGAAGAGCTGGCTGCTCTTCGGAGTGTTTTCTTTAAGGTGATGACTATAGCTATCACTCAGTGGCATAGTGGGTAATGCTAAATGACTGTCTCACATGCTATGCTTTTGCATTTAGTTAACAGGCGTTGCTTTTTAAACAGAAGCACATATGGAGAGCACTCACAAAGTAAGCAAACCGTATTAACAGTCTTCCGGAAAACATACCCAAACGTAGCTAATGTTAGCTATCATAAGCTGCTGGTCATATTCAAATATATAAAGAGAACTGGATGCAGTGTCATCAGGATGCCCTGTTCATTCCTATAAAAGTTGCTCAGTGGCGCATGAAGCCAAGTGTTAAAAATACCCGAGTCTTCCACGCAGCATTTACTTTAACCTCACTTACCAGCACCTCAAGCCCGGGCACATAGGGAGCACAACAACATCTTTACTGAATTTGTTTATGAGTCAGTTCAAAAACGTTAAAAACATAATTATTTAAATGTGTGCTATTCAAGATTGTGATAGGGTGAGTAGATTTACCTAAATAATGGCATCCCTTGCCCGACCAGGAAGTCATATTTCCTCGCTGTTGCTGAAAACTGGCTTCAAAGATTGCCGTTCTTCCTGAAGGCTTGGTCCGACCAAACCAAGTAGGCCTATAGCCTTTTTCTACAGTAGCCTATGTTTAACTGAGATTCCATAGGAAAAATGTGTATTTATTATCATGACAGAAGTACTTCTGTTATTTGTATGAGTTGTTGTTGTTGTGAATGCAATTATGCCAATCATACTATCACTACAATTACTCAGGTTGTCATCAATGTGTGTGTGTCATTAGAAGGAAAGCTCTGAATTATAAGAAGACTATAGTGATCCAAAATATGTTTAGTAAGTGTTTAATGCTGGAAAAACCACCACCATTGTCTTCTATGGGGGTGGGACATCAGATTATTCCTTCATTTGGACCATGACTCACTTTTGATTTGATCCATGACATGCAGCATGCTCCAGGGCAGTGTTGGCACTTGCTCAGTTTGTGCTTGAGGAGTTCATCTAATGAGTGTGTGCAAGGCACCCAGCAGGCTGCTCTGCGGTACATCACCCCCTCGTGAAGTCACAGTAACGCAGGAGATGATAGGAAGGGCTCAGATCTCACACGATGACGGTAGAGAGCATGTAGCTCAGATGCAAGAACAACACAGCACAGGGAGGTCCACTTCCGTTCTGACAAACTCGATATGAACATTTGTCCACACTTGGTTTTATTCCACACTTGAAGTTATGTGTGCACTGCGACCAGATGAGACCAGATGAGACCTAAGCGCCTAAAAAAGCAGAACCAGCATTTAATATATCACAACACTAGATGCATGATTAGGTGATGTGCAACATACATCCATCACTCCGAATGCTTTTGCTCCACAACTACATCTTTGGAAACAAGGGAGCAAAACAAGAAAAAAATATAAATATTTGCACAAGTTGTATTTATCTTGCATTCATGTTTATATGTCATGTACAAATCTGAGCCTGCCCTGTAGCGGTGACTCCTCCACTTCAATTAGCCCTGTATGAGCCACGTGTTACGTAGTCATCCTCAGTTTACAATCTCAACCAGTACACAAACAGGGTTCTTTACAGCAGTAAACTTCAATGAACTGCATTGATGTATACAAATATACCAATGTAAGAGTGCAGGCGGATTCATTTCCAACATGAATATACCTAGCAATGTGTTGAATTACCAGGTGAACATATCCACTTAAAGTCAACAGGTTTAATTTTGAAGTTGATATAAAGTAGAAATAATTTGCAGTAAAACAAATGGCAGCCCGTTCTTCAAAAAACGAGAGTTAATTATTAGCTGAGGTAAAAGAGGCACTGGGTCACGTGGTCTGTGGTTGGCTGGGTGAAGCCTCGGAGGAGGCCGCTGCCTCCAGCTGTCGCAAAAGTCTCCTGCCTGGATGTGTGTGTTTCAGGAAGCTGAGTTATGAAAGCCAACTCTGAATTAGGTAACAGTCTCTCACTAGTAAAAAGTCAGCTTTCCAGAAACAACGAGTAATGTGCATTGTTTAGATTGACAACTAATGTTCATCTAAAGCAATTTGAAGGAGTTGTTATAAACCGTAGTATTGCAACATTTTAGTAACTAAATGATAATTTTATACTACAACTGGAGCAACAACATGAACAAAACAGGATGCGACTAACCTTGTTCAACACATTTAACTAAAATGTTAGTATATTTTAACACATTAACACCCAATACTTCTTAACGTAAACGCGTTAAAAAAACAATTGTTTGTGCATTGTGAATGTTGCCATGATGAAATGCACTTTGAAAACACATTAAACACGGATGAGGTGAGACTCCTGGAAAGCCTGAACACTCAAAGCTTTCACATAAAAAAATAAACCAAAAAACCCTTTTCTTATTTTTAACTTCAGTCTGTCAACGAATCATCTTTTAATTTGTTCTTCAGATTTAATGACACGCGTATTATCATTAGTTCTGCTTGTTGAAAATGTATTAAAACAAACATGTACGCCTTATAGATTTAGGAAGCAGAACAGCCATGACACTGGAAGAAAGCAGCCACTTTGTTGGGGGGGTTTTCACTTCTCAAAAAATAATGAATAAGACAAGCTAACAGGTCTTCAACAAAAGTTTGTAGTCTATTCTCAACAATATCTTCAAATAGAGATTTACAGTATCCTCATGATTGGCCATAGAGATATTAAACACAGAGACTATGATGATATCTTTTTTATCATTTGATTTTGATATGAACAAGACCACTCACCTTGTTTTATGCTTTGCGAGCAACATGACTATCACTAGCCGCTTGGCTTTTTTGAAGAATCCCCTAAGAACTACAAACCCTGATCTCAGTGCAATGATTAAGGCAGAGTAAAACATAGAGTAATATAAAGAAGTTAGCAGGTAACGATATAGCTTTGTAAAAATAATGTTTTTAATCACCCTCCTTCTTCGTACCTCCTCTGTCCACAAGGCTCTTTTGTCAAGTAGACTTCCCACCGTGAATGTGGACTCTGTTTTACTGGCAACATATATTGTGAGCTATTTTGTTGTGGTGTTATTCTTCGGCCATTACGTTTTGCTTTAAACAAAACATATGTGACAAAGAAGAGTTGAAGCAATAATGTTGTCTAATGTCACTTTAATACAGGACCTTCAAACTGCATTTGTTTCCCTCACATTTACAAGTTCATTTACTTGGTTCATCTTTAAAAAAAAAACGTGAACAGAATTCTATATTAAAACAAACATTATTAAATTGGATTAGACATGATGGTTCACTACAGACTTTGTTTGGATACAATGTCAAGAAATATGATTTAAAAAAAACATAGTTATTTGTGTTAGCCCCAGCCATGGCACTGAGGCAACAGTCCCAGCATGAACATAAAGGCTGATGTAACACAGCAGGCAAACAGATTGAGGATGAAGAGATGTTTGGTCACAGTTTTTTAAAAGGACTAAAGCCAGAAAGAAGGAAAAAATGGTGGGAATCCATTTCTGGAAAGTGTGGCGGTAGGAAGGAGTGGCCAGTTGTCGAAAACAGAGCAGGAGAAGAAACAGAGAAGACTTTAGTCTCTGCTGTATCAAGGAATCAAAAACAAAACAAAAATAAAACGGTAGTTTTCCATCCAATCACTTCCCCTCCCAGGCATCTTCCTTCTGCTTGGCTGCCATGCGCTTTTGTTCTGAAAAGATCAATCACAGAGACACAGTTCAACACATCAATCAGCGGAAGCTCTTACCTAAACAAGACTTTGTTTATGTGTTGCTCTATATTTGTATCAATGTCTTCACCACATGCAGGACAGTGAGGCGCTGAGGCAGGCTGAGGAGCCGGCTGTAAATTCATCTCTGAATAAGACCATACGTGGCATCCTTTCCCAGGACACAATGTGCAGCACACGATGCACGTCTGACATTCACTGTGCCTGTTGTAATCTTACTTAAAGAGCAGAGTATGGGACGAACAAAGGAGATCTTTTTTTAGTTTCTATACTTCCCGACTGGCTCTTCCGTGGACATTCGTGGTTTTCTGGGCCTATATACTTATGTTCCATCTCAGAAGGGAAATGTTCTGATTATAGACTTGTTATGATGAGCACAGCAGTGGGCCGAGAGCAACCTCTCTTGGCACCAATCTGCATTTTCTTAAGTAAAGTATGAAAATAGCTCCCACTTGTGGTGGAAATCTTGTGATGCAAAGACTAGGACAGCTCGGTAAGGACTTTATATCTCTTCATAGAGTGACCAAGGTTCTTTCTTACCGACACCGTGCTTCATACTCAGATAGAAACAGCCCAACAGGATGAGGATCATCTACTCTACCATAGATGAGAGCAGGGCTATCTCACTTCCTGGCACAGTTACGGCCCACCCACTTTCCGGTGAAAACAAGGCATCGGCGCCAAGCGGAGATCAACAGTTTCATCATCCCTTAAAGCTGCCGTGTCATGTAGTGCACGTCAAACAACAAAACAAATCCAAAGTTAACATTTTCTTTACTTTTACTTCGTTCAAAATATGGTAAAAGAAAACATCTGTGTCTTCAGGCCTCCACAGATTGGACTAGATCGTAACCAATGGGACCCGGTTGGTCAATACCGGTATGGCTATGTGAAACACTTCAGAACAACTACATTATAATGCTAACATCTAGCATCAAAGTAAACGGCTGTAATGCTCAAAGACAAAGTAGAGACTTTAGATGCTGCATTTAAATATAAAACACTATCAAGCCGATATCAGATTGAGTTCGTCCACCAGCAGAGGGACAGGACAACGATCCCCTTGTCACATAAATTAAACCATAAATCGATCATCGGTCTCCAAGGAAATGGTGTAATTGTTTGCCTGACCTGACATTGTAATCGGGCTCCTTGTCGATGAAAATATGCAATGTTTCCTCAAATGTTTGTGATTGGAGAAAACTTCTGAATCTGTATTTACCGCCAGTCAAATGACGGCAAGTGTTTTCACCCAAAAAGGGGCGTGGCCCAGACGTAGAGTGAAACTAGCGGATGGGTTGCTCTCATCGACAGAGAACAGTCCTTTCAAAGCACTGCTGACCACAGTACATCTTCCCTTTAATACCATCTCAATTATCGCTGTAAATGTTGCACCTTTGGCCTCCTGGAGCTTCTTCTTCTCTGCCTCACGCTTCTCCTCCGTCAGGTTGCTCTTCACACCGAGGGCACCGATCACCATCCTTCGCGCCAGTGCGGCACTTGTCTGAGGTCTCTCTTTAGTAGGCAGGAGGTAGTCTGAGGATGGGAGGAATAAAGAATAATGAGGTCGTGTATCTAAATGTGAGCCACAGAGGATGATCCGAGCTGAACTGGAGACGCTTTTTGTACCTGAGCAGCTACGAGCTTTGGCTTTAGTGGCGGGGGAGCATTTGGAAAGAGGTCGCAGCTTCATCAGTGGATGTTTGGTTCTTAAAGCTTCCCGAGCTGAAAATTGAGAAGAACATTTTTAAAAAACACCATTTTTAAAAAGCACATTTATCAGTTAACCGTGTAACCTAATAGAGCTCACAATACAATTTATTCGCTCAGCAGTTATCCCATACTTATTATTAATTTAAATAATGTTGAGTCGTTCCATAAGGGTCCACTGATACTCTTAATTGAACATATTTTCTCCTATTGGGTAAAGCCTCACAACAATCATATTTACTGCAGAGGATTTCTTATTATAGGTACTCCCCTCCCAAATGTCTCTTACATGGGACGCCGTGCTTCACTTACCTGCTATGGGGCTTGAGAAGAGGCCAAGAGCACTTGATTCATCAATCCACTGGATGTCAAAACCTCTTTGTCTGAAAGACATAGTAAGAAAAGGTCAGACAACATAGACCGCTACAAAAACCACAGGAAGATTAAAAACAAATATGCCAGGGAAGCCTCATTCAATGAGAGTCCAGTGGTTTAGTCAGGCTTCCAATGTGACTCTTTAAATAGAACATTGACACGTTTTATGTGGATGTCTAATTAGTGTTTAAAAGGTGAATGTAGTTGATGAAAGCAATACATACTTTAGTGCAGTGGTTCTCAACTGGTGGGTCGCGACCCACTTTTGGGTCGCGACCCGACCCGTTTCGAGTGGGTCGCAGATGTGTGAGTGAAGAAAAAAAAATTGAAAAAGAAAAATGTCTTCTTTTTCTTTGGGAAAAAAGGCAAACTTTTATTTTGAAGGCCCGATTTTCTAACGCTGTGCATGCAGGTGGCGTTGGACTGGAAGTACCGACCATAAACGCTTTTGAAAATTTCTTTCACGTAGTGATCATCTTCTCAATACAACATCTTTGATGATGTTTTTTTGAGTCTTCTGGCCAATCAGAATCAAGATTGTTGCCGGAAGTCCCCACGGAGAATAAGGCCCAATCCCAAATCACCCCCTCGACCCTACCCCTCCGTGACGGAGTGAAACAGGAAATGCCGTAACTGTATGTAACAACGGTCAAATAAAACTCCAAACATCTTTCATTGTGTTTCAAAGCTCTTTTAGTTTTAAACCTGATGTTTATAAGCTTCTTAGTTTTTGCAACGGTCTGTAAATATACACAACTTTATAATAAAATGCACACATTTACCTTTTTCTAGACTAAACACAGGTTTGATCCTAAGTTAAAAACATGAGGTTATCATGAGGTTGTTAACATCGCAATTTATCAGTGGATATTTTCTGGAACTACTTGTAAACAGCTTGTTTCCTGACGGACACACACAGCGGGACTCCGGTCAGGCAGAGACCGGTCTCAAGTCAGCACCGCTGCAGACTCGCTGTTTGAGGGCTTGATAGCCCACTCCCCCTCCACACCGCTCCACACTCGTTGGTTTGGAACAGCCCTTAATATGGCGGACCCTCCGCGCAAACGGAGGGGGAGTGTGTAGGGGGCGGTTTGGGATTGGGCCTAACTTTGCGGTAGAACTATTCTTTATACATCCATGGGTACAATTTCAGATAAAAATGAACACATAATGAAATATGACCCCCGGTTTGATGACTGACAGGTCACAGAACAATGGGAGCTATCTACCCTGACCCACAATTTAAAGTAATTCACACAGACGCTCTACTCTTTGCTCTTCTCTCTGTGAGGAGCAGCAAGCTGTCAGAACAAAGTGAAAAACAAACAATCGCATAAAATATTATTAATGTCGGGTAGCAATAGATTTATTTATTTTCATCCCAGAGTGTACCAGAATGCGTAGTTAGTATTTCTAAAAATCTCCTGGGGGCAGCATGTGTGCCTTTTTATGTTATACAGTTCAGCTTTGATTCCATCATCGCATTAAACCTTATTTAAAAGCATTCTTCAGTTCTGTGAAGGGATATATGCACTGTACTTCACTTTAATAATGTATGCTGTAAAGCGTATATTACAGCACGATTTTTTGTTGAATAGATTTGAGTGGTTCAAAATTTCGGGTCGCGATTGATTGACAAAGGAAAAAGTGGGTCCCGAGGCCTGACCAGTTGAGAACCACTGCTTTAGTGTGTATTACTGTCTGATGTTATTCCTATTCCTGCATTGTCCTTTGATAGTGACGTAGTTTGAGGCAAGGTGGAATATTGGCTATTTGCCGCGGAGAGAGGCCGATTCTGTAGCTGGAAAGTAATGATCACACCCTACAGAAGCTGCCGTGTGCTGGTTCTTTTTGGATGCTGTTGCAGACCGAGGGCTCATGTTTTTTTTACTATGCATGCATTTTAAAAGGACGTGGGTTGCAGACCTTCTTTTGCATCCTCTCAATAAAGAGTTGTTGTAGTTTGGGTTCTCACTGGACCAGATTACCATGTTTTCATGATTTATTTTTGTTATTACCTGCATACAATAGGTGTTGCTTGGCTACAATATGTTTTGGCTCTGCATTAGTATCTGCAATGCAATGCATCCTGGAACATGTAGGCTCTCAACTTTCTAGTAATAGGTATAAGAATTATACATACGAGTAGTCCTGAAATAACTTGAGAAGGTCCTCGGTCCTAAACTCAGCAGGGAACTCGTAGATCTCTACAATGTTAGCAAGTTCGTCGTCAGTGAGGTCGATGTCATCTTCTGCATCTTTGTCCATGTTGTAGTAATCAAACCTGGCCTCCTGGACAGACTTCTTCTTTCTACCTTGCTTCACAGCCAGCTGGAGAAGTGAGAAAAGTGAGATGAGAACAGGAGGGAGAAGAGGGAAACAACAAGGGGATAAGTGTTAGGATGCACCGAATATTCGGCCACCGAAAATTACCGGCCGAAAATGGTTAAAAAGGCCCTTTCGGCCGAAAGGGTTTTAGCACTGAAAAAATATCACCGAATGTCAGAGAACAGGGTTACGTTGATAACCTAATGTGTCGTTGTGATGACGTAATCAAAACGCGGCGACAAGCACGGCGCGCGACCATGCTCGCGGCTGGCTCACAGCCAACATGTCTGCCGCTTGGAGATATTTCAAAATATCAGAGAAAGAGGCGCGGATTGCGATTTGTAAAACGTGTTCAGCTGACATTTCTCGAGGGGGTGTAACTGCAAAGACTTTCACCACTTCGGGATTACTCCACCACTTGAAATCGAAACACCCGGACAAATATGCGGAGTATGATAAATCACTAGCGCACAGAAAAAAAAGTCCTTCCCAGCACCCCGACTCCTTCTGTGGCGGACCTTTTTGAAAAGGTAAAAAGGTTTCCCAGTGATGGTCCCAAGGCAAAGGGCATTACTCGGAAGTTAATGGAATGCATCGCCATGGATGATCAACCGTTTTCTGTCGTACAGGACGTGCCAAGGTGGCACGCAAGTATTTGAGTGCTCCATGCACAAGCACTGACAGCGAGACTGTTCAGCGCTGCCTCTCATGTGCTTGATGAGAAGAGGAACAGACTTATGGCTGATAAAGCAGAGAAGCTACTGTTCATTCAAAAGAACCTCTCACTTTTCCTTAATAAGTAGACAAGGCTGGCTTATCATAGGCTTATCATAAGCTTATCTAGTTCTACATGTCTACTCTATACCCACTTTCCTGAACAATTTTCATTGTGAGTTATAATTCACCTTCTCAGGTTATCATTAGGGGGAAATGACAGCAGCACAGTGTTCTATATATTGTACTTTCGGTATCTAAATGATACAATGTTGTTTACATTGCTCATGAGGACAGACCACCTTATTGGCAGATTCTTGAAATTGTAATTTAATTTGTAATTGATTATGGATTTTGTATCCAGTTTTCACTTTATGTATCTTTATACAATGTTTACTACTTTGCTTATGAGGACAGACAGCCTTATTTACAGATTCTTGCAATTCAATTGTAATTTCATTTGTTAATAGTTACATTCATGTGGATTTATCCAGTTTGCGCATTTGTATGCATGCACTTATAGGTGCATTTGTTGTTATTGAAGGCATGGCTGTTACAGTCTTTATTTACACTATTTTGTTGTCGGCCTACTGGCCTAGATGTTTATGCAGTTTTAAAGCACATTGTCTTTGTTCTGAATGCACTTTGTTGTAGTTATCCGACAGAGAAAAGAAAATGCACTTGACTTGGAATTAATGTACTGTATGCATTCAAAAGTGCTGAATAAATGTTTTATGGACCCATAATAGTGATTATTTAAGTTAAGTTAAGTTAAGTTAAGTTAAGTTAAGTTAAGTTAAGTTAAGTTAAGTTAAGTTAAGTTAAGTTAAGTTTTGCCATAATCATGTCTTTTTCCATAATCAGGTAGCTGAACAACATTGGTAAAAAATGTATACATTATATATATATATATTTCTATTAATCATTTTCGGCCTTTCGGCATTCGGCCAACTGTTTCCTATTTTCAGTATCGGTTTCGGCCAAGAATTTCCCATTCGGTGCACCCCTAATAAGTGTATTATAAAAAATGCGTGTTTCTGAATTGTGGGGAAGGTTCTTCTGGTTATTTTTACTTTTTCATATTTGAATCACCAAGCCCTCTCTCACCTCTTCTGAAAGATGCTGATCCAGGCAATCTCCTTCATCATTGAACAAGGTGTCCCAACTCTCCTCTTCACCTTCTTCTTCTTCTTCCTCTTCTTCTTCTTCCTCTTCAATGGCAGCGGCTTCCAGTCGTGAGGTAAGTTGGGCCTCCACATTGGTTGGGTCAAGCTGCCCATTAACCTCTGTATCCTCCTCTGCCTTTACCTCAGGATCTCCATTCTGGGCCTCACCTTCTCCCCCAGCAGCAGCTCCCTTATCTGCTCCAGCCTTGTCCTTCTTATTCTTGGCGTTTTTCCTTGCCTTGTCTGTGTAGCGGGGCCTGGGTCTTGGTTTTACTTCTCCCTGAGGCTGTGCCTTATCTTTGGCTCCAGGGAGTCGTTGCTTGGGGACGTTCTGAGCTTGTCCTGTCTTCTTAGACGGGGCGGGGGGTGCGGGTGTTGGCTGGGCTGCAGTAGAGTCTTCTTTCGCTTGTTCCAACTCCATTATTGAATTACGTTAAAAACACCTGGATGATCAAATGAAACAGAGGAAGAGACAATGCAGTGAAAATTGGTCTGCTTTAACCGTTAACATTTCTAAACTAGTCTTGAATGAGTGTATTAACAATATGAATGTTATTTTAACCAACCTACGTGAACTAGTTAACTCCCCCCGGAAAATAGTCTAAAATCTTGCTAAACGCATATAAACCATGACAATGCTATTAGCTATTAGCTTACCGCTTTAGCTAACTAATCTTCCACTCGCTGAGGTAGAAATATGTGTTAATTGAGGGCACAACCATTCAGTTAGTATCAGCATACATTAAAATAGGATTGTGTTATTTTATTTTTAATAAATACATTCCAGGGAGAATTGTTAAAATAACGGTTGCTCATTTGTCTTACCCGGGTTTGGTTTGTTTAGCTTCAGATTTTCGTCGCACAGGTGACGCAGGCGTAGGACAGCGCAAAGGATTTTGGGATATAGTGTAATTTCTCTGCCTCTGCAGCTAAAACACTCTGAAAGAAGAGCACGCCTTTTTACTATCGTATTTGTTTTTTAAATCACAACATGCATCGCTTTTATAATCAAGATTTCTACACAGAAAGACAATGTTAATGTGCTGTCGGTTGAAATGATTATTTCAGTACCGTAATGTTTTTTGATTTAACAGCGCCTGCAAACGCACGACTTCCGCCTTCCACATACATGCTCACAGAAACCCAGATCAGCTATTGGTCAACTTTCTAATAAGGCCCACAAGTCTTCGCTGATTGGCCAATCGTCTTGCGTTACACAACTTAAGCTGGTACATGTTATAAGCAGACGTTGTGTCAAGTGGGAATTGAACATTTAATAACAAATGATATAACAATCACGGCCCAGTGCCCTCACATCGCTGCTGCGGAGTCTGATAATCTCCCTCTCTTCACCCTGACGGTGCAGGTAAGACAAAAGCCTCTGCTCAGCATCCTGCAGCGCTGTGCTTCATTTTTATCAAGTATGAATAACACAAACATGTCCATAAGAACAGAGGGTTAATATACCTGTGTGCAGATTCTCTAACCCTGTGACAAAAATGTTGATCTTACGAAGAGCATGCAAGTGTATACTGTAGAGGCGATTCACGTTTAAATGTAGGCCTATGGTGGATCTCATACTACAATCATCTTATTTAAAGGCTTTCAAGATAAAACTGATATATAAAACTGGAATATCAGACAAAATATTTGCAATTAGATATATTTATTATAAATTGTTTAGCCCTAACTCATGCACAGTGTTTCTAAATATGATATTAGCTCATCATCATTGAGGCTGTCCTGCTTTAAACATAAGACTTGTTCATCGTCTGCATGCATCATACATGTAAAAGTACAATAACTAACTGTGTTCCCGTTGCAGTGATGTGGCGTTCAGGTTTGTTGCTCCTCCTGGCTGGAGTCTGGCATCAGTGCCACGCCCAGAGCTCTGAGCCCATGCTGCAGGTTGTAACACAGACCATGCTTCCTCCTGACAGTCTGCACAATCCCACACAACTCAACTATGGAATGGCTGTTACGGACGTGGATGGGGATGGCGACCTGGAGGTGGTTGTTGCAGGGTGAGTGTGAAAAGGGTTAGCTGTTTCCTATGTTCCTTACCCCATAGACCAGGGGTGTCCAAACTTTTTTTCACAGAGGGCCACATACAGAAAAATATACGAAGGGCAGGGCCACTCACTAGACGTATCTTACCTTATACGTTAAGTTATAAGTTAGCAAAATCAATCAAATGTAGGTAAATTAAGCTTGATACTTAAAAATGCCTTGTGAGAAAAACAGCCTTAACACATGAATACTACTGTGCAATATTTGTTTACATATATTTTTAAGAAGTACAATATAAGACGAGCACAAGTTCCATTTGTGGGAAATATTCCATTATACTTTGAATTTGTGGAGGGCCGATTCCAAATGGCATAGACATTCTTATATGTACAAAACTATTTTGTGTGATGTTTTCCCTCAGGTACGATGGGCCCAACCTGGTGCTGAAGTACGATCGCACTCTAAACAGGCTGGTAAACATTGCTATTGATGACAGCAGCTCTCCATACTACGCCCTGAGGGACCGAGCAGGAAATGCTATCGGAGTTACAGCCTGTGATGTGGATGGAGATGGGCGTGAGGAGATCTACTTCCTCAACACAAACAATGCCTACTCTGGTGAATAGCACATTCTTATGTTATGTCTTCATCATGTATCCAGAAGGTGATTACCAGTATCTGAAAGACTCCCTGCGATAACTGACTTTTTTTTAATGCAGGACGGGCAACTTATTCAGATAAACTGTTCAAATTTCGGAATGGTCGCTTTGAAGATCTTCTTGGGGACGAGCTCAATGTGCTCCGTGGTGTCGCTAATCACATGGCAGGACGTTCGGTTGCATGTGTAGACAGAAAGGTTAGTAAATGGCATTAACAAGTACCTCAATCTGATCTCTTTTATTCCACCTTTTGTCTCAATTATTCTCAAATTCTTCCGTAATACCTCATATCTTTTCTCTGCAGGGAACCGGCCGTTACTCTATCTATGTGGCCAACTACGCCAGTGGCAGCGTCGGTCCCCACTCTCTTTTAGAAATGGACGAGGCTGCTAGTGATGTCTCCAAGGGCATCATCGCTCTGTCTGATGTGGCTGCAGAGGCCGGAGTCAACAAGCTCACAGGTCAGGAGTCAGGTTAAAGAGGTGAAGTCTGGGATGTTTTGTGTCCTGAATCAGCTGAAACATACATTTTTTGATCGTTACGCAGGTGGCCGTGGTGTGGTGGTCGGACCAATCCTGAGCCAGTCCAAGTCGGACGTGTTCTGTGACAACGAGAATGGACCTAACTTCCTGTTTAAGAATAATGGAGATGGGACTTTTGTGAATATGGCCACACAGGCTGGTGAGTATCAAACGGTAAGGGGTATAGTCAGGAATAGCGTTTCTGTAGGTATTGAAGTGTAAGTCTCTCTTGGCTTGATAACACTTTTTATTGGATTGCCATCAAAAGGGCATATGTTCATTATTATATAAATATTACACAATATTTGAAAAACTGATCATCAGCCTCAGTTTTTTTGCTGTTTTTCTAATTAGCATATTTGATTAACTAAATAAGACAGTAACCATGGTAAACATAGCACCGTGTGAGTGTTTAGCCCAATGCAATGCTATACCTTACTACAGCCACACAGAGCAACACACATGTCTGTTTATTGTTTAAACACTGTGAGACCATCCAGGTATTTGATACTTAAATAAGGTTATGTCACGTACCCAAATGCAATGTCTTCCAGGGTGTCTTCTTTAAAACTAACACTAGGAGTCGCCAATGTTGGCCATTTCCAAACCCCACACATAGTTGGGCCTGGGGCAGAAGTTTCCCAGCAATAAAGCTTTCAACCTTTTGTCAACCTCTGAAGGTGTGGAGGACCGAAGCCAGCATGGCAGAGGAGTAGCACTCGCTGACTTCAATGGAGATGGAAAGACGGACATTGTGTATGGCAACTGGAACGGCCCCCACAGACTTTACCTGCAGGGCAGCGACTCTAAATTCAGGGTAAGGAAGGAGAGAAAGGGCAGAAAGGAAAAGTTAAAATAAAATTGATAAAGCAAGACTTTAAAGTATTTGCTTGTGCAGAACATAGCCTCTGGAGGATTTGCAGCTCCCTCGCCCATTCGCACAGTCATCGCTGCTGACTTTGACAATGACAAGGAGCTGGAGGTGTTTTTCAACAATATTGCTTATAGAGGCAACGCCCCTAACAGGCTGTTCAGGTGACTATTCAGTATTAATAGTTGCTGTAAAGTGTCTCTACTGTAGGCTATTTTTATTTTATGTACTGCACTTTGGCTCGACCAAAAATCGTTTATAAATGTACTATATAAATAAAACTTGATTTGATTAACCCCAAGTCCAATAAAGAAGCATACACTATTTAAAAAATCTTAAATAAATGTTGTGTTTCTATGCAGGGTGTCAAGGAGAGCCGATGCAGACCCTTTGATCTCGGAGCTTAATGTGGGAGATGCTGCAGAGCCACAGGGCCGGGGAACAGGTCAGCTACACCTCAGACCAGAGGACATTGGACAACATATTTTCATTTTGTTTTATTCTCAGAATGTCTTAACCTGAAGTGAATACACCTCTGCTACCTCTCTGTTTGGAGGAGATTTACAGAGACACAGCTGTTGGTTAAACGTCACAGTGAGGTTGTGATGTAGGTCAGCGCAGTAAAGGCTCTGCTGGTTTTGGACAGGTGGCACCGTCACAGACTTGGATGGGGATGGACAGCTGGAGCTGCTGCTGGCACATGGAGAGAGTGTCCAGCAACCAATCTCTGTCTTCAAGGTCACGCAGGTGTGTATCTGTGTGAGTGTGTGTTTGGTAATAGTTGCTGAGCCTGAATGATCCTCAACCTGAACTGTCCCACTTCATCAGGGCTCGTCCAACAACTGGCTGCGAGTCATCCCTCGCACGCAGTTTGGCTCTTTTGCGCGGGGAGCCAAGGTGACAGCCTTCACCCGTCAGAGTGGAGCTCACACACGCATCATTGACGGAGGATCAGGGTATCTGTGTGAGATGGAGCCTGTCGCACACTTTGGATTAGGTAACCTCCTTTAGCATTTTATAACTCACAGACTCTGGAGACAACGTCACACTCAAATATATCTTGTATACCAATTACACATATATATATATATATATAACTTAATTTAAAGTCATCTTATCCTGCATGGGTTCAGTTTTTCAAACCCTCACCTGCACATAACTGGTACCGAGCTATGACTTGTAATTACCTCCAAGTCAAACCCAGACCCGACCCCTGCTAATCGAGTTGGCCTCAAGCTGTGTTTAAACCCCCAGTCTACACAACTAATGAATTTGAAGTTATTTATTTGTATTTTTATCCTGGTTTAAGTTGAGTTCCTATTCTTGATTCAGTGATCTAACTCACAAAAAGTCTCTTGATGCCAGGAAAGCCAGCACATTCTCAGGTTTCATTATAAAACAATCATCATGGCAGGTGATAATACTTGATCATATTTGCGGATTTAGATGTTTCGCCGTGCCTGTGAGTTTACATGAAAATATTTGTCATCCTGTTACACAATTTTTTCGCTAGTAACTCTGTACCCAGTGCAGTCCTGGCCTGGCAATGTCCAAGGTTAAAAATGCACCTATGTGAACCCCTCAAGCCATTAATTTACATGTATTGTATTTACATTTTTGGTTTTATAGTAACAATCATTTCAAAATCAACACATTATTTATTGCCGTATAACTTATATTCTTGTTACCTCACAACCTCAAGATGATAAGAGTCTGTGTTAACTATGGATTAATTCAGCCAGCTGTTCGCTCTGCTTAAACTCTTTATGCTAAGCTAAGCTAATGACCACCTGGCTCCAGCTTCAGTGGTCGATCTTTTCATCTAACTCTCAGCAAATATTTCTAAGCTATTCCTTCAAGATGTAATCCCATGTTGCACTTACACACAGACATACATGTTTCTCTTGAGTGATGCTCAGTGTTTTACTTTTGACCCATGACTCCCAGGAACTGATGAGGTGACAGTTCTGGAAGTCTCCTGGCCTGACGGCAGCTCCATCTCTCGACCCCTTCAGCCTGGAGAAATGAACTCAGTGGTGGAAGTAGCTTTTCCCAAAGAAGGGGAATCGTCTCTGCTTGCCAATGACACGCAGGTACGCAGATCGGACCCACGGCATGCATTATGAGGAACACCGGTAATGGCCTAGGCACTCTGTGGTAGGCGCTTAAAAAAAATTTCACCACAAACTACAGCAGACAACACAAAGCCTCCTATGTTCTAAAATAATTGTACGCCCTTTGTCTGCTAGATTAATGAATAAACATATATTTTTTTGAAAACCAATGAATGTCTTTCTTCTCTTGTTCAGTGTGGGAAAGGCTTTTCTGTCCAGAATGGCCGCTGTGCAGGTAAGAATGAAATACTTTAAATCAGTCCTTTTTAAATATAGTGGCTTAAATTAGCTTTTTTTTAATTTCATGTTTATGTTTTTACAGGTGTGTGAGGACAGTCTCTAAAAATCCCTGGGCCATGTGATTTCCTTTACTTTATGAGTAGTTTTAAGACTTTCTTATTTTTCTCTTGAACTGTTACAGCGACTGCATGGTGATGCTTGTTATTTTGAATGCGCATTGGCAAACTCCCTAAATAAATTACTCCAAATCAATATGGTCAGATTATCATTTCTTTTTTTAGTGAGTAAGGGTTAGAATACCCTACATTTAACAAATGGGCTATTTAAATACACAACATGATGCATTTTAATGTTAATTATTTCCCAAAAATGAAAAGCAAAAAAGGGATGAAACTGATGGTCATCACATATCACATATTGCATCCCCACTCAAACAGCATAAACAAGTCAAACACGCAAAGATGATCATTTCATAGATACAGAAAACACTTTCACTGACAGCATCAGGAAACATTAGCGGTTCCTGCATTTTAGTTTTTTACATTTCACTAACACCAGCTGAAGAATCTGAAGATTAACAAACATGAACAAGACATGAACTCTGTGGATGACAAAGACTAACAACAAAAGTTAAGCCATTATTCTCCGGTTTGCACCTCTCTGCTTGTTTCACATCTTGCCATCTCCTTCATGTTTCAACCTTTGTCTTGTCAGTGTTTTCTTAGTCTGCCTTTGTTTGTTTTCCTCTACCATTTTCTTCTTCTCATCCCCTGTTCTGTCCCTCCACCCATGCAGCGTTGGCTCCATTTTAGGATGGCTTCCGATCTACCTCTGTCTCCATGTTTGAAGCCTCCTGTTTTGAGACAGTTTTCCTACAGTGTGTCATGGTGCTCTCTGCTCGGTCAGGCCTCAGAGGATGGTAGTCTTCAGGGTAATGATGATACGGTACGACACTAGTCTGTACTAAGCATTTCCTAAACGACTTCCTGAGACGTGCACTAACAGTGGGCCTGTTTTATCAGTATGCATATCCTAGAATCTGGATACCCAGCAGTTTGGGCATTTCCTGTTTGCTCTGGTTTGCTGCAGAAGTCTTTAAATGCTGTAAGTGAAGAATTAAAACTGAGGTCAGTATTGTGCCCCTTACTCAGCTGAAAGTAGTGCAGTGTAGCATGAATGAATGTTCCTGACCAAAACTTAGTAAATACAATTAGCAAGGGTTTAAAGAGGACATATTATGCTCTTTTTCAGGTTCATATCAGTATGTTGTGTCTCTACTGCGACATGTCTCCATGCTTTAATGTTCAAAAAGTCTTTATTCTTCTCATACTGCCTATGCTGCAGCACCTCTTTTCACCCTCTGTCTGAAACCAGAGCCCAGTCTGCTCTGATTGGTTAGCTGTTGTGATTGGTCAACCGCTCATAGATTGTCCTGCCCCTTAGACTATTACGTACATTGTGTTGGAGCGCTAGCCAATAGAAGTGTGTTACGTAGTGATGTCACGATGTTAAGTAAACCAAGGAGTCCAATGGAGGCATTTCAGGCCGAGGGGGAGTGTGTGTGAGAGACTCACTCTGGAGGGAACTTTGGGATTTTAGCCTTTCAAAACAGCTTCTAATCTTCTAGGACCTCTCTAATCTGCATTTAGTGCATGCAGCATGTTGGAAGCATGATCACTAATATGTTCTTCAGACCAGTTCTACAGCAAACATGTTAACTTTTCATCGCTGAAGAAGCCTGTAGACTGTATTTCACATTAAATCAGTACTTGAATTAAATCCTGAGCAGCCTTTAAATGTGACAAAGCATTATTGAACAAAGGTGTACTTTACTGAACACATTTTCTGTAATAACTTCTGCAAATCCAGTCTCAGCCTTGCAAAACACTTGTGTACGTGATTCCGAAGTGTATTCTATACTATGGTTTTAGCTATGCATCGTTTATTTATAACAAGATAAATGAGACTTGATCATACCGCACGAGTTGTGTTGTGGAAGTGTTGCTTCTTTTCATCAACACTTTTATATGTTTATGAATTATTTGTTCACGCTGCAATCATGCAAGAAAAGTACAATTATTTTGGTTAACAAAACATTGATATATTGTCAAACAATAAACATTACCAGTTGTGATGTTTGTGTCAGACCACCCGACTAATGTGCATTACTACTACATTACATTTAGCATTACTACTACATTCCTACTGTGACCTCTCAACATGTAGTAAAAGGACTATTTTGTAGATGTACAATGAAATAACAAAGAAAGACTGGCAGCTGTGATGAAACAGTTTTTATTTGACGCAGTCATACACACCTCATTGCCACATATCAAACAACAAGCAGTACGAAAGTTTGTTCTTGCACAAAATGTCAACAAAATAAAACACACATTCACATTTGAGAGCCAGCTTTTTGGCAGCGACGGATCTTTGGAAGTTCGTTTGGAAATCAAGGAAGGACTGGTGTATTTTAAAACACTACGAAGTAAAATTCAGGAAGACTTTTTGACCCATTCTTTGTCTACTTACTACCGCATTCAATACACAGTATGTCTTTGCATAATCAAATGTAGGCTTGCTCATTAAAACCGAGAGGTTAGTACTGCGCTTGTCTGTTTATGTGACTAAAAGCAAATAGGCTTCATGTGAAAGACATGGAAGATCTGCTACATGAAATACATAGACGGGCTGATTGACATCTGCTACCAGACAGCGTGATTTACATCATAGGTGAAGGAGGCTTTTTTGTACAATTAATCTTGGGGGGCGAAACGTTACGATGCCTTCAAATACCTGTACGTCTTACCTACATTTGCTAAAATCTGGAAACTCAGCTGGAGCTACAGATAACTTATTTTAAAGCAGACGTGCCTGGTGCGCAGCGTTAGTGTTGGATTCAGTCCAGCTTGGTGCAGCTGAGGTATGATGTTTGTGGTCCTGCCTTCTTTCAAAGAGGAAGGAAGGGAGGTCATGCGACGATCACACAAAGTATACTTAGCCAATGTTTTCTTCTTTGCATTGAGACATTGCATCTGACAGTACCACAGTCGGCACATGCAAAATAAACTTCTACAGTGCGTGATTGAAAAGCTTAAACACCTTCAGCATGGGACATCTTGAAAGCTATAGAATGCTTTGTGTGAGCGTAGGTTTGGGATGTGAGTGTTGGGTCAGGAGGAGCATCATTGTCCTTAGTTGGCCTCCAGGTCTGTGAGGGATCAGGGGGACACGGTGGGACAGGAAGTAGCCGGTCATCGCGCGGTGCTGCCAGACACGGAGCTGCTCCCCGAGCTGGAGCCACTGGAGCCCCGGTCTTCATAGATGGAGATCTCTATCTGAGAGGTGGGAGAGTTAGGGACCAAGAGTCTGCAGTGGAGAGTGGTTTCCTAAACACAAGGTGTGAGGGGCGTTCCAGAATTGGAGGACATCTTCTGTCTCACCTAAATTCATCTAAATTATCCATGCCCAAAATGCTAAAACATGCACTTGTCCTTAGATAAAATAAAAGAAGGTTGCAGAAATTGAAACTATCAAATACAGTTGCAAGAAAAAGTATGTGAACCCTTTGGATTCTCCACACATAGCGTTGTGTGTTCCTTCCAAACAACTCAACTTTGGTTTCATCTGTCCACAGAACATGTTGCCAGTAGTGCTGTGGAACATCCAGGTGCTCTTTTGCAAACTTCAAACGTGCAGCAATGTTTTTTCTGGACAGCAGTGGCTTCCTCCGTGGTGTCCTCCCATGAACTCCATTCTTGTTCAGTGTTTTACGTATCGTAGATTCGTCAACAGAGATGTTAGCATGTGCCAGAGATTTCTTTAAGTCTCTAGTTGCACTCTAGGATTCTTCTTCACCTCATTGAGCATTCTGCGCTGTGCTCTTGCAGTCATCTTTACAGGACGGCCACTCCTAGGGAGAGTAGCAACAGTGCTGAACTTTCTCCATTCATAGACAACTTGTCTTACCGTGGACTGATGAACATCAAGGCTTTGAGATACTTTTGTAACCCTTTCCAACTTTATGCAAGTCAACAATTCTTAATGGTAGGTCTTCTGAGAGCTCTTTTGTGCGAGGCATGGTTCACATCTGGCAATGCTTCTTAAGAATAACAAATTCAAAACTGGTGTGTATTTTTTATAGGGCAGGGCAGCTTTAAGCAACACCTCCAATCTCGTCTCATTGATGGGACTCCAGGTTGGCTGACTCCTGACTCCAATTAGCTCTTGGAGAAGTCTTTAGCCGAGGGGTTCACATACTGTTTCCACCCTGCACTGTGAATGTTTACATGGTGTGTTCAATTAAAACATGAAAACATATCATTCTTTGTGTGGTATTAGTTTAAGCAGACTGTGTGTGTCTATTGTTGTGACTTAGATGAAGATCAGAACACATTTTATGACCAACTTATGCAGAAATCCAGGTCATTCCAAAGGGTTCACATTTCTTGCAACTGTCGCTCTCAAACAGCCCCTAAAATGGCCTTTCCATCGTCCCTCCTTCTTGGAGACCAACTTGCATGCACATTCTGCAGCTAGGATTCATTCGTGAGTAAATACAGTTTCAGAGTTATATTTCTTGCAGTACAATTATTATCTTTTTCGTACAATTAAATGTTTGCATATAATTTAGCTAATCTATTTTCGTGATGGTTTACTACCTGTTTTTCTCACATGCATAACAGAAAACTAAAGTAGAAGGGTTTGTTTTTCCAAAGCTTTAACATCTTAATGTCCTCCAATGATTGAATGACCCATAAATGCTTTTCTGCACGTTCAGCAAGGATACGACACGCATTCCCCTTTCTATGGGGTCTGTGATGAGCAGTCCTCTGGGGGCAAAGATCTTCTCGTTCTGCTCCTGAATGTACTTGGATATCTTCTTCAACACCTAGCAGACGGAAGAAAGATGAACAATTGAGTTAAAGCATTGAAGAGATGATTTGAAGTGCAATCTACGTCACTGACTACGTTAAGTACATGAAGCCCAACTTAAAAACATCAGAAATAACCTTTTAAGCCTCGTCCTAGATAATAATGATGCGTCACGTTTGACATTGGCAGTCTGACCTTCTCATAGCGCGTCTCCATGCAGAGGAAGATGAGGTACGCTGTGGAGCAGGCCAGACATCCCTCCAGGTAGGACTGGCCTCCAATCTTCTCTGCCTCTGTGTAGTAATTATTCAACGTCTTCACGGTGTCCTCGAACAGTTTCCGCTCAATCTGTAGACACAAACCAAGTCATGAGCAGCAGGGTAGGAAGTGGGGAGGATCCTTTTATGGCATTTCACCTTTGTTTGAGACTAAACGTGGAGACAGGAAAACTATTGTGTTAAGGTAATACATTCATCTAAAGTAGTAGGTATTCACAAGATACATACTTTTGATGCATTTGTTATTATTTGAATGTATAGGGATTGGTGGAGTAGTGTGGCTTCAAAAGTTAAAAGATGTTTGTAGAAATGTTTGTATTACTGATACTGTAAAGCATCTCTTGATATACAAAGAGCTTCAAGGAGTGTGTGTTTTTATTTCATGTCACAAATAAAAGCCTAACATAATAATGAGAAGCTTCATCAAAATAAGGACTTACTGCAATACAATAATAGATAAAGCATTACTGTGGTTTCAATCTAGTACTACGATGGCTCCCAATAAACATTCAAATCCATTTATAATTGTAAGGGTTGCCTAGGATACAATGACAACCCACCGTGAACACTTTTGACATGTAATACAAAGTAACAGGCTCCCTCACCCTGCTCTCCAGCTCGGAGGGGAACTTGGTCTGAAACCTGCAGGTGGTCCCTTCGCTGTAGTCCCTCTGGATGAAGACCTTATTCGCCAGAGATGCACTGTGCCTCAACTCTTGCAGATTGTGGAACTGAGGAGGATACATCACACACACACACACACACACACACACACACACACACACACACACACACACACACACACACACACACACACACACACACACACACACACACACACACACACACACACACACACACACACACACACACACACACACACACACACACACACACACACACACACACACACACACAGTAAGGTTTGATAGAGTATAATAATAATAATAATAATAGGATTTATATAGCGCCTTTCATGGGACCCAATGTCGCTTTACAAAGGAAAACAGGAGTAAAAACAAAAGAACCAAAAACAAAAGGCACTCCGACAAACAGTCAGAAAGCATATCTTTAATGAGTCTCCAAAGAGAGCTCCATCTCCCCGAGGACCTGTCCACGCGCAATGTGTACAAACAGTGGGCGGTTTGGAAGTGCAGGATGATAGACGATAGGCAGACAAGGTGTGATCAATCACTCCGCGGCTCAATGTCTGCCATCGCTTCTGCCTTGTTGTCTGTTGGAGCGGAGCCCGGTATCGGACACACGGGAGCAGAGCTTGCAGAAGACAGGACAACGTTTCACTCCAGCTCACAACAGATCGAACAGGCGGAACAAGAGATGAGGCACACTGACGAAGGGCCACCCACACTCTTGGAATATGTTGGGCATGTGCCAGGAATGTTGATAACATTCAAGTGTATGTTGGATTAAAAAAATGTTATAGCACATGATTATTTATTTTTTTTAATCTGAGAGCACTGATGCAGGCTGGAAAAGCATAGATAGAGGAAGGTCAGGGCGGCTTCTGTCCATGGTGCTGAACACTGTGTGTGTGTGTGCGTGCGTGCGTGCGTGTGTGTGTGTGTGTGTGTGCGGTCACAGGATTAACAGGGCGTCTCAACAAGACAAAAACACCAAAACAGCTTAACATCGCCGGGTAAGTGATCCCCTGTGTGTGCCCTATTTCAGAGTCTGTTAAGCACAGCTGACTGCTAATAGCGTGCAGTGTTACAAACGCCAGATCACGTTCTTCATAAAAGAAAACAGCCCTCGGCTCGGACGCCACTGGCATTTTAATGTAGGACACACACACACAGACAGAAACACACGCACACACAGCCGTCAGTAGTGCTTGAAGTGAGCCGCACAGTGTGGCACAGTTTCAGGATACACTGCCCTCGTTCACCACGGTAACGGCACAGGTGTTATTCAGACGGTGAGCGGTTGTTAAGCCAAACTTCGACCGTAATGTGAGAGAGATAATATGACAGACTTACCTCTGTCGCCATGTTGCCATCCGCCGCCGTGGGGACGAGTCCCTGCCTACATGCGCGGAAATCGCTTTAGTTGGACACGCACGGGGACAGATTGGAAGAGTGGAGGGAGGAGGGGGGCAGGGGGGAAGGGCGGGGGAAGGAGAGAGAGAGGGGCGGGGCTAACGAAAGTACAGTAGGACCTTTATAGTCTATGAGTAGGACCTAAACATGTGTCAACACTTGTTTTTGTGAATGTTGTTTAACATTTAAATGGTGTTACTCCACCTTTTTATAATTCAATTGCATGTTCTCTCACCAGTAGCAGCTACTCAAAACCTTGCAATATACTGCTCTTTATAAATACATTACATACTGTAACAACTATAAATGTTGTTAATTGCAAATTGTTTTTGTGACTGCTGTTTAAACTTTAAATAATGATGAAATGTTGGGTTTGTTTCCGTGCCTGTACCCCCTTAGCTCAATTTAATATGTTCTACCAATTGGCAAGTATCATAACCGTACAATATACTGCTTTATTTAAAGACATAAAATACTGTATAAACATGTTAATTTAGTTTAATTCTAATTGCTCAATTGTTTTTTGTTAATATTGTTTAAATAGTAGTACGATGTTGGGTTTGTTGTCACAGAATATGAAATCAAATAGCTTGATTTTATATTCTGTGACCAGTAGCAGCTGCTCAAAACCTTACTGCTGCTTTTATATAAAGAAAGAAATTGATATTGAGCAGAATTGAGTTCAGTGTATTGGTTCGGCCCTCCACCGCAGTCCCAGTTTCTCATGAGGCCCCTTTGGACAATTATTTTCCCACCCCTGATTTAGGTCATATTAATTCAGCTTTTCCAATGTCTACCATGAGTTTAAAAGACAATATTTGAACTAGTTATTCAAGTTACTCAAAATAATAAAGACCACTGATCTTTTTAAGTGTCCCCATAATCCATGACTGCATGCACAATACCAGGACCATGAACATAGTGTAGACAGATGGAATTCAATTCAAATTGTATTACTATTGCATGGGAAACATGTACGGGGAGCAAATACTTAAAGGACCGGATTGTTGGATTTGGGGGGCTTTAATGGCAGAATTGGTATGTGATATTTGTAAAAATGTTTTTATTTGTGTATATTTAAGTGAAAGTTAGCAGCTTTGAAGATTGTATTTACAGTCTCTGAATACACAATACATTTGGTTTTCCAAAAGTAATTTACATTTATTTCAAACTGAAAAACCTGAAATAAACTGCTCTACTGATTGTCAACATAATGTTTAGGTCGTACAATAAGGTATTCATTTCATTTTTATGGTTTTAATAATAGCCACTCTTTCTTTTTGAGTCAATACTTCTGCCAGAAATCTCCAAGTCAAAAAGACAATGACAGTTACTTTAAGTTATTGAAATCACCACAGAGTTTATTTTTTAATAATGACATATCTCATCCATAAAGTAGGGGCAATATATACAGATTTAATCATTAGGTCAAATAAGAACTTGCACTTTCTGGAGCTTTAAATTAAATATATATTAGATATAGTAGAACAACGTATAGTAACAATTTGTATCCGATTACAATAAAAGCAAAGCAAACTCTTACAATCATCTGCGTCTGCATCATGATTAAAACAACAGTTTTCACCACAATCCACATTTTGGGTAATAGCGCCTCCACATCAATTCTTTCAAGTCCTGCTTTCAAGAGTGTGAGGCCTCACGATTATTTAAGCTGGCTGCTCAGTCTGTGTATTCAACTTCAATCCAGTTGGGTCAACTTTGATCCAGTGAGAGGAAAAGCCCAAGGTCAATGGATCCTCGAGCAGTTTTTGACTTAAAGGATGCTGCTTTACCCCCAACATCTGACATGTCATTGCAGTGAAAATGACGACCAAAATGAAGCTCCAATTTGATCATTACAAGTGGACCAAGCTGGCCCACTTAAAACATCACAACCTGGTCATTGGCAACAAAGTAATGTGCTCCATTCCAGCAGGCCATGCAATAGCAGTTTACCATCATATATTTACCATTATTGTATGTAGGGCTGGGCTATATATTAATACATATAGAGCTTTGTCTTTTCCCATTTTAAAGGTTGCATTGCCGAAATGATCTGAATTTGCCTTTACCCACATAGTCATTACATTAACATTACTGATGATTACTGATCAAAATGCTCATTGTTTAAACATTTTGTGAGAGCATTGATGGTTAATCCTATAATATCGTCTAAATATCGATATTAAGTGATTTGGTAAAAAATACTCTGATATATGATTTACTTCATGTCCTCCAGCCTTGATTTGATGGCATGCCATATGTATTACTCTTGTGTCTTGTAAGCTCTTCTAGTTGATAGGAAAATACACATTGCACTCAAAGCCTGGGACAAGCTAAGAGAAAACCACATGACTATGTTGCACCAGCTGTAGGTCAAAGTGCATTGATGGACAGCAAACAGGCAAACTAGCCGCACACAGAATCAAAAGCAAATGTGGAGCTTCATTTGGTCGCAGTCCATTATTTTGTTCATCTGAACAGACCACATTCAAACTTTGCTCACACTGACACATGCATCCCGCTAGCCTTAGCCTTGTTCATAGAGAAAAGTCTCCCCCATAATTACAGTACACTTAAACCGCTACACAGGGCTGAAGATATCAACATTCGAGTGGAAGTAACTCTGTGGCGAGGCAAAGCAAGTCAAAGCAAAACCATCATCAGCCTATCAACCCGACACCACTGGCCCAATTCTGGCCTCCGCTCTGCATGCTTTGCACTTCCCTCTGCTCAGCAAAGGGAACATGTCCTTTGATTTTGGAGCCATGTGCTCTGTAGCAAGTCTCATTGATTCATAAAGGTCCAGTTTGCCATTGACAGTGAACATTTTAAAACATATTACAGAAAATGTCCCATAAGCAACACAAGCAGCTAAGAAGGGGAGGAACTGCTGAGGGCAAGAGGGCTCCTTGACAAATATGAGTGCCTTAACTTGAAAATAAAGGCATTAGGGTTTCAGTAACTTGGAGGAGGGCTCGGGGGTCGAACAGTGCTTGGCCTCCAGCCGGCCGCTGGGAGACATCTCATTGTAACTTGATGAGAGAGCAATTACAGGCAGCACAAACAAACACGGTCTCTCTCTGGGCCTCTGGAGCTGCAGAAGAGAAGACAATGGTAGCATAAGATAATAAGTCACGACCAATGGATGTGACGTGATGCAACTGCCATGCAATTTGAACAGTCTGTTGTATGTTAGTATTATAAAAATGTGTTTACATTTTCCCTTCTCACCTGTTGCCCCCATGCAAGATCTGAGCACCTTGAAGGAACAGCAACGGGAACAGAAGCTGTTGCCACAGTTACTGCAGCTCCTCTATAATACAAAGAGACATTGTGACAAGAATAAGATTAAATGCATGTGATGATGACGAGACCCTTAAAATATCTTCATCATTTCACAACTCTCACCCTTTTCTTCAGCACAGAGAAGACAGCATTGCAGCTAGAACAGTTGCCTTTGGAGAAAAAGACATAAAATGTGTCTTTTGAGACGGACCGATCCTTCATCATTACTGATGGGTATAAATAGGATATACAAAAGTGCCTGAGTCAGACTGACCTGTGCAGGCGGTGGGGTAACGTTTGCGCAGTTTCTCTGTCAGTTTGGACACCTTGCTGCGTATTGGCTCGTTGCGGCTCAAGAGACCATTTTCAGAGATGGTGTCATACTCTGGAGCTCCGAGAGGCCCGTCATCATCCTCCTGTGGGAGAGGGGGAGGGGGGGGGGCGGACAAAGAAAAATGCAGTCACATACTGTGTAATCTCAAGTTAAGTCTTTGGAAGGATGAAACCCTTGGCATTAAACAGAGCCAAACTCAGCGGTACGGTTTAAGTGGATAAAATTCAATGTGATTATGTTGTGAATTTCAACCGGTTTGAGGAATGGTAGTAGGCAAATAAATCAAGCAAGATGACGGGAAGTCCTAGTGCCACTGCTGAGATTCACAAAAGCTGCTAAATACTTGGATTTATATACAAAATTAAATGTATGCTTATCCGACTGTACTTATCTGCCAAACACAAGGACACCCTAGGGCCTCGCTGCAGTGCCGTTCTGTGATTCTCCAGATGCCCAGCCCACCCCTGCTCAAGCTGATTAAGATCCAAAGCTTTAGTGCGTTTTGAATCAATGCTGAGTACAGCCAAACTTAAGAGTCTCTTCTCTGTCATTGTAGACCAAATGCTTCTCGTTTTGCGCCGTCCCGTTCAAATGACAATCACATTTCCTCGCTCGGGCCAGGGCCGGGGGATGGGGTTACAAGGCTCGCGTCTTGTGCTGCATTCACTTGCACTCGGACATTAGGGATTTTCTCATAAATGTCCGATGAGCCAAAACTTTTCTTTCAAAACAAAGCTGCCAACTGGGGTGGCAGCGTATGCACCGCCACCCCTCGCCCTCCATGATCAAGCGGCTTCTCCGATTTTGTTGTCAATGTTTTGACTGAACTTTGTTACTGTTCACATATAAGTAAACATTACCTTTGAATGATTTAATGTGCTGATGTTTTTTTTTTCAAACCGCATGTTGGCTATGTCAGCACCATGCGCTGTCCTCCTACTTATTGATCCACTATCAGCGTCAGTGCACCACGCTGCCAGATTGTGCCTGTGCCGTGTGTCATTCACTCTCAACATGGGTAAAAGTACAATAAGCATTCTTCAGTTGTAGGTAGATTCTCTATTCGGACATTATAGCCTATATGTGTGACTGTCGGTCCGATATTGTATAAAAAAAAAATCTCAAAATAATATTTTATTTTTATTCTCAAAATAATTTTCCAGACCAAATATTATTGCTGGCGGGCCATTGCCAACCCATGCCCTAGGGAGACATAATTGCATCATTATGTCCTTTTAAAACTGACCTTATTAATATACCATCAGGTCAGACATTAACTTCTTTTAAATCCCTCCTAAAAACATGCTTTTATAAACAGGCTTTGATGTGAGCAGCCACATTTCTTATGCCTTACATGATTAAATATGCCTATATATAGAATGCTTTTATCATAACGTGCTTTCATTAAAGAGGCACTGATATGCTAATGTTCAGGTTCATATTAGTATTGAGTGTCTCTACTGTGACATGTTTCCCTGATTTAAAGCTCAAAAAGGTCATTATTTGTCTCATACTGCCTTCTCACCCTCTGTCTGAAATCAGAGCCCAGTCTGCTCTGATTGGTTAGCTGCTGGCTCTGTTGTGATTGGTCAACTGCTTATAGCTGTCCCGCCCCTTAGCAAATGATGTACAATGTGTTGGAGCAATAGCCAACAAAAGCACAAGTGTTACATCATGATGTCACTATGTTATGGAATTAGACAAATGGAAAACACAAAATACCTCTTTAACACTGCAACACTACATTTGTCAATTTAACTGGAATGGAATGAGGAATGAAAAGTTGATTTCACTAATATAATATGTCTCGTAAAATTCCAACCATGAATGACTAGATAGTAGATACTAATGAGAACCCGGTATGATGGGGTTATTGGAGACATCAATTATAGGCGTGTTAATGATAATGCTACTATCACTATTATAACTCATGCCTTGGGGACAAACACATTGACAGATGGATTGATGGATGGGAGACACTGGGAAATCCACTTACCACTAAGACCAGAGGGGTTTCCTTATAAGGAACAGAACAACACATGAGAACCATGTTACCCACAGACACTGGTATTAAGCATACCCAAAACCATGCTTCAACAGCAAGAAACACAACACAAGGCCCCCTCACACAACCACACATGAAGTCATTCATGCGTCAGGTAGTTCTTTAGTGCGACTTTACTGAAACCGTGCATTAACCTCTACTAGAGAGAGGGGGGGTGACACTAGACACTTACCTGCAGGTGAACTGAATGTTCCTGAGGACAGAGGACAGCAGAAAGAAACGGGAAGTAACAGGACACATGTCAGAAGAGGAGGATTTTTCACACAATCATGGGAAGCGCCAACAATTCTGATTCAAATATTAAATTATTTTACCTTCATTTACCAGCAATGTTTACCATACTGGGACTATAGAGCATGTTCAGTCCAGTTATTAACAATGTTAAGATATGAATTTCGTGAAGCAACATTTAAAATGAATCCTCTACTTTACACTATTGAAAAAAAAGATTTGCCGAGGCACTCCGTGTGCATCCTGATTTCCTGGTTTCTCTGCACCTTGATTTAAGTCTACCTGTTGCATGCAATTTTCATTTTATTTGCTGTAATGATTCTTTTTTTATCCATGTGTGGCTTTTGAGCATATTTTTTTGTTCTCGCCAATGCATAAGATATACCAGATACATCAGTTGTTTTTTTTATTTCGCCATCACAACTGATAATGAAGAATTACAATTAGCAAGAACAAATTGAATGAATGTCATTTATAAAGCAACTGATCTAAGGGATATACCAAACTGCGACGTGATAAAATGCGAGAGAAAATGTTGTTGAGAGTAGAATTTACCTCAATGGCATCCTTAAACTCATCATCAGGCTCTGCCTCCTCCGCTTCCTCCACACTGCCAGGAGACAGGTCCTGTCATCACACAAACACACACACTTAGCATAGATAAATATATAAATACTGGGCTGATCCCGGGATCAGCACCTTGGACAGCGGTCGTGCTATAACTAAAGGATTTACATTACTCGCACGAGATAAATACATTGAGAGCATGGGATGAACTGCACAAGAGGCTTACATTCACGGTTGGTTTTAATGTAAATCACAACCACTAAATCCTTCAGTATCCAACCCACACATTTCTCCAGCACTCTCACCTCCAGGCTAGTTGGTGTGGGGGTCTGGTCCAACAAGTGGCCGTGCTCCTGTTCTTCACACTTCCCCTCTGAGGCCTGGCCCATGTGGAGCAGCTTCCTGAGGTCCAACAAAACTGCGGGATAAAAAACACTTTAGCTTTAATCTCTTAAATCATGTGTTCAGCGTTGCTCGATCCATAGGGGATGAACTGACCTCTGCAGAAGTCTCTGTTCCACAGGAAGGTGGCGCTGTTCAGCCCAGCGAACACCCAGCCCAGAGGAGCCACGTACAGCAGGCATGCCAGGACTAACATCGCTCCATAGAACCTGGACGGAGACATCAATAATGTCAGGTCACACTTAGATAAACATAAAAGTACCAGAACATCCTCACATGTGAGAAGCTTATTGTAAGTAAGTAATCATTTAAGTACCATACAATTTGAGCTGCTAAATAAAGACCTTACACTTGCTTGTCCCCTGCTTTGATTCTTTTAATGTATCATAATGCATTTGGCCTTTTTACTCTTATCTACATTTGTTTTATTTTTTTCAATTATATTCTGGTATATATCTTGTAATTATGATATGTTTGTACTTTAGATGCTAGTTAATGGTATCTCATGGAATACAACTTACAGTTATGCTTCAAGTATTTTAAAACTTAAATTACGACAACAACTAAAAATGTCCATTTTCTAATGTCCACCTATGCTTATGCCTTATATCGTTTAATTTTCTAATGGTGGAATGAGCTCCCCACTGACATCAGGACAGCAGAAAGCCTGCACACCTTCCGGCGCAGACTGAAAACTCATCTCTTTCGACTCCACTTCGAGCGATAGAATGACTAACAAAGAACTGCTAACAGAGCACTTATATACTAACAAAGGACTGGCTTATCTAAAGCCAGTTGAGTAGCACTTGAAATGTTTGGCTCTATGAAACCTGATGTACTTATATGATTCTGTTTTCTTCAAGGTTGTGTCTTCCTGGTCGAATGCACTTATTGTAAGTCGCTTTGGATAAAAGCGTCAGCTAAATGTAATGTAATGTAATGTAATGTCCAACTATGCTCATCCCTTATATCGTTTAATTGTCTATTCTCATTGCTCTTTAATGACTTTCCGTTTCAGGTGTATTTTTTGCTCTTTATTTTGGCAGGTTCACACCGGAGTACTTTTCCCGTTTAGTTCCGTTAGTACCCCTTATGTCGCGTTCACACCAAAAAGAGTACTTAGTGCTGGGAACTTTTACCCCCATTTTCAGTGCCTGCTAGAGAGGTGGCACCAAAAAAGTACCAATTTCTATTGGCTGGGAGAATTGCAAACCACATGGCATTAGCATTATTAGCATTAGCCCCGCACACCAACGGAGAGAGAACAACTTATGGCAACACAAAAGAAAACATGGGAGCGGTGGAGTGATGAGGAGGTGCTGGGAGTCCCAGCAGCTTCTACTGAAGCCAGTCCCTAACTCCGGGGACTTCGGGTGGCAGTATACGCCGTGAAGTTGTTTGCGGCCTGCCAGTAAACCCAAAGCAGAAGAAGACGAAGTGACGTCAGCGGCTCATTTGCGTAAACTTCCCTCAGGGAAAAGTACTCCGGTGTGAACGCCATTGGTACTTAGTGCCCTGGGGCATTAAGTGCCAGGGCACTAAGTACGGCAAAGTAGGCTTTTGTCTCAATGCTTCTGATATTTTATGCTAAGCACTTGCCTTACTTCCTAGCCTTTGTTACTGTAGGTTAGTCCATGTAAATGTCACCTTTGACAACATCAATATAAAAACAAAGCTTTGCCGATCTATCGTTGAATCGTCCATGAGAGGAAGAGTAGTAATGATCAATGACTTCCCTGTTGAGTAATGTCTACTCAACCACTGGTGTTATTGTCCGTGAGTGTGAGTGTGAGTGTGTGTGTGTGTGTGTGTGTGTGTGTGTGTGTGTGTGTGTGTGTGTGTGTGTGTGTGTGTGTGTGTGTGTGTGTGTGTGTGTGTGTGTGTGTGTGTGTGTGTGTGTGTGTGTGTGTGTGTGTGTGTGTGTGTGTGTGCAGACCTTGATGACGTGATGTGATCGTCCCAGTACAGGACTCTGTAAAAGGTTTCTGCTGACAGGCAGGCAGAGGACAGCATGTCATCCAAGTGCTTCAACCTGGAGAAGACAGAAAACATGAGCACTCACAAACACAGTAGTAACATCAACCCATACGTGAAGAAACACCAGGTACATGGACATATAACATGTAGGAACAAGAGACAGTTTCTTCCAAAAAGAGTAGTAGAGAAAGGTTTATTGATTGGGGACCCATTTTTTAAACAGCTTTGCAAATGTTCTATGACATAAGAAATGGATAAACCAAATGTGTAAGGCCTCAAGGATATTCATTATTATTATTGTGAAGGGAAAAAAAGGGAATTTGGGAAAATAAAGTTCAAGGAATACTTTACAGAGTTCCTACGCATTTATAACACTATAACAAACAAGCTGAACTGATAAGTACATTTTATGGTTTAACAGAAAATAAAAAGGCAAATGTATGATTACTGTTTAATTACTGTTATTGTTTTCATAGCAAAAATACCAAAAAAGCTTCTTAAAGATAATACTGTAATTGGTATTTACTTTGTATTATGCGCTAGTAAACTGAATATGTTTGGGGGTTTAGGCTGCTAACATCTAAGAAAAAGAAAACTCAAGATTTTCTTTTTTTAGAAGATGAATCTGTGATGAATATAATCCTAAGTAATTAGCCTTGCAGGACACAACCCCCCCCCCCCCTGCAGCCTTACAGGTCTTTGACTTCCAGCATGGCCTCCTGTTTGGTGAGGTGCACCGTCTGCAGGTCCCTGCGGTGCACGGCGTGATAGCGCATCTTGTGGAGCTCTGAATCTGAAGCTCTGCCCCCACACCTGTCCTGCAGGTAACCCAGGGCAGCAGGCAGCGCCACGGACACCACGCCCACTGTGATCCAGCCCACTGAGGCCAGAGAAGCAGACACAACAGCGGGTTAATAAATCATTCACAAGTCTTTTAAAGTTCCCCTATTATACTGTTTTTCCTTGATATATTATAGGTCGCACATATAAACAAAACAAGTCTCTGAAGTGTTACCAAACAGATCATTGTAGCATCCCATAATCCCCTCTGTTTCAGCCCCGTTTCAAAAGTGCTGATTCTCTGCCTGTTACTTTAGATGAAAATAAGGAGCCCCTCCCCACGGCCCTCTGAGAGAGACTTGGTTAAAAGGAACACAATGGTGCTCTAGGAGGAGATTCAGGCGATAAGGTGGGGGGGGGGGGGGGGGGTACCTTGGTTGGTAATTGGCTAATGGTTATGACATCATAAAGTGGACAAAATCTGATCAGCTCATTTTTAGGCAGGTTTTTATATAAATGGATCAGAACAAAAAGAGAGGGAATCTTTGTTCCTGAAACTTTCAGAGTCTCTTTCCACAGAGGGGACACGTGGTGATGTAGAAGAGACATGAAAAAGTGGATTTTGCACAATGGGTGACCTTTAAATCACCAAGCAAAAGCTTCATCAATATCAGCACCGAATGCCTCATCTTACCTTCAGTAATAGTGCAGAAGAAGACATTTAGGAACAAACAGACAAAAAGAGAGCACAGGGGCATCTTCCATCTGAGGGATACAAAAGGCAGATATTGAGTTTAAAATGTTCTTCCTGCTGCTCATGGGGGAAAGCGATTTGTTATGCTCAAATAGGCCACACACACACACACACACACACACAAACACACACACACACACACACATACACACCCGAGCAGGAAGCGGGTCACCTCCACAGCATCTGCAGCTGGTTCTAGAAACAGAGCCATCCTCTTATAGGACACAACCATGTTGAGGAGGTCAAAGTTCTGCGTGCACCGCGGGCTCCCCAACTCAGACGCATCTGGAGACCCGGGGGTCTCTTTGGATAGAGGGTGTGCCATCTCCCCCCCTTCCCCTGCACCACGTGAGGGGTCCTGGGACACGCCCTGCATCGTCTGTACACAGTGAGGAAAAGAAGGCAGGGTTCAGAGGGTGAATTGACAGAGAGAAAGGCAACAAGACTCCTGGCCAGCTAATGTCACAGCCTGCTAAAGACACATGTCCCTGTTCGGGCCCAATGAGAAGAGGAAAATAGAGATTGAAACAGTCTTTCCTTTGGGAAGGAGTGTGGCGGCATCAAGCCTTGTTTAAAGACCTCTCAAGCCACACTCAAAACTCAATTAAAATAACAGGTCAATTTGGTTTCTCACAGGCCATTGAGACTAAAACATTTGATTGCCTGAATAAAAAACAACTTGAGGAATATTTGCCATCTTTCATTTGATCGGCCACTTGGTGTTGATGTTAAATGTAATCATTGCTCAGTGTGTGCCATCTTGAGTCAACATGTTTCCCTGTCCACAGAGCCTATATGTACCAGGTTGCACAGTCCAGCAGTGTCTCAGTCAGTAGGGGCTTGGACTGGGAGCCGTAGAGTTGCTGGTTCAAGCCCCCCGACCAGACCTAAATATGGAGTGTGGACTGCTACTTGGAGAGGTCCCAGTTCACCTCCTGGGCCCTGCCTTGGTGCCCTTGAGCAAGGCACCGGACATCCCCCCCCCCCCCCCCCCCTCACTCCCATTGCTCCCCAGGCGCTGTACAATAGCTGCCCACTGCTCCTAGTACTAGACTCCTACTACTAGGATGGGTTAAAAGCAGAGGACACATGTCACTGTGTGTGCTGTGTGCTCTGCATGTGTGACCATTAGAGAGAGTTTCATTCTATTGTGTGCAAGCTTCTGACGTGCCATATCCTCCTGCATTTCTTTGACCGTTTGCTCTGGCTGCAATAAATATGAATGAATACCCAAGGCAGCCACAACTGTAAAAGGTATCATTGTCCAGTACACTGATATTTTGGGATGTAAAATTCGCGGTTGGAAACCTACATAGTAACAATTCAAGCCATCTTGTCTCCAACTACGTTAAAGTTACCTCAAATAACAGCAGCGGCTAATGGAAAAAAACAGATGTTCCAGCTGCACACTCATCAATATAGCATACTGAGGAATGTATTGCTTCATTAGGCTATATTTTTCATCAACACTGATTTGGACATCCACACAAGCGGTGGCCCTTTTTCCCTTGAACAGAATGTTGTAGCAGTGATGTTGAAGTGTTCTCCAGGGTGTGTTAGGTAGGGCTACAGGTGCAACACAGGCCGTGGTGGCATACTGCTCATTACGCAAAAGCAAGACTATAGAAACATGCTGCAATAGAGTGCATGCAGCATACTATGTGTAGGAATGATGTTAAATGAAGCTAATAATCTAACAGCAAAGGTCGAAGATTCTGTGGGTACGTTTTTTCACAGCTTGAATGTGTCAGCTTGAGACACAAAGCATTAAACTGTCAATGTATGCATGCTAATTTTCAACTGTGTACTGATTATTGTGCTGCTGCAACACTAGAATTACCCCTTTGGAAATCAATAAAGGCTAATCTTATCCGTTTTAGCATTTAACACAAGTATTCAGAACTTTTTACGACAAACATGTATACATATACAGCATATGTAAAGTACACTCCATCCCTAGCCATCTCTCTTTTGGTGATATAGGTGACAGTGTGCAGCTCTCAGTGCTGCTGTGGCCTGTCAGATGCTGTCAGATGCTGTCAGACAGGAAGGTTAACTTGGCTCACTGACAGAATAATAATAGAGATATTATTGTAGGTGCAGCCCAGTCGATTTAGGAAGCTAAAATGACATACCGAGTGTCCGACAGCAGCCTGTGAAGCAGCAGCTGAGCTCAGGCGGAACTAGCGAGTCCCACCGACATCTTCAGCCCGGAGGAAGGAAGCTCTTCGCCGTTCATGACAGCAGCCTGCCCTCCTGCATGAACATGAACCTGTCAAAACGAGGCGAATAGTTTAACTGTCCCGTTGACGGGTAACGCAGGTAGTTTGTTTTGCTGCTTATCCTTGCTGGCTTTGTTATCTCCTTCCTGTTCCCTCAGTACGTCCGCTTCCTTGTTTAATCCAGGCCCGAGTAATCGATGGCAGAAAAGACGCATATGTGCAAAGCAATCGATCATAGAGTAACATTATTTCTGGATGCAGAGCCCTATACAGTCTATGATGCAGTTTACCTCAATATTTTCATTACTAAAACATCTCTGTTTTAACTAAAGACGGTATACCTATGAGTTTAACTGGTTTGAGCTTTCCTAAAATCATACATTGTACAAGCTCCTTTTAGTGGTCAGGACGTAAATAAAGTGTATGTTGGAAAAATAAATCAAAATGGCTATCCGTGAACCTTCGTAGCAATTGTTTTTATTCTGATCATTTGACAAATTAGTTATGTAAAAAGGCAAGAAGAAAAAAAAGTGTAGCAGTCCCATTACATGAAGGAAAAATACATGCATCTGATATAGTATTTTTTTTTTAAATTACAATTAGGCTACTCCAGAGGAAGTATTAATTAAGGAAGTATTAATATGCAAATGTTTGTTCAATTTAAAAAGTTTAACTAAACGATATTAAATGTCCCCTATTCCCATATATGTCCCTTTATACTGCAGTTTCAACATCAATTTGCTTATTGGACCATGATTGGCTTTCTAGCTGTGATGTTATAAAATATTAATGTACGTATGTGTACATGTACCTTAAACTCAAATTGAATGTGAGTACAGAGAACCTGGAATGTAACAACGAGCAAATCCCATTTCAGAGCTGAAGTAGACTTAATGTATTAGCAATATAATGCCTTGTTAAAGGAGTGAGGCAGTTTCATAGTAGCACAGCTTGAGGACACTTCAACATGGCAGAGAGGAAAGTTGTCATTAACGGAGAGAAACACATTCCAACACAGCAGAAAGTAATTCACCTGACAGTTTAACTGTGACAAAGGGTTGAGTTTACAATTTAGAGATTTGGAGCTCTGTTTTAATACCTATGCAAATCAAACCTTCAACTTAGAGAGATTCTCCGTGAGGGAAAGAGAAATTTGATTATGCAGGTTTTAGGAATCCTTGTTTCTGACTGAGTATGTTTTGTGAGTTGAACATGTGTTGCATTTGGGTTAATGTCAATTATAAGTAATAACGGCAAATGTGACCCTCTGTCTCAACACCTGCATAACTCACATTTACCAACAACCATATATTTTAAAACAAGATTGTGATCACAGTTTGTGATATTTTTCGCCCTCTCCTGGCAGTCTGAGTGTCTACGACTCCAAAGATGCTATTTGTTTACTTGACCTTAATACATCTCATGCCATTTGTGGCTTGAATATACTTTCTACCTCTGCTTAAAATCAAATCTTGAATTTGAATTGTTGTCCATAGTTTCCATGAAATTATATCAAGAGACATCAGTGAAAAAAACAACTTTAAAAACAATACTTGTTATTAAAAAAGAAAAAAAGATTATTTAATAACTCATGAAACGAGTTGAGTAGAGTTACACTGAAAGGTTCCAAACACTTCATATCAATAAGTGTCTACTGAGCCATCATACGCAGTTGTGGCTGATTGCACTGCTACATTTTCAATACATTGTATTTCTACTCGTTATTTTTCTACAAATGAGAAGACACTGATTTGTTGAACATCACTGAAAATACAGCTCATCGTTTTAGTCAAAGAATAAGCTATGGCTTGAATTCAATATGATACACTTGACAGTTCTTATCAATTAAACTGATCCTACTTTCTGGTTGAGAGCTCGTAAAAAAAAAAGGGATCTCAGAGGTAAGACCTGTTGGATAAAGTTTTGACTAATGGTGATAAAAATGTCACCCAGGTTTCAGTCAAGACTAAATATGTGTGCCATAAATATCAAAGTATCTGATAAAATATTACCCCACTTTTCACTTTTGCACAAAAATGATTTGACCATTCAAAAATTGCTTTGTCAATGAATCTAAAAAAACTACTGTAGTTGCTTGCTATGTGATCGCTGGTGGAATTTAAGCCCCCCACAGTTCCTGAAGGACTTCCCACACTGTCCGCAGATGTAAGGCTTCTCTCCTGTGTGGATGCGGAAGTGCCTGGTTAACGCCCCGGAGTGACGGAAACACTTGGAGCAAACCGAGCATTTGTACGGCATCTCTCCTGTGTGGATGCGAAGGTGAGTCTTGAGGTTCTCCAAGCGGTTGAACTCTCGATTGCACTCAGTGCAGCGGAAGGGGCTGCAGCCCGGGGGGAAAAGCTGCAGTTTGGGCCTCTTGTCTCCATCTACCGGCGGATAGCAGTGCTGAAGCCTCTGCTGGCACTGGCTGTGGTGCCGCCTCAGCAGGCTGGGCAGGGGGAACGACTGGCCGCAGGACTTGCAGGCGTAGAGGTTGGTGGCGGAGTGGCCGAGGTTGCGACTATTCCTCCTGTGGACATAACCCTGTGGGGGGGCTTCTGGGATGGGAGCTGGTTCTGCCAGAGGGAAGATGTTTGGTAACTCTGTGGAGAGAGATGCTAAGAGATTAGTGGTTATATGAGTTTCAAACTTTTTTTATTCACTTTAATGACATTTATATTTAAAAACTAACTTTTCCAGTCACAGATAATATGATAAGTGTCCACTTTTTTTATATAAAATTAGCCATAAGAATACTCAAATGCATTAGTTTGAGTCTATAATTTATCCCACAGTTTTATCCCACAGGCCATAAGATTACTTAACGTCTGAGCTTGCACTATTGTTATTCCTATTATTTTATGTCTTGTAATTGCATTAAGGAACCTGTGACCAACGTTTTGAATTCGTATAAACAACTACACTGTGGTTGTTTTGAAGTCTAAATGCCAAATTTGAAGTCTAAATGCTGACCTTTAGCAATTGATTGCACGGAGATGATGCGGTCTAAATTGTCACATGAATATAATGCAAACTGGCTGATAACATAATGTTTGTAGAACTCATCCATTCTACAAAGGCAGTAAATAATAAGGCAGAGGTCTAAATGGCCGTCAAATTAAACATCGGTATGGGTATATCTTTTATTTTAAGTGCACTTACAGTAAGGTCGAAAAACTGTGTTAAAGGAAAAACAAAAAGATAAAGAATATAATAACAAAATATATATCTCATATCTGAAGAGTTGGTCCCACAGGTAGAAAAAATAAAAATGTTGTGGTGTATTCTGCGCTAATTGTTTTTCTTCTTACCCTGAGCCAGTCTGGTGCAGGACAGAGGAGCGTTTGATTCGTCGATCTGTCCCTCCAGCACTTCTGGTTTACACTCCACCAGCATTTCAGCCTGGATCGCTGACATGCAGTCCGGGCTGAAATCCTCCACTTTCATCGAGTCCAAACAGAAGGCTGAATCGTCTCCCCCCTCTTCTAGGATCTCCTGCTTTATTGTCACATTGTCTAAACTAGACTCTTCATCCACACTGGGAAATAGTGGCGAGTAATGAGCTGTTTGTTCTCGGCATGGCTGGTTGATACTTTCTACCCTTACCAGACGGGAGATCTCATCACTGACTTCTGTAAACAAGAAGATCACAGGGTACAAGCAGTGAGCAAAATAACATTAGACATGTTACTGTGTTATTTACTTGAGCACAATTTGTAAACTCTTAAAATGTTCTAATAAATATAATAATATTGATTTTTATAGATTACAGATTTTTGATATTTACATTTTGTTTGAAAGGCATCAGAGTACATTGCAACGTTTAGACGCTGCATTCTCTTGGTAACAGATTAACCAAAATTATCCTAAAAAACATGTGTATTTTAAAGATGGTATATATATGAATTACTTATACTAACTAATGTGACCACAGTAAACACACAATTACTTTTACTCAGAAATCAATTCAAGGCATTTAGGACAGCAATTTGAGTTTTAAAAAAGAAATAAAGGGCAGTTAATTAATGAGCCAATGATTACAGTTCTAAACAAATGTTATTGTACCTAATATATAGTCATTATACATTTCAACTTTGACCTGCAAACGCATGTGATTACAATTTAGCAAACAAGATTCTGATAAATAATATATTTAAAAAAAATGTTTGAACAAAATCCACTATTATCTGTGGTGCCTTTTCTAATTGTCTTCTGTGATTACTTTCACACTAAAACTGTAAGAGTTGGACAGGGTCAGTGAGTGTGTTATGGTAACGCAAAAAAGCTGAGAGCACATTTCCAATACGGTCTAAAGCCGAGTTAATAAACGCAAAAACAGAACTGGTCCATCTATTTTCTCAAAACCTCTACAAAGTATTACATTTATAAATAAGTGAACTCCTCATGATGGCAACTGTAGTCCTTGATACACTTACTTAATTTAGCACATTTATTTGATAGAGGCTTTGATTATTTTTTATTAATATTTGATTGATTATAATGGGCCATGTTCATGTCATACCGCAAAATTAGTATATAAAAAAAAAAAGGTCAGTCCCATATGAACATACAACATATTTTCTGTGTCACATCATGTTAGGTGATAATGTTCTACTTTACCTATACAGGTAGAGTGGTAGGAAATAAACAACAAACAGGAAATGAAAGCAGCTACCTACCTTCAGTAAAGGCAAGCAGGCAGGCAACAGCTCCTCCATCATCTGCTCTCTCTGAGGCTGCTTCACTGACATGCTGAGTGTTTGAGTCACCTGATCTCTGCTCCTCGTGTGTTGACTGGGGGTCAGGGAGCTGGTGTACACCGCTGTGAGTCTGACCTACTACAGGAGCATGATCTTTGACCCCAGTGCCACTAAACACGATGTCCACATTGGGATTAGAGCTTTTCTGGTTGCATTTCAGGTGAGGTGGTTGATCTGTGCGGCTTGTGGCGTTGAAATACTGCTTGGTACGAGGAGAGCTACCACCTCTTTCCTCCAGCTTAGCTTCAGCTCTCTGCAGTCTTTGTTTGAGTGACTCATTCTCTCGTTGTATCTCCACATAGGCATCTCCTGTGGCCTCACTTACGAGCTTTGTCACCTCTCGAACTGCGATTTCCACAGCCACTTCAAACGCGCCATGTATGGCTGCCACAAGCTCCTGTTGTAGAGACAGAGCCGCCTCGGATCCGGCTGCTTTCAGGCGCTTCTTGGCCCCTGCCAGCTGAGGCTTCATGGTGCATTCAAAGGCAGTTTAACCCGGTGCAGGGATGTTGTTTTATTAGGAAAATCTCCTTTCGGACCACTCGATTTCTCAGCTGTAGATTCCTTGTGGCGATACCTCCTGTTTGTGAGCATCCACTTCCGCCGACAGCTTCTGACACCTACTGGTGCAGAGGCGCAACTGCACCAGACACACACAGCACCCCACCCCCACACAGGCACGTGCATAAGATGTTAGGGGGGCAGGGGCCCAAATTCAAAAAAGGAACCCTGGCGATTTCTGTTACTTTTATATAAATCTTTTCCTGGAATAGCAAATGTTGTGACAGTTTTAATGCATATTAAAAATATATGTATTCATATATATACATTAATACATTGGAGATGTACGGTGGCCGGCGGGTGCAAACGCTGAACAACGGCCAAAAACGCATACATAAGCAGGAAACACCGGCAAATAATGAAATAAAAAACAAACAAACCCTGAAAACAAATACAACAACAAAACGCTGCATATACAGAAATTATGCAAAGTCCAAAACACATACAAACCCATAAACACATTAAAAAAAAAAAAATACAGGAAGTGCTCCGCCTCCAGGCCTCTAGGGGGTGCGCTACGTGGAACAGATTGATGTCTGACCAGACCATGGATGTATAATAAGAAGGACCAGACAGGGGGTGTTTCTCAATGTCGAGGAAGGCTGCTCCATAGCCACTATTTCAAGCACACTACGTCATCGAGTGCCGCCGAAGGACTGTTCCAATGTCCAGCATACTTGGAATTCTACCGAGGCCGGCGTACTTGGTAGCGAGAAATTTCGAGGCTGCACATGTGTAGACTCCGCGGTCTTAAAATCCCCACAATGCTTTGCGCACGGACCAATTTCCAAATCTTTGGCGGAAATCGCCCTCCATTTAAGGCGGGGCCTCACACCTGTTAGCCTGTTCCACAATTCTTCGTTTTCCGAGGCTAGGAAGGATTCTTGCCTCGCTTCTGAAGCAAGTGACTCTGAGGTACATGTGCTACCAAGCAAGCGTCCTCGACATTGAGAAACACCCAGAGAGAACGAACAAGTGATGGAAATCGAAGCCGGAGGAAAGAAAGTTGATTGAAATGGACAAAGTATACGAAGGTACGTTTTGTTTTGATACAAAGAGCGTCATATTTACGCAGCTAGCGTTAGCTTGTTTGGTAAAAGAGCTTGCAAGAGACAGCATTGTGCACCTAAATGTAACTCTTGATATCTATAGATATAGGTGATACGAGAGCAGTTGGTTTATTGTGCCCCAATGTAAATCCTAATGAGAGAGTTAAAAGGACGGTCAACAATATAATGTACATCTCACACAAATGTTGTGTTTCGATGTAATACTTTCTGATTTATGTCAATGTAATAATTCAGGATTCAATCCAACATTTAATGATAGGTAGTTAGGTACAGACGGAGGGGAATAATTATTTTACACACTTTTTTCTTAGGTTACACTGGAACATCTTCAAGTGAAGAGGATAGTGTGGTCCATGTCAATTTGCCATCTGGAGACAGTCCCCTTTCTGACACTGTGACGCTGACACTGAGGCTGACAAGTGAGCGTCCCAACCAAGTAAGGAGGCAGAGGCAGAACGTCCTGATACAACCCGGTGTGGGAATGTATTCATCATTTGTGGTTGACAACATCAATATCTCCATATGACTGTCTCCAACACTATCCCTCTCCTCAATGAGCCTAACATGCCACCCTTTATAGGCCCATCAATTGGACCGTACCATCAAAAAGGAGTGGCATGTGCAGAGATGGTTACCTCAGATAAGGAAACCAGTTAAATAACAATAAACATTTAGTTGAGAATAACAAACATCCATTAATTAAATTATACCTAATTAATGTATGAAAAGAAAAATATTATAAACCAACAAGATCAATGTACATGATATAAAACCAGCCCTGCCTCCATCCTGCTCTTTTAACCCCATCCGAAACGATAAAAGAGGGTTCGCCGTTTCCCCGGGGACTCTTTATGGTGACGGAGCTGGGACTGGCCCAATCCCAAACCGCCCCCTACACTCTGCCCCCTGCACCCTACACACTACCCCTCCGTTTGCGCGTTTACAGCTCCTAAAGCATAAACACGCTGTTTACAAGTAGTTCCAGCAAACATCCACTGATAAATTGCGATGTTAACAACCTCATGATAACCTCATATTTTTTTAACTTAGGATCATAACTGTTTAGTCTAGAAAAAGGTAAATGTGTGCATTTTATTATAAAGTTGTGTATATTTACAGATTGTTGCAAAAACTAAGAAGCTTATAAACATCAGGTTTAAAACTAAAAGAGCTTTACACAATTAAAGATGTTTGGAGTTTTATTTATTTTTCAAATGTTGTCAAAGAGATGCTGATTTGAAACCGTTATACAGTTACGGCATTTCCTGTTTCTGCCGGAGAGAGGGGAGTTTGTGCCAAAGCTTGCCTCTGTATTTACTCCATCTGACAGGAGGGAGTTTCATGTGTCACTCCACGGAGTTCACTCCGTCACGGAGGGGGAGTGTGTAGGGGCGTGGTTTGGGCCGAAAACAGGTGAGTGTTATGATGTTAAAGGTCCCATGGCCATTTCTACTGATCATATTTCCATTGTTGAGGTCTACTAAAATAGATTTATATTGTGCAATTTTCCAAAATCACATTGGTTTCTCATATAGCATCTCTGTATAGTAGGCCTGTGTGTATTCACACTGTCCTAAACGGCTTGTTGGAGCTCAGACCAATCTGCATCGTGAATAGGCTTACTTTTGGTTCTTTAAGTATATTTTGATGCCAATACTTTTGTACTTGTGTAACATTTTCAAAGCAGGACTTGTACTTTTAACAGAGTATTCCTACACTAGGTACTTGTACTTTTACTTTAAAGGTGGGGTAAGTAATTCACTTCAGGAACACTTAACATCCCGATAGGCAATGAATACATGAAATGCTTTGACAATAAATACATAAAGAAAAGTTCATCTTTGGAAGCCGTGGCGCTGTAAAAAGCACGACAAATCATCTGAGCCGGCCCGGCTAAAAATAACTGGATGGCCTACCTGCCTGTCAGCCTTCCATCTCATGCCCTTATTGGTCATGTGCGCGTCCGTGTGTGTTGGAGGACGAGGGGCTCTGGAAGTCTGAAGGAAGGCGCAGATTTGGTCCGGTTGTGTAATTTCTAATTCTAGCGCACTCGAGCTGGTTTCTCCATTCTTACCTATACCCTACCTTTAAGGACACGATATGAGTATTTGTCCCACCTCTGCTGCCAGGTAAGGACACAAATAGAAACAAACTGACAACGTGAACTTGAGAAACTACATTTTATTATGTTTACAAAATATCAGGAGAGGTTCAAATAGCATTTTTGACATCAGGAAGTCTGGCTTTAACACATGTAAACTGTGCGTTCATGGCCTCGTCCATTAGCCACGGCTTTTATAATAGTCCAAGTGCGCAAGTATCCAACCAGAAGGCCCGAGGATGGTCACAGTCATCACAGTCAGCACGAACATAGATTCCTGCGAGGAAAGAGACATTTCACTTGCACAAGTTTTTGTTTTTAAAACTTCGTCAGCTACACTTGAAAGGGAGGACAGTTAGCATGTAGGCCACTGAAAAACGTATCAGGGCTAATTTAGCAAACTTACCGCAGCGCCGATCTTATCTTTCGGTGGTTTGGACTTGATATACGTTGCTCGTTGTCTAATCATCACACCTGTTCGGTTAGCAAGAGTCCACCGAGCCCTCAGCAGTCCGGCAAAAAGTCCACTCATGTTTGGCTTTAAAAGACACAGGCCTGTTTCTGCTTCTGACACCAGATAAACCACCGTTGGAGGTTTTTAGTGGAATCCTCCCTCCACGCGCACCTGAAGTAACAATGACACACCTGTTAAACATCTGATTTTAATTAGGTTGCCTTCAGGCTCTATAAGAACACAAATTAATGATGAGTTCAGGGTCCAGGCAGTTCTGTGTGACAGAAATGGTTCTTGTTCTTACAACATTTTCTAAACAGCATTAGCCTATTCAGAGAAAACATTTAAAAATTATTTTTGTTTAGCCTTTTACACTCGTGCCAAGCTACCTTTCCACCTTTATTTTTTAAACAAATACGTCTGACACTCCCTCTACACTTTTAACTTTCTTTTTTTACTTATTCTTAATGCAACATGTGCCTTAAATATATTTATATTCAGTGTAGCTACAGGCTGGAGTCTGAGTAGCCAAATTCCCAAATTAAACACATGGTCATCACCATAACAGTGATGGTATATGAAAATGGCTACTACTTGGTGGCCAATTGTTACACAAGCTGTCACCAATGTAAGCCTAAACAGTGTTAGAAACGTTGTAACTTTAGCTTACTTCTACTTATTTAAAGGGAATATAATAACAACTTTGCAAATAGAAATGCTAAATAGGCCAAGAAAACTAAGATGACATTATATTTGATTACTTTGACTTCCCTTGCATCTCTCGACGTAATGTGCTGCAGTTTTTGTAGAAATTGAAAACAAAAATATCAGAAACCAAGAAAGTAATGTCTGAGGTGAACGCTGACGTCATTAATGGATTACTTCTCTTGATTATTCTTTCCCTTTCCCAACCCGCTCGATGTGCTGTTGAAAGTGGGTCGGCTCAGCATTAGCTTGTGTGAAGGTTAAACCTAAATGCTGCGTTGATGACTGTCCTAATGTCTGTTTTTTTGCCTGTGGTAGGCTACATTGTGTCATTAGTATAGGGAAGCACGTTCGTTATCATCACGGTGTTTAATTACACAGGTTTTTCTTTTAAAGTAAAAGTTATTTAGTATAATGGTACTTGATAAGGTAGGCTACAGCTGTAAAAAAGAAAAAAGAAAGAAACTGTCAAAGAAAAGTAAAATAGCAAGGACTCTGGAAAAAAGTTAATTAAAGGAGATGTTAAAAGGAAATTACATAAAACATAAAAACTGAACATTTGCAAAACCATGTGAAGCTTCTTGTGGTTTACTTAGCCTAACAATTGAATACTTTTACTATTCTATAGCTATCCACTTGAATGTATGCCATATACTGTAAGCTACTATGCCGCGGAAAAAAACAATCTTGTTTCCCTTTTACTTGCATGTTAGTATCTCCAAAAAGCTAAGAATAAATAAATCTACCAATTTTAGCTTCTCAAATCCAACATTTTCAGTTTTGTTCTGTCCATATCGACGTTAGATTACATCTCTTTGGGTTTCGACAGTAGAACAAGGTCAAAGTAAAACAACTTGGGCTATGGAAAACTGTGAAAGACATTGCTGGTTGTTTTACACATTGTATGTCCATTTAATGGCTAAACTTTAATCAAGAAAATGGCTGACCACCTAAATAAATTACTAATGAGATCAGACTTTATCAGGGGAAAAAAGTAATTAGGTATTTTGGTTGCAGCCATGGAAACGTGTCGTCTGGCTGAAGGCTTGAGCTGTAATTGTGTCTGTGATCTCATTACTTGGACCAATTTGGTCTCTCTCCTTCCCCTCCTCAGCCACCTCCCCCTTGATATTGTCCTCCTATCCTTAAATAACCACATGGAAGCTGTCCATCTTTGCAACATGGCCCAGCATGCACTTCCTCTGAGGTGAATCAGGAAGTCTGGATGCTCGTACATCTTTACAGCTGGTTTGGCGAGGGTCGGATGCTGATTTTAGAGGGGAGAAGAAGCAAAAGAGAAGGAAAGGGAGGACTGAGGGGAAGAGTAAGGGCTGGCCCATGGCCTTGGTGAGGCTCCAGGTTCGAGCAAGGAATAAAGCAGGTATCAGCTCAGAGAGAAAAGGAGAAAACAAGTGGCTCAAACCATCAGCTTATCTCAGGTTAGCGACTGTGTCAAATGGCATGAGGCCAGCAAAAAGTAAAGGATGTGAAAAGTGAGAGGCAGATGAGGAGTTTAACAGAAGAGAGCTTCCTTTAATCTCTCTGTTCTCTATACCATTATTTATCATTCATTTTTATAAACAATCAGTTGAAGTGTTGAAGGCCCAGTCTAACTTGATTCGAGACTCCTTCCATGTCATGAAATGCAGTGTGTAAATTGTCAATTTCCTAACACTCAGCATGACCTCACAAGACTCTCCTTTCTCACACACACACACACACACACACACACACACACACACACACACACACACACACACACACACACACACACACACACACACACACACACACACACACACACACACACACACAATTAGATTTGTCAGAGGAGAAATTAAGTGCCACAGAATGTCAAAATGGTGGTGCGAGTCTACAGGGCGGTGTGGTTATAACAAAATGGTGCAGTGAAACTATTTGATCGCCAAATTAGCTTCATGATGGCTCTCCAGACAATTCTGCAGTATAATCTGAAATATGTTATCGGTTATTGGGTTCCCATGAAGCCTTTTACAAACTTTGTTGTCCCCTTCAGGATTACTTTGGTGACACATTATTATCAAAAAATTCAGAGAAAAGCTGGCACCTTAGGACGTTGCAGTTGTTCAACAGCCTTTTGATCCTGGACAATGTGATTCTCCCATAGACTGTATACATAAGGTTTCTCCAGGATCATGGGAACTGATATGGCCTCCAAGATGATTCATCCGATGCATTCTGGCTGCCTAAGAGAGAACCATCAGGCAATTGTGCGTAGGTCGCATTCACATAATTAGGGGTAACTTGGATTAAACTAAACAGGAAATGTTTGCTTTCATAACAGCTCTTACTCTAGCATTTAATTTAGAGCATCTCTTTGGATTTTGAGGTCATTCAGAAAAACAGTTCACATTGTAATGAGAAACGCTAAACGGGACCAAAACAGAAAAGTTGCGTGCCATAAAACCAAAACAATACGGTGAAAGACGGCAGAACAATTCAAAGCGCTGAAGGGAACTGGGTCAAGTGATAATCCTCTCAGGTTCATCATTACACATAGGTGTTACCATCCACCTCTTTTTGCAAATGCTAAACATCTTGGGGGTAATCCTGTTGTTTTTTTCCCCCTCAAAATTCAGTAATGGAAACCTAGTTATCCTTTTTTTTCCTGAGTTGCTGATACAAAACTTGAAGTATAAAAGTTGATTAATGCAAACATGTTGGACAACTATCAGCGTATGATTGTCAGATCATACCAAGACCAGCAAATGTAATAATTTCCAGTGTAATATCAACAGAATACAATAAAGTCTGGATGTCTTTTCCATTTGAGTTGCGAGACTGTAAACTGTTCTCATCCATAAACACACAAGTCATCTGTATTAGCGGAATATGTTTAATTATAATCTATCATTAAATATTACATACAAATTATACAGTGCATTGTCACAATACATTTCATGTCAGTTCTGTACAGCAGTAAGTAACCTATGTTGTTGAGGTCCACTCTTAGAGCCAGAAAATTAACAAAAAATCAACATGTCCGTGAGAGAATAAAGGAGTGTGTGGACAGGGAATCACCGACCCCCCTCCACACCCTCCTCTTCCAGACGGTATCATTTTCTCATCTTCACAAATGATTTCACGCATCAGTGGAGGAAGGAAGGTCACAGTTATCTCAGCTTAAGCAAACAGTTTGTGTCTTTCGCCAAAATAGCCTCTGCTTATCACCCAAGATGACTTGCAGATCCCAATCCGAACAGTTAGGAGGTGCAATGAGTAACTGTGAGGCCATGATTGTTCATGGTGTAATGACACAACTGAAAGCCCAGTTCCTTAATCGTTTAGACTTCACCAAAATGAACACTTCTCTTATTTGTTAAAAATATCTTCACCCCTGCTTTTGCCAGCCCCAGGCTTTTAACTGTGTGGGAGGGAATATGCAGGTGAATATTAAAAAAGGCGGAGATATGAAGACAAAACAAACATGGAATGCAACACCTCCCATCCAAAAAGAAAGCGTGATAGGCTGTTGACTGGCGTGCACGTGTGTGGGCAAACTTGACGTGCACTTACTCAGGAGTCCAAAAGAAAAGTCTGACACTGCACTGAAAATAGAAATTTTCTTGCAGAAATGTACAGAATCTTTATCATTTAGGCGTTACCCTTCATTGACATCCACGCAAGGCACAAGGCAAACAGGACAGATATGTTGTGAAATTCTTCCTCTTTTGGCCTCCTCTCTCCACCCACTCACTCATCAGAGGAGGGCAGGTCGATAATAATTTTCATTTTCATGATCTTATTTTTCTCCGACAGTTTTTTCGCTCCTTCCCTCGCTCCTGCTTCCTGCAGTTCCTCCTCCTTCTTCTTCTTCACTTTTACCACCAGGTGAAGAAGGGTCTTCTGCTCTGGAAACTCTGTGTGTACGACTCGCTGTTGGCTCTTTGAGGTGCTCTGGCTGTTTCCACGATTACTGGGGGCATCTGGACCAACTGCAGGGGGGTTTTACCGTCCTTCAGGGCTTGGCACAGGTTCAGGATCTTGGGATAAAGAAGGGGAAAGAAAGAGTTTCTTTAGCGCCACATTTCAACGTAGCTGTGTATTCAGGTCTTTAAATTCCTATGGGGACATCCGTGATCTTTGAAGTGTTTGGGAACTTGTCAAAAATTGCTTACTTTTTATCGATAAAGACTATGATGGCGGTCAAATTTGATGTTGTTGCTTAACTGTAAAGAAACTAGTTAAGCTAGTTTTACCTCATGATGAATTTAAACAAAAATGGCCCACGCCACATAAAGAAAAATGAAAAAAGAAAAATATCAAAATAATGGACAAAAAATAACCAACTTTCTCCCATACCTGCCGTGCAGGGCCGCCCCACCCGACCACGCAGGTTTTCACTCATTTTGCGGAGGGAGCGACACAGAGAGCCTCATCATATAACTTTGCGTGGGGCCACAAGTTGGGGCCTTTTTATCCTTTCATAATGAAGAGGCATTTTCCTTTTTTGGAAAAAACTCAGGTGTGTACCTCGTTTACTATACGGAATTAAGGAAACAAAACTGTGTAGAAACAAGCCCTAAAACATCAAGGCACATTTATGCCTGTTGAGATTCCTCCAGGGAATACCATTTAGTCACATGTGTGTCAAAGGAGAGAAGAGAACTCACCTGCCCCCTCATTACAGCTACTTGTTTGTGAAACTGTCCTCTGTCGAAACCAGGGTCTTTCTGCAGGACACAGTACAACATGTTAGAGATCATGTTTTACAGCCCCAGAACGGTCTCATCCTCTTCTTCATGTTGCATTTTCCCTTGTTATAATTTCCACAATCAATCAACAATCTTACACTGCATTCGCTCTGATTATTCTAACTTCATGCTGTGCAAAAAGGCTGACAGGTCCTTTCATACCTTAAAAAGTTCGTACAAATCCTCTTCCAGGTCTTTGATGAAATTTGGGTCAGAGAGCTTGGGCAGGACCAGTTCTCTGATTTCTTGGGAGAAAGGAACTTTGGCTTGGGATAGCCACGCCCAGTAGAAAGGGTCTGGTGAATGGAAATTACACTGGGTCTTAATGATCATGGACGAGCGGGAGAGTTAATAATACAGAGGCTTGACTGCAATCAAAATATGATGAAAAAAGGAGCACTAAGTAAGTATTAATATTGCCAAACAAATATAATGCCTTCACTGGACACAGGTTGTTCAAATGCATCACCCTGCCGTAGGTGAGCAGTGATTGGTTAAAAACAATCACTACTAGGTGCTTACAGGCTCTCCAGGAGTCCGGGTGTTTGAGGGGGAAGGCCAGGCCGTTGTCTATAGCTGCCAGCTTGATGATGGGATCCTTTACTACCACCCAGTCTGTGTCCTACAGAGACAAATATTTAAAAAAAATACATATTCAGCCATTACGGCCAACAGCATTGTAGAAAATGAACGTCAAGACTATGGCTGTTTCTGTGTGTCCTTACCTTACTCCCAACTGTGTCCATGGGACAGTCATACTTCAGCAACCAGTTATCATTTCCCCTGTCTAGAATGCAAACAAATAATTAATTCAAATTTAAACAACCCAAATGATCATATACTTTAAAAGCTATGGAAAAGACTCTAATTGACTCTGTATGACAACATCTTAATAACTAACCCATTAAAGTGCACATGTTTACTTTGCTGAGTGCATTGCGTGTTATGGTGAAAGAGCCCTGACAGCGCTGCACAGAGTGACTACATGCCTGTGTTTCTGATGATGTAATCGAGGACTACGAGGCGCTCAAACTGCAGCTGCAGCTGACGGTTGGTGTTTTCAGGCAGAGGCTCCGCTTCAAACCTCCGCAGCCAGAAATCTGCATCCTTGTATCCATCGACGAAGAGCTGGAAGGAGCCGACCTGGTGGGAATGCAACAGATCAGGGTTTTAATTTCACACATATTGATGTGTGCAGCAACATTCTCTGCATTGGTGTCATGTGTGAATGGGCGCAAGGATATTTAAATAGGAAAGTCGGTTTCTGTCAGTGTAGGACATGCAGAGAAAAGCACGTTAAGAATGGCGAAAGGCTGACAAATCTTCTTTAATGTGGAGCAAGCCAACAGATCATAACTCCACTGATGACTTTCTTTAATCTGCAACATATTTACGCTTTTAAAGTAATGTGCGAGTGATTTGACTTATCTCGCAAACTTATAGTGTCTTAAATACATTGGCAAAAAAACAGCACCTAGACCACCATGTTGAAAATAATATGTTTGCTTCCACCAGACGGATACAATAAGGTCCATACTGCGTCTTAAATGTTGTTCATCTGCACCATATTGAAGTGATTAAGACCTACGACAATTGTACTCCCTTACGTTTGATGGCAGTTGGCATCGATATGAATTGCTGTGTTAAGTATGATAATACAATTTTATAATAATATAATATTAAAGAGGTACAAAATAATCCTGGATGTAGAGCATACAAGAATGATAAAAAAAACCTTTGCGGTGCCAGAAATTGTTGATGGAAATGTACCAAGAACTGTATGCGAAAGACTCTTTAGACACAGCAAATGTTCTTCAAATAAACGTTTTTCTTTTATTGAAAGTCCCAGATCACTGGATGAATTAAAAATATACATTAAAAAAATCACCTTAAGTAAACAAGATTTTATCATATTACCTTGGGTGGCAGTCCAATTCTGTGGAAACGCTGGCCCACTTTAGGCACCTTCTCCAGGGCTAGCCTCTTTCCTCTAGACTTCACCCTGTCTATGGCACTGTAGTTGAATGTTTCACTAGCCAAGTAAACCACCTAGAGTGCAAAAGAGTGATTAAGAGAGGCAGTACTTTTCCAAATGGTTAGTTTTTCTGGTGATGCAGAGGCAGCACTGTGTGTCCGTACCTTGGTCCTGGGAACGATGTTGAGTTCCAGTTTCTGGTCAACAAGGCTGGCCCCGGCCTCCGAGAGGTAACCCTGGTTCAGGACCAAACAGTCACGGCCAAAACAACAGGGACAACACAGTTTCTGGAGCCACTTGGTCCACTTTGGATTCAGCTGGCCATAGGGCTCTTCATTTTTAGGTTTGAACACGCCAATGATTTTCTGTGGAGGGAGGCAGAGTGGGGACAATGAGACCAGGAAAGGGAGAGACGACAGAGGATCGGTATCCAAAAGGATAAAGAAAAGGAACGTTTAGGGATGGGTTTGGTCGAGAAATAAACAACTAAATATTTAAATTCCTTGTCATCACTCTCCTCTGCAAACTTGAAAACACATCTGAAACATACAAAGCTCGAAGAGGGACTGTGAATAGGCTGATTATCAGGAAGTGGTTTCAAATTTCACTTCTTAGAAAGTGAAACGTTGTCTATGTAAACATTTACTGTAGCTGAAACAAATAGAAGTTGTCCAAAAGAGAAGCTCACACACACACACACACACACACACACACACACACACACACACACACACACACACACACACACACACACACACACACACACACACACACACACACACACACACACACACACACACACACACACACACACACACACACACACACACACACACACACACACACACACACACACACACACACACACACCACACACCCACACACACACACACACACACACACACACACACACACACACACACACACACACACACACACACACACACACACACACACACACACACACACACACACACACACACACACACACACACACACACACACTATATCCTCACAGAGAGGAAGCACATGACTACTTGGCACACTGGTGACTAAAGAAAGAAAAGCAAAGAGGTGGGAGGGGCAAGGGACGTGGGTCATTGGACAAAAAGCTCCAACATGCAGCTGAGAATACGTTTAATACTTAGAAAGAAAGGATACAAAGAAAGGCTCAATAGTTGTCCATGTGTAGCAGTTTGTGAAACTAAAACAAACCAGATCAGCATCTTATTTTTGAATAGATACTCAAGCCCTTTAACCCAGAACTGCAAGACTGGGGGAAAATCAGGAGAGACAACGGAAATAATGGATGACACGCTTCTTATCTATGAGCTATTGTTGACACACCATAGTGACAGCTGGTGGACCTTCACTTAAAGACTACCTGCCTTAGAAGGATCTGAACAGCAAAGCCACAGTTTCGTTGATGAAAAGATCTTTTCATGGGGAGAAAAGCAACAGGATTAGGGAGTAAGCCGGGAATACTAAAATGTGATGATGATTATGTTTCCAAACAGATGTGCATCACCTGGAGAGTATACACAGTACCCTAAACTCTAGTCATGCTACAAGATGAGTTTGACAACAATGAATACATTTAGCAAGTAATTTATCCAGCTAGTTTACTCATTTTTTAGATAACTCATTTAAAATGTTCTTTTTGTTTAGACATTGCGTATTGTAACTCAATACTTTAAGTGTTATAATATCTTTAGTAATAAATAACCTTGTTATAGGAGTTGGTCGTTTGGTAGTAAATCTCATTCCTCTTGTGTTGGCATCATAGACTGTGTATATAAAGTTGGCAGTGCACAGCCTATTTGCCATGTCATCCCAGGCTAGTTGGAAGAGGCCTTTGCCTTTCCTAGAAGCGGCCAATACTTTTTTCAAAACAGTCCTGCAGCCATTGCATCACACACACTTTAAACCAGTCATAAGACAGCTACAGGAACCGTTAGCCTGACAGCAACAGTGGGTGATCGGTGTATGCAAGTTAGCAGCTTCTGCTCTTACCCCCTGTGAGTCTTTGACAAAGTAGCTCCCACTAGATCCCTGGTAGATCCTCTCCGGGTAGATGCCCTCCTCGATGGCTCGCTCGGCCTTTCGGATGATGTCTCTGAACTCGGGATCCTCCGGGAACTCGTTCCTGTGCGGCTCCCGCGGCGAGCTGCCCCGGTCCAGGAGCGGCTGTCTCTCCCGGCTGCGCCCCGGACTGCCTGCCGGGATACGGACCACCGAGCCCGGGGTGCTTCCAAACGCGCCCCGGGGACTGGTGGGCTCTGTGGGACAGTAGCTGAAATCTCCCGAGTCCCGGAGCGGAGAGACGAGCGGACTCGTCTCGTCCATGATGTTGGAGGTAAATAAGAAGTTTTAACTCCTGGAGAAGGACAAGAAAGACAAACTAGGACGAAATGGAATAAGTCAGTGTGGCCGTTGTTTTGTTGGCTAATACTGAAGCTGGCTAACAAGGAAACACGGAGAAAAAAGAAAAGTCAGGTGACTGTCAGCTTCCGGGGAGAGGCGGGACCTGTTGAGTATTTTGATTTTTAACCAATCAGCGTTTAAAAGGTCCTGTCAACAACCTAATCTCTTCCGCTGATTCGTCACAATCATTCAACCCACGGAAGGCACGTGAGAGCACATTTAATTCAATCAATTACCTCAATAAAAAAAAAAGCATTTGGTGACAAATGAATCACCCGTGACTTTTACAGTGTTGAAGAATAACTGTTTTGTTATCCATTTTTAAACCGATAAATATTGACAAACTATGTTGGCCTTATGTCATTTAAAACGTTCTTTCTTTGAAGAAACTCATTCATCTCATTAAGTGTTTAATTATATTCTGTGTGTGTCCCTGGACAATTAAATACTATGTTCAAGGGCAGTTTTCCAATGAGAAACACATGACAAATGTACATTTAGTTGGCAAACTTAAATTGCCCCAATTGAAATGTCCAATGTCACCAATGTTATATAAAAGATCTCTAAATGCAGTGTCATACTCAGTTGGCACTTTGATTCTGATTTGAAGTAAGGGTTGTTGAAGGATGTTTAAACCACATGACTTGCTTTGGAAAGAAAATGTGTAATTCAGTCAGTGTTTGTCATAGTTGGGGAAGTCCATCTCACAAGTTCATGATGTCCTCATAAATCCTTGTGAGCAAACTGCAAATTAAGAATAAATACTCTTTTATGTCTCTGCCTTATACCGTTAAACGACACCACATTCAAACACATACTTTTCAAAACTGTTTGTTTGTGTTTGTCAATGTTTGGGGCTATACATATAAGTCAACTAATAAATGAATATGTATAATTATTGTTTAACCTACAGTATATGCTGTAGGCTATAAAGTGATGACACATTGCTTCACCCACTACAAATTGGCAACAGTAACATTAAAGTGAAAAACACATTGTCACATCACTAATTATCATCCACTGTTATTATTTTTAAATTGGGCTATTTTGCATAATTGGTAAACTACTTTAATTTCTTGATCTACACAAATCCTATGTTGGTGCTTAGATTTTGAATACAGGGCAGTTACTTCAAAACAAACAACTTTTACACTGTGCTTTAGTATTAGCCTACTATAAAATATCTGATACTACCACAAAAGGCAGTTTTCCAGGCCTGCAGGATGCAGTGCTGGGCGTGTGGACGTGCCTCTGTTCGCATCCTCCTCCTTCTCCTCCTCCTCCTCCGGCAGACACAGCTCGTCCTCTGATTGGTGGAAACCGGCAGGAAGAGAGCTCGTGTCGTGAGATCTGTCAAGTTCGGACAGATCAGCCAACTCCTCACACAAAGTGCCATCAGAACATCCCTTTAGAACCACAAAAATACTGCGCTCGCTTCTTTGTCGCCGTCTTTTGTGTTGCAGCGAAATCAGGACACATCTGCCGGCGTTGCTGCCCCATTTTAACCAGAGTCACTTTTCCCGGAAATACAGCGCAGAGGGCATCGGTGTGAGGATGGCTGCCTACAAACTGGTGCTAATCCGCCATGGAGAGAGCTGCTGGAACCAGGAGAATCGATTCTGCGGCTGGTTCGACGCGGACCTGAGTGACACGGGAGAACACGAGGCAAAGAGAGGAGGGCAGGCCCTGAAAGGTACCAGATGATCAAAGACACACGGCGTAATCGGGCTTTTTCTCTCGGTCATTGGATTAAGACAGGGCTTGTTATGCAACTCTGCTGAATAAGGAGACAACAGGTAGCAGGGCCCACTGCGACAAAGCACTAGCCAGCAGTGACCAATCATCTGTGTTTATTAGGCTGCATGAACTTATAACAAACTGGAGAATGTAGATGCTGCAATTGCAAAATGGCTTGATCATACATTATGGCACTCACTTTCTGAGTCTTTATGTTCTTCGTGTCCTACCTAAGACACTTGCAATATATTTTAGGAATTGCATAATATCCATTGTGTGGTGAATTTATAAAATAAGTAAATGGGGAAGTGATGGTGCCATCCATCTATTAAGAAATATCCAAAAAGATGTAACTGGATTGTCGGTACATTTTCAAATGTACAGCACCTACACATCATTTGGATGTCATTTCTTGGATGTCTTGAGGAAAAAGTGAGCAAGCCAGCAGATGCACTTCATTTTATTGTTATTTTATCTAATTTTCCCCATGCAGGGATAAATAATGTATACTGATTATAATTATTGGTGTTAATTATTTATGTAAACCAAATCTAAATGTGGTCATCTGATGACATGATTATTGCTTCAGATCTGTCACTAAGAGAAATGGGGCCAGACTGCAGAGCAAAGGAGCCTTTGTTATAGTATAGATTACTGCTGTTGGCTGAGTGAAATGTTGCCATTCACTGAGCTTCACAGTGTTTTATTTAATGTATTCCATTTCTTGTGACCCAAAGATCTTCTGCAGGCCCGTCCTGCAGAGCCCCCAGCCTGCCAGTGTCCCCTGGTGTGGCCCTGCCCCTGACTAAGCAAAAGCAAAAGATGTTGCGAGAGAAGCAATAAACAATGCTGATGTTTCCTTTGTGTTAAAAGACACATTGTATGTGTCTGCTGCCCTGCTCTTACACTTTAATGAAACCTCTCTCTTTTCATGTCTTGTCTCTGATCACTTCAGATGCCGGCTATGAATTTGATATCTGCTACACCTCTGTCCTTAAGAGGGCCATCCGCACCCTGTGGTTTGTTCTGGACAGCATCGATCAGATGTGGCTGCCTGTCCACCGGACCTGGCGCCTGAATGAGCGCCACTACGGTGGCCTGACAGGTCTGAACAAGGCTGAAACAGCAGCCATACACGGAGAGGCGCAGGTCAAGATCTGGAGGCGCTCCTTTGACATTCCTCCTCCATGCATGGAAGAGGGGCATGACTTCTATCAGTCCATAAGCAAGGTGGGAGCACTGGAAAACATGTTTTGTCTTACATGCAGACATCTTTATCACGTCAGTGTAAGGCAACACAATTGACAACTTTCTTCTTCTGTTGTAGGACCGTCGTTACTCCGACCTAACAGAGGACCAGCTTCCCAGCTGTGAGAGTCTAAAGGACACCATCGCCAGGGCTCTGCCTTTCTGGAACGAAGAGATCGTTCCTCAGATCAAAGAAGGAAAGAGGGTGCTGATTGCTGCCCATGGCAACAGTCTCCGAGGCATCGTCAAGCACCTTGAGGGTAAGAGACAGAGCAGATACTTTTAAGCCACTTCCCAGTGCCATACGTATAAACGTATGGCACTTTAAACTTTAACATAGGGTATAAACCCTATGTTAAAGTCAAGCATCGAAGATTTGATTGTTTCTCACAATATTCCAAAGCCATAAAGTATAAGGAATTAATTTGTACTCATAAATACCCCTCAAATGATCCAACATTGAATAAATGAGTTTTGGAAAAAATTAAACAATTTGAAATGAATATTTTTTTACGTTATTTATTTCTAACTTATACAACCTTAAGGTTTATCATAAACGAATGCGTGGGTGCTTCATTGTTTGTATTTCACTAAATAGGGTGTTCACTTAAAAAGATGTGCATCCTATCTGTGATGCACAAAAAATGAAACAAAATGTGAATTTAACAGATTATTGAGTTGCAATTATTTGGTCATAAGGAATGATTATGTTAACTTTCTTCAGACCATTGGAAAGGATTAATGCACAAGGTATGTGCGTAAAAGTGCGTTTGATGATTAGATAACTTGAAAATATAACCGTCATCTCTGTGTCAAGGTAATTCAATAGAATACTTTGCTGACCTCAGCTCAGAACCTGATAAACTACTTGAAATAAAACTATTATGTCTAAGTCTGATGAAATTTTAAAAAGCATTTCAATGCAAATAAACCCTAAACTCTGAATATATTTTACTTTTGTACAAGGTATGTCCGAGGAGGCCATCATGGAGCTGAACCTGCCAACAGGTATCCCCATCGTGTACGAGCTGGACAAGAACCTGAAGCCTTTAGGACCCATGCAGTTCCTGGGGGATGAGGAGACTGTCAAGAAGGCCATGGAAGCTGTGGCTGCTCAGGGCAAAGCCAAGAAATAGACCTCCTTTCCTCTGGATGAGCTAGAGTACAGATCAATCATGTGTTTTTCTGTTATTAATTTATTACCAAGTCAATTACTGTTACCGTCATTACAGACACACGATGTGCACTTTATTTTGATGACACCCAGCTTTAGCACACTAAATTAGTCTTTACTTTGTGAAATACTGAAACACACATGTCAGTATTACATAGTGGATTTCAGCTATAATATGGTTTAACTATTGACCAAAAAGCAAATTTCGGGACCAGCAAATATGAGCAAACATAGACTAACCCTGCAGAGTCACCCCGTGTAATCATTCCTATTTCTGATCCGTGTAGGTGAAGCTCAGATGGAGCAGTATAACCTATAAAGAAACACTGGCTGTTGTTAAAAGGGCAGGTTGATATGATCTGCACTGCTGATATATGTTTGCTGTGGCATTGTGAGAAAAATAAATAAATGTTGTGAACCATTATATTATGTTTAATCTGTGTCCAACATAATTTTCTTGCATAAATGTCCCCTATGTTTATGAATAATATAGTTAAAGAATTGGTTGGGTTAAGTCCCTCAAAAAAGAATACTCAATAGGTTTTGTTTTAAAGGAAGACTACCTACTTACATGCAAATCATTTCAGGTTTTTATTTTTAGGGTACTATGCTAAATCTTATCGATTCTGTAACTGTTCTTTGCCATGCTTCCCCCTCTAAAATAAAGTGTTATTCCTAATCACACTTCAGTGCATGCCCCATATTAATAAATAAAACCAATCCAATTAGAATATTGCTATTGCTTTCACAATTGTCCTTAAAGACAGTACTTGATGTAATTCAAACAATGTATTATTAATGTATAACATTATTAGTATTCATAATGTTATAAACTGTTACCGTAGAAGTAGGTAACAGTCCTTATGTTATGTAATGCGTGGATGGTTCTGCTTTGCTGCATCTCTTGCGTTGACATGTGCTCATGTTTGCCTCAACAAAAATGGCCGACTGGGCCGTCCTGCTTCCGCTCAGTGTGACACAGACCAATCAAAATCGACTCAAGCTCTTCGTCATAGTCAATCGACTGGAGGATCTGCTCTTCTCGAAAACATGTCGCCCATGAAGCTGTGTGTTCCAGGTGAGTCCCGTAAATGTAATTTTACTAACACTTAGGATGTAGTTAAACCAAACTTTGGAAAATGTTGTCCTCTTGTGTCAATTGTGCCTTTAGTCAATGTCGCTATGGTCCTAGAAAATATAGTCAACGATGCAGTTTGACAGTGTTAAACTCCGTTAATTATTCCCAGCTGCCATGAGTTGTTTTGGATTCTAGCACAGAAAACGTTACCTTTTAGATTCTTGTAAAACTGTGGCTTGTATCAGATGACGGTTGGGCTCTTTAAGAAAATAAATGTAAGTATACCGTACTTCTGGCTCAGATCTGTGAGACTTTTACTTTCTACAGCATTTCATCACCTGCCCTGCCCATCGCCCCGGGCATACAGCAGCATTCCTTCTCACACTTGTTTTGACTCACCCATGTAACATGCTGAGTTATATTGTGCAGAAAGAAATATAAAAAAAAAATGCTTAAAACCCAGCAATTATTTGAGGTCTGACCTTATTGAGTCTTTAAAGTTGCGTAGAAACACCAGAAATATAAAGTAGCTACATGTGTTCAGTGTGTCAGTCCCACAGGATTTCATGTCATGTTATGCCAAAGTGGAGTTACTGAAAGAGACAAAATATGTTTTTTAAGAGATTAATAACTGTCCTCCTTTAGAGGAAGGACTGTTATGGAAATATTGTTGTATAAGGTCAATCATATTTTCTGTGCAGACAGGACTGTGTTTTGTTTCTTGAACTGTTTTACTTTTAATAATAATAGATTTAATTTGTTAGCGCTTTTACAGGTGCTCAAAGACGCTTTACAGATATAGTGAAGGGAAAAGAAAAGGAAGGAACAACAAATAAATATATAGTTCAAGTCAAATAATACAAAAACAATCACACATTAAAAGCCAGATTGAAGCGGTGAGTTTTTTGAAGGTGGTGAGGTCAGTGCAGTCTCTGATGGGTTGGGGGAGTGAGTTCCAGAGGGAGGGGGCAGCGACGAGGAAGGCTCTGTCCCCCCAGGTCCGGTGATTGATGTGGGTGGGGATGGATAGGAGGCTGGCTTCTGATGAGCGGAGGCAGCGGGAAGGGGTGTGGTGGTGCAGCAGGTCTGTGAGGTAGGGGGGGGGGGGCCTGATTGTTGAGGGCTTTGTGAGTAATGAGGAGGACTTTGAACTTCGTTGATTCTTTGACGGACGGGGAGCTAGTGGAGGTTCTGGAGGACGGGAGTGATGTGGTCTCGGGAGTGGGTGTGGGTGAGGAGGCGGGCAGCAGAGTTCTGGATATGTTGGAGTTTATTAAGGAGGTTGGATGGTATGCCGTAGAGGATGCTATTGCAGTAGTCGAGTCGTGAAGTACTTTTATTCCTAATATCCATGTTTTTTTTCTTCTTCACAAAGTAAAAATATCACATATATATATATATATGATATTTTTACTTTGTAATTTACTTTGCTATATATATATATATATATATAGCAGCATGAAGTCTGGGAATGCATAATAGTTATAAATTGAAGTAGGAATACACACAATGTCCCGATGTCTAGTAAATAACATCTACATAATAGCCACACTTGTTTTATTTTTGGTATTTGCTTTGTGAAAGCAGTACTTCGGTATTTTACTCCCTATGGTTGATATTATTCCTCACAAAACTGTATAATGTATTCAGATTCTAGGGGTGATGGTCCACCTCCACTTTTAGAAAGCTGACATAAGACCTTTTCTCCAACACTGTCTTTATTTCCCCCCTTTATTTTCATCCCTAGGTGACAAGCTGTGCAGCACAGAAGACTGTATTCCCGGCACAGGAATTTATCTGCGACACGGCTGCATTTACTCCTCACTAACAGGCTATGTGCTTAAGAAAAATGAAGGAGAGGAGGTAAGGGGTGTGTGTGTAGGAGGGAGGTAGGGGAAGCTGCAGAAGCAAAGAGGAGTGCCAGAGTGTTGTCGTGCAACATTTGTGAATGTGAATGAAGGAACACACATATTTCTCTTCATTCTCAAATGTTGCGCAACACTCTGGTGAAACGGCAACTATTTTTCAAATGACATGTTTATTCCTCGGGCTGTTTTTTAACTTCAACAATAACTGAAATGCTGTTTGCAATGTGTCTCTTTTAAGTTACCAGTGATCTCGGTTGTAAGGGAAACAGAGACACAACTACTACCAGATGTAGGCGCTATAGTCACCTGTAAGGTATGCAGCTGAACCTGATACTATTTCACTACTTATGATCTGATTGCGATCCTTCATAGCTTGGATTAAGATCTGTGGTTTGTCTCAAGCCTAACTGTTTTTTGCTTGGACAGGTGACCAGCATTAACCCCAGGTTCGCAAAAGTCCACATCCTTTATGTGGGCTCCACACCGCTGAAGGACCGCTTCAGAGGAACTATCAGGTAAACTGCCCCTCTATAGCATAAAGCTGCGATCTAAACCTCCAGCTAAAGAAACGGCTACTGTCCTCATCAACAAGTCTGGGACCATCACTGTCTTATCTCCTCCCACTGACACTGTGCGTTACCTTAAAGGGGCCCTATTGTGCTCTTTTTCAGGTTCATATCTGTATTTTGTGAAATGTCTCCATGCTTTAAAGTTCAAAAAGCTCTTTATTTTTCTCATACTGCCTGTGATGCAGCCCCTCTTTTCACCCTCTGTCTGAAACCAGAGCCCAGTCTGCTCTGATTGGTTAGCTGGCCGGCTCTGTTGAGATGGGCTTACTGCTTAGAGATGTACCGCCCCTTAGCCTATCACGCACAATGTGTCAGAGCGCTAGCCAATAGAAGTGTGAGTGTTACGTAGTGATGTCACTATGTTATGGAAGTAAACAAAGGAGTACAATGGAGCGGTTTCAGGCAGGGGGGGGGGGAACTTTGGGGATGTAACCTCTGCAGACCATTTACATGCACCGAAACCTATATAACACACTACAGGGAAGGGAAAAGCATAATTGGGCTCCTTTAATTTAACGTTACCTTTCTCATACTTCGAACAGTGAAACCTTTGCAAATTGATCTGACTATCGTTCACATTGCTGCACAATAATACCACTTTTGAAAACTGCACAGTTCTTCCACTTTTAATTCAGGTGTACTGTACATGTTCTCTTACTGTGTTTGTGTATGGAACATTGTACACCAAAGCACATTTGTAGTGTGTTCAAACCTACTATTTGATTCTTGTTCTGAATCCTGAAACTGTCTACATAGTGAAATAAGGTTCTCTCTGTCATTCTCAAAACTGAGCCAATTCTTTCTGACTCTACAGGAAAGAAGATGTGCGTGCCACAGAGAAAGACAAGGTGTGTTTTAATCCATGATTTCAATCAGACCATTAGATGTTTACTTATTTAAAAGATGACATGCTTAGCGTTAAGCTTTTGTCTTTATTGTTACAGGTGGAGACGTACAAAAGCTTCAGACCTGGCGACATCGTCTTGGCCAAAGTTGTATCCTTCTCTCGGGTCTAAGTAACAATCTCAAGAATGAAACTATTTGAGAGCTATGCAAAGTATTTAGCTCGCCTTTTGTTTTCATCCTTTAAACTCTGAATGACTGGGATAGTAAACCAAGAAGTCGTGTTCTCTGCTATTACTCTCTCTGGGGGCGTGACACATGCACATTGTTACTTTTAAAAACCCATCAAAACGGCTTTGGATATTCACTGAGTCAATTGAAAAGAGCAATGCATTAGTGTAGATGTGTGTACTATCTGTTGTTAACCCTTGACCTGTGTCAGATTTCTCTCGGAGACGTGCAGTCAAACTACCTGTTGACAACAGCAGAGAACGAGCTGGGGGTGGTGGTGGCACACAGTGAAGCAGGTAACTTTCAAAAAACATTTTCCACTTCAAAACACAGCACTGCACAGATTGAACATATCTTGTTTGAACACCAGGTGGTGCAAGACGACTGACCTGATCAGACTCAGAATAAGCTTATTCATCCCACAGAGGGGAAATGTACATTTGTTACAGCAAGTAAAGAGCCAAAGATAGCTTAATAGAATAGATAGAAATTGCACAATTTACAAAATACACATCAATTACCAGTAACTGTTTTGAAAATATAGCAGCCAGGTGAAAATATATATTGTACAGCTATTTACAGTTAATATATATTGCACATAGGTAGTATTGCACGGTTATTATAGTCTTTGTTATGTGTGTGATAAACTTGAGACAGTTATTGTCACAAATATTTGCAAAGTGAGTCGTATTTATCAAACATTTGCTGTTACAGTTTGGCAGAAGTTTTGTAACTGTTTTTAGTAACCAAGCATGGTTTTGTGTAGAAATGTAAGAAAATACAATGACATGAGGAACTGCTTTCAATCCAAGGATGTGACAAAATAATGAGTGACATTTAAAGCTACAGAAGTGTTGAATGTCAGACAGCTACCGCAGACAGAACAGTTTGATTCAAGGATTTAAATCAAGGTCAAGGTTTTTGAGAAGAAAATATGGGTCATTGTACGTGCTTGAATTTATATAATTTTGTAATCTATTGAAATGTTATTGTCTGTTACTTTCTGTAAAGCCTGCTACATTTCATTCTTAAAGTTCTCTGGGTTTTTAACAGTAATGAATCTTGACCCAAACTATGTTATGTGAAGGACCTTTAGAGAATTGGGCCTGGAAAGTTCTGAATTAGATTTTTTTTAAAGGGTGTATGAACCAATAATTGAATAATGTATATTGCTGTGGACAGATTATAGAATATATTGTCTCTTATTTTACCACACTTTGTCTTTGTGAATCAGGTGCCCAGATGGTTCCCATCAGCTGGTGTGAGATGCAGTGCCCGCAGACGCACAGCAAAGAATTCCGCAAAGTGGCGCGAGTGCAGCCGGAGTTTCTTCAGGCATGATGAGACGACAGATTATATCACAAGGAACACACAGCTTCACCTCTCTCTTTCACTCGCTGACCTAACAGCCTCGCAACTCTGTTATAGATGTTTCTTTCTGAAAGATTTTATTTGGCTACTTCTATTTTTGTATAGCTCTCTGGACATGGTGTCATAGTTTGATTGGTCCAGCTGGAATACACTGAATCAGCATCAGGCATATTCTAAACTATGTAGTGACGGTTGTTAGACATTTTTCGCTCAGTGCACGCATCAGCAACATTAGTTATTAAAGTTGCATTTAAATTGCTTGATGCCAACCCTGGCTGACTTAGTGACATTGTAGCTGCCCAACTTTGTAAGTGTCCACCATGTTGAAAAGCACAAGTGAAGAAAGGACTATTTCACAAAGGCAGCATTTACTCAGTTTTGCTAACAAGTATTATGGCCGATCATCGAGTGACTGAGGATGAAGCAGTTGGTGCAAACACAGATTTGTAAGCAGAAATTCTTTAAAATGGCTGTTATTGGTCTGAAATTGAGGATTTGACCAAAATTGCTGCACTTTGAAACTTCTTTTGCATGATGTCATTTTTGCAACTTTTATTTTGTACATTAAAAGGACACAAACATCCTTTCCAACTTCTGGAAAAGGTTGTCTGCAGCAGAGGGGAGTGATATGATTGAGAGCCTAATGTGTAATCAGCGTCACAGCTGGACTGGATGTTAGTCAGATATTTCTCTTGGTTTACAGGAGATTGTCAAAATGAAATGAATGAGCCGACAATATGTAAGCAGACATTTTTCCATTCTGTCTGGAAGTTTGCAAAATAAAAAACTATAAACATTTCTAAGTTATAATATAATTTTGTGATACGTTTGCACAACCATACACACATGTTTTCAAGATTATACCCATTCACATACACATTTGGATCAATCATCAAAGCGAACTGATCGGCTTGAATGGATGTCAATGGAGAACTTCTTGTTCGAAGCTGGAGTGAACCCGAGTCCGGTGCCCCTGTTACTGAAGTCAATCCTACGCGACTGTGCACGTTCAAACTCTCCCACAAGCCCTTGCTGCAGCTGTTCCTGTGCGCCCTTCCCCAGCGCCATGTTTGCTGCCCCGCTGCTGTCCGATGCCGGCTGGAAACCCTTTTTGAAGCCGCCCATCAACCGGAGGAACTTCTGCTGCTTCTCAGAGCTGTTGAACTCTGCGGTGCTCCACTGGCCGAGGCCCTGAGAGTGAGAGATATTGGGGGGGGGGGGGGGGATATTAAAAACTGAAGCACTAAGGAGCTCTCTACTGGTTTTAACCGTAATTGTTTGTCAGCAGGAGTAAAACTCGAAATATGAAAATGGTTTCAAATGTCTTCTGGAGGAGTTTTCTAAAGTCTGATCAAATAACCCTGATGATGTTCAGATATTCTCAGAGATTAAATTGGTTACATTTCAGGAAAAACACTCAAAGTCACGATTAAAATCGTGTATTTGGAACAAAACTGGATCAACGTAATAATCGCACAGGAATGCCACAAGCGTACGTTAGCTGAAAATTGAGATATCCTTTTTCTCTAAATTCACCACAGCAATAGCTTCTCCAGGTCTGAATGCTAATGAGAATGTGGTGATTATGGGCAAAAAATCTCAAGTTTTCCCTTGTTCCCATTGTTAAATCTGATCGCAAAGTATAATTTGATTAGGTCATCTACGACAAGTGGCTTCCTCTGTGTGATGAGGACGATCCAACCCTGCAGAGTAGGGCAATGTTTTTTTTAGGTCCTTAAACCTTATTTATGTATAACCCTAAAACACTGGAGTACCCTTTTAAAAGAAAACCAGCTAAAGGTTTAAGAGTTTAATTTCTCTACAAAAAGCAAAATGACATACCGTTGGTTTGGCCGGAGGTTGGGAGGCGTTTTCGACCTCCATTTGTAAAGACTGTCTTCTTTCCTGTGACAAAAAACAACACACTTTATCAAGAGTTATTGTGTTACTGACACATCAAGTAGTTCACTGATTTATTTAAAAAAAAGTTCTCTAAAAATGTTATACAGACTTTTTCTTTGCAGTTACATGAGGAATGCAACTTCTCTCATGTTTGTATAAATATGAAATTCAGCCATGTTTCTCTCCAGTGGATTAAACAAATTACACACGTGTCACTATACAAATATTTATGTTTATTTCGTTTTACCTTTGGATAACAGCCGATTAGTTGCTTTCGGTCTTTGTGCTAAGCTAACTGGCTGTTTACACTAGCTTTGTATTTACCAAGCAGACATGGCAGTGTTATCCATGCAATCAGCGAACTCTCAGCAAGAAAGTGAATAAGAGGATTCACAGAAATTCTATCCACAGCAATAAATATCAACCCACTGACAGACTAACTAGAGCCCTGTTTACCTGGTTGATGTTGACCTCATCAGCGTTTCCTGTTTTCTCGGACAGGAAGACCACGTCCAGGACGTTGTCTGGTTCCTGAAACACAACAAAACACAAAAAAGGTTCACCCCCGATGTAAAACCATAAAACATTAGAGCATGATATCAATCACTTCTAACAACCAACACTCACATGTTGGTCTTCCGGCTCTTCTTTAATCTTCTTCTTTTCGGCACTAGTTAAAGAACTCACATTCTCCACCGGGGTTTCCTCCTCAGTGGAGCTTTTCTTCTTCTTCTTGCTCTTCTTTCCTGCAGGTTCACTACAGTGCTCCTGAACTTCTTCACATTTGAGTTCTGATGCTTCTTCCTCCTCTCTCTTTCCCCTTTTCTTATTCTTCTTCGGCACTGTGTCCTTTACTTCACTGACCTCCACAGAAGCTTGTCTACGCTTTTCTTTTTTTCCTTTGGTCTTTGGCTCCGTCTCAACTTCGTCGATGACAATAATCTCACTCTCTGCCGATTTTTCTTTCTTTTTTTTGTGTACCTTTTCTTCTGATGCTTCTTTGCTCTTTTTGTTGTTAACTTTGTTTTGGATTGTTCCTAATTCACTTCCATCTTCTTCACTATCAGCCGATGTCCTTCTTTTTTTCACCTTAGCCTCTTCTCCCTCTGGTGTTTCCAACATCACTCTATTTGTATCCACTTTGGACTTTTTATTTTTTGTGTCACCATCTACAGGTTCAATGGTTTTCTTTTTCTTTCCTTTAACTTGCTCCTCAATCTCCTCTGTACTTACTACTAAAATGTGTTTTCGCTTCTTGGCTTTCTTCTGCAAATTATCCTTTACAGCATGCTTTTCACCCTCCTCCTCATTTTCTGATTTCATCTGCTCAGACTTATTTTTGGCTTTCTTTTTCTTCTGTTTCTTTTCTACTTCCTCTTCTTTCACTGAACTGAACTCTTCCTTTTCCACCTGCTTCTTCTTCTTCTTCTTTTTACTGATTTGATTGTCATTTTCTTTCTTGGCGTCAGAACCATTGACACCATTTAGAGTTTCAGAAACAACCTTCTTCTTTTTCTTCTTCTTCTCTACCTTGTCGGTGGTGACATCCGAAGACTCCTCTTCTGAACCTATAACAATAATATCAACTTTTTTACTTTTCTTTTCCTTCTTTTCTTTTTTCATAACAACTTGGCTCCCATCTTCATCAGTTATGTTGTTATTTTCCAGCAGAGAGGCTTTTACTTTCTTGTTTTTCTTCCCCTTCTTAACACATTTCTCCTGACTCAGCTCTTCCTTCATCTTCATTTTCTCCCCAAGGCAAAAGACCGCTGGCTTGTCTGGTGAAAGAAATACAATTACGGCAAGACAATACCTTTGAGAATAGATTAGGCTCTGTGTGTGACTAACGGAGAAATAAATACTAACCAAGGGTTTGGCTGAGCTGGAACAGCTTATCAATGTCTTTTTGCAGGGCCAGTCACTTTACCTGCAGGTTACAGAGGGGAATTGTGTTAAAATGTTTTTCATTTTAGTTTGAACGCAACAAATACTATTACTGTTATCCATCAGCAAACTCATTTTTCTAGATAATATATGTATGTATCAGACAATTGAAACACTGCACATGTGCAACTTTTCTACAGGTTCTACTTATTTATTAACTGTAAATTGTTTATTATTCAAGATTCAGTAACGCTTAGAGTTGTATTAAAATACCTACATTCATGTACATTTCTCAGGTTGTGTAAAACATGAACAGGTTGTTGTGTTGTTATATATTTTGTTTGCCTTCCCATTAAATGAACATGCTTTCAATGAGTGAACACATCAATGTCAACAACCCTTAAATCAAGAAAGGACATCAAGTTAAGATTGAAAAAATCCAGAATAATAATATTGCAAAAACACCACTTTTAGGCAGAATAAGATCACCACGTTTATTTTTAGCACTCTCTTACTACACCATGCTAGCTGGCAGCTAACAGCAGCAGCGAACGTTTCATTGTTCAAAGTAGTTAAAAGGTGAAACCGATAAAGAAACAAACTAAACAGTCAGCCAGATGGTAATACTATTTACCATAGCTGAACAGTTCATTATGAAACGTTAACTCGATGAGCTGTTAACTTACTTTGTACGCTTTGTTAATTCACGTGGATACCAGTGTCCTCTCTTCACCCGGAAGTAGTTCCCCCCGTTTCCTCTTAGCGACGAGCATGGTTTCCGTAGCAACGAGTGCCCAAAACTAAATTCAACAGGTAGTTAGTCTTCTAATGTCATTTATTTTATCTTATTTCGGTTGTATTTCTCGGTTTTACTACCATATACTATTTATTTATTGAAATGAGTAACTCGTCGTAAACGTGTATAGCAGGTGTGTTAGTTGTTTTGCCCTTTTATCAAACCAAAAGGCACACCTGCAGTCAGTCAGCAAAAGACCGAAACATTGCCCAGTTATTAATAAAACTACGTATTATACATGTAAAAACAATCAAAAGGAACTGAAATGAACAGGAAAAACGTAAACAAACAACAATCAAATCATGTTTAAAGTGTATTATTTTAGAAAATAGGCAGGGTTTTAACTATACTGTCCCTCTTCATTCTTAACACAACTAATTCTGTCCCTTTTTGTATGTACAAAATCATGAATGAATGAGAAAAGAAGGTCTGAAAGTGTTCAATATTATCCCTAATACAATAATAAGTATTCTGAACACTTGTGTTTTAAGATGTGGTCGGACAACACTTTTTTTATATTTAGCTAGTTTCAATCATGCTCTGCCTGTAATCTAAACCCGACTTCTACCTCACCTTCAGCTCCAGAAGTCAAAGGTCAGTGGACCAACATGCCTCTACAGACTTACATTGGCTCTAGCTTGAACCTGCAACAGTACTTCCTGTCACTGGCTGCAGCCCCCAAATCCTGCTGCTTCTCCTGGTGTCCAGCCAGTGAAGATCTAGCAACCACCTTGATGGTCTCCTATTTTGAGCCTTACACCTAAGGCCTTTGGAGGTGAGTCGTATCTATCCACTTAAGACCTCATCCGCTGCCTACTACTGTTAGCTTCAAAACCACCCACGTCTATGACAGCTAGGTCCCAATCTTTTATCTCTAGCTTCCTTGAGGACTTAAACCTACAATCTGGGCAAGCAGCAGTGCAACCACTATCTGCAGCCTCTAATATCCAAAGCTTTAGGGAGCAGTGCCTTTTTAAACACCCTAATTCCATTTTGAATTTTAGAAGAGATGATTTATTACACTTTTTGGAAGAATAGAGCTATTAGGTGTACTGGGTCTCAATTCAACACACCACAAGCTCTATACTTGGTATAAATCATTCAGAAATCTTATTATTACTAGAAATAACAATCGAGATCAACCTCATTCTTTACTTTGTATACAAATAACTACTTCTGTGATGTGTTATGGATGCACTTTTAATATTTTTGTGAATAATCTTGAAAATCAAATATGGAAATTAGTCTGAAGTATCAACTGGGAACCTTGCGTTATTAATTTATTTGCAGCCTTTTTTTTATTGACATTGACACATTTGTGAGGATATCTTCTTTGTTTGTTTGCTTGTCTTTTATTGCAGTGCAGTCATTTTTCTCTGTCACTGCACACGCCTCTCCTCTATGTGTGTATAGCTGATTGGCTAGCTGCCTATAAAGTGACTTATGGATAATGACAAAAGACCAGTTCAATGACCAGACAGTTATTAACCGAAATATGCACTGATGTATTAGCCACTTTGTGCAAACCACATTACAGACATTCATGTTACGCTGCCATAAGACAGTGACCGGGCTATTACAATAAGAACATTTAAAAAAGGAAAAATACAATTTTCACATTTTGATTATTTACACAATTAAAACTCGGTATATAGGGTAAACACATATACATCTTGTAATGGTTATATTTGCATTGTACAATATCTGAGCACACAAAAAGGCAAATTATTTACTTTAGTTTTATATAATAAAAATAAATGGTCAAAGAAATGGTCATAAAATAAACATAGTGAATGGCATTATAACTTGATAAATTGTCCTGGGTTGAATTTTGTGTTTCCAAGGAAATTAAAACGGATGCTTATTAGAAATCTACATGGTGCCAAACTTTGTCCTTCTACTAATAAAAACAGTGTATGTGTGTGAGTCGGTTCCAGTTATATTCACAGTGATGGATGAGTTAATGTTTTCTCTAGATAACATTTGAAGGGATCCTGAATGCCAGAATATAATGACAGTAGCAATACAATTTCTTACCAAGCATGATCAGTATAGCCTTATTGAATCCAGAGTAATCTTGGGAAAACATGAGTGAAACTGGTTGAGAAAACAGTCCAACCTCAAGGTCCATTTGGTAGCTGTTCCAGAGATTTCAGCTGTACAACATGGTCTTCCTTTGAGCACTTTAAGTGGATTTGTCAACCGCTATTTTCATTGTCAAGAACAAGCTTTGCAATAAAACACTGAAACAGTTTTTTCTCTTATATATATATATATATATATCAAAATTCTATAAAACATTTAAATACATTTTGACAAAATACATTACCTCTAAACTGCGCTTTTACATGCATCTCAAATGATCAGACATCTCACATATCACAATGCCCAGATATAATATAGTGCAAAATCACAACCTCAAACAGTAAACATTACTGTATACACTGCAGCATTGCAGTATTAAATGGCTTTTTATCATAGGCTTATTAAAAACGACTAATCCATCCGCCGTAGACTATTTTTAGCCTTTTAAATCATCAGATTATTATTCAGAACTTTACACCAGCTCTGTTACTGCATGACAATTATGTATGAAACGTCCAATAGCACTGATATTAGAATGGAGACATGGAGAGAAAAACCCGAGTGCGAGTCCTTTAGGTCTTCCACCATGCCAGCTCTGTGGGCGTATATGTTTAAATAAACATCCTAAAGGCTTGTTTTTTTTAGATGTATTCTTACACCAGATAGAAGAGAAGTAAAGTGTAGTTTTTGTGAAGCAAACATCACTGAGGAACTGGCTTCAGTTAGTTACATCAATCATTTAGAGCTGCTCCCACATCTGTGTACTTCTATACATTCAAATCATACTTTAATCTTTTCTTTATTATGGTTAATACCACAGTGTTCGCTATTAACCTAATAGCATTCGCCCTTCTGATGCACTCCATGTTTATGTATTTATTTACATATTACAATTAAAACTCTGTGTGCCTAATTAATGCATCATTACAACTGTTCCCTTATGAAAAAGTCTCCTGGCTATGGAAGCTGAGTCACTTCGACCCTCTCTTTTGTGATTTTCTGTCCAGTCTGCTGAAAAATAGGAACGCAAAAGGAGAGCAAAAACACTATTAGGATTGGTTCTTAAAATGTAACATGTTGCATGGTGCATTTTTAAGGTCCCATCACATCCATTCTGTGTGATATGCGATGTTTTCAAAATCTCCTTCTTCTAGGCAACAGGAAATTCTATAATCACACACCAGTGTTACACCAGCGTTTCTTCTTCAAGTCTTGTCGCATATCACCATAACCGTCGCCCAGTGTAGTTTACTGGGGCTGTGGGCATCTACCAAAGAAACAAAAACACGTAGTAAACAAGTTTAGTATTGTTAGGGTTGGTTATTTTTATGTCAACAACTCACAATGTGTGTTTCTTCCACACTTACCGTTCCACCATTCATGACCAGAGCCATCTCAGTGGGTTGGTAGACGTGACCTCTGAAGGCGATGCCGGGACGCATACTCCCGTGGCTGCTGTGGTAGGTTCCAGTTCGGAGTGCTGACCCACCACGAAAGGTAAAGCACACACACGCACGTTATGGGTGTCATGCTAACAAATGTTACATCTGCTAACTAGACCATAATGGCTCCAGTTTCAAGGGAACCTTACCTACTATTATATGGCATATTCACACTGCATGGTATGTCACGGCTCTACCTTTTTGTGTCATCCTATGAGCAAAATGTGTGGATGGTACCTGCCACTGTTTTGATACTATCTCCTTGGAGGTTCTTAACAAGCTGAGCAGAAACTAGAAGGTGGAGTAAAACACTTTAAACTAATGATTAATCCATGAGAATATTCACCAGCGGATCATCTTGCACAAACATGGACCTTTCTTTATTAGCTCTATCCAAATATTTTAAAAGATGGTAGCTGGAGAAACTATAATGTACACTCGGCTGCACAACCGACAGCAATCAGCTGATCATCCCATAACACTAAGGGGGTGCTCTTACCAGAGGAAAACACAATAAGCAGCTTGTACCAAAATGTAGTTGATTTGAGCAGAGCTCTACCATAATAGATTAAATGTATTATACCATGCAGTGGAAATGCAGCCATGTGATGACAGTGCTACTGATTTGTATAAATGAAACATATTACATGTGAAGCATCTATTGGGGGATGGTTAGCATAAGGACACTTTTTATACAGTTTAGGGCACTATTTAGCCAATACTTTTCTCAGATCTTGGAAAATGCAACTTAAATGGCGTATTATAAGAAATTGCAAGCACTAAGCTACAAGGATGTCAACTGATAAGGTGTGCTAACCTTATCATTTTGAATGCTAAAGCAGATACATCATATTTTTCTAATCTTAGCTCAAATTAGCCAATAAAAAAACACTGGTAGGCTATGTTGGTAATCCTATAAGATCCACTTGGCATTTTTTCAGACAAAATGGTGTCATTTGGTCCTACCACTTTAAAAGGAAAAACGTTTCTGGTCTTATTTTTCTATGTATGGTCATGATAATTACAACAAGCTCTGCTGCAGTGCTCACAGTGGCAGGGACTGTACTGTCCATTAAGGAAGGTAAAAAGAAACTTCGTCATCCTTTTCAACCAATAGTAACTCTTCTGGAGACTTGGTGACACATTGTTACATTGCTTCCCTCTGTGTTTTCTTAACTAACTCTCTGTATGACTCTGCCATTGTGAACGTTGGACTGCTGTCACACTTTGTGCTTTCTTACAACAGACTGCGTTCTGCCACTCTCTGTTTGTCCTGGTTCATCGTGGTTTAGCTCTTCATCTGTGCATTTGGCTTCAGATAAATATGGACAGCTACCAAAGTGAAATGACTCATACATATCCCTATAAGCCTCTTAGATACTCAGCCATTTCATAGGGTTTAATTGGATTTTGTATTATGCTGCAGGAGTGGTTTGAGACGTTTTATTACATATTTTTATTTTTATATATTTATTTATTCCACTGAGAGAACTCAGGCCTTTTTAAAAGCACAGATTTAGGCTTAACAAATCTCCTGGGCAACTGGCTGAGTTAGGAGAAATGTCTAAAGATTGAAAAACTCCTACTTCTATCAAAAGCTGCGACATTGCGAAAATGCAACAATAACGCAGTGTTAAAAGCACATTTGGATGACTTGCGAGTTACTGACAATCAAATTAGTCAACCTACAAGTCAAATGAATCCAATAGCACTGTAGAGGACACTTTGCAGACGCCTCCATTACTACTGGGAAAATGCAATTAATCACATTTTGAATAAATTAATAAAGTAAATTAAATTGTGTTAAATGTTTTCATATCCAATCTTTGCACGCTCTTTTTATGTTAATGCATATTTCATTGATTCACTGACACAAACCAGTTCGCTTGTCAAACAATCTCTGTGTAAAGTCCATGAAACATGATGTCATGATGTATTTAAAAAGGTCAGACTCCTTAAAAGCTGGTTGTTTTTGTTCTCTACTCGGCATGACATTGAATGGCATGAACACAGCGTTGTTTTTTGTTTAGTTTTTGAAGAGGAGACATGGCATCATCCGTTTTGTTGATAGTTGCCAAGCAACAGGGATCTCATGGCTTTGTCATGACTTACCATTAAACCAAACACATTTGTACTCAACCTTTAAATGTTGAAAATGCAACCAAATGAGCCATTGAGACCATTTAAAGGCAGCATTAGAAAACAGGTTGAAAATCCTTTCTTAGATTATTTAATCTTTAAAACAAACATGAACAGACACACACACACACACACACACACACACACACACACACACACACACACACACACGTTACATAAGCCTACTTTCACCGTGCTCCTCCATAGAAAAGGCCTGGTTCTCAGGGAAGGGTCGGTGTGAGTGTGCTGGGATCTCATCTCCAAAGTGTGGAGGCGGGGACGTATGAGTGGTGTCGAAGAAGTCTTGCGTGATGGACTGCGGAGGGTTCCGGAGACACAGGTGGGCCTCTGGAATAGCGTGGAACAGCAGCAGGATCCAGCCCTGAATGACCAGGGCCACCGCCAGCGCAGGCTCATCCAACACCTTCACATCCTTCTTCCCTGCTCCCCCAAAACGCTCCCCTTTCCCCTTTCCCCTCACCTGGCTGCCATAAAGATAAAACCCCAGCCAAGCCACCCATAGCAATGCTGATGCCAAACTGGACAGGAAGAGCCAGACAGCGTTACACTTCCATTTCCGCTTTTCACTCTCTCCTTCTCTATCTTCTTCACTCTCTCCCCCCAGCTCTCCTCCACACAGCACCACCCCCAGAGAAAGCCCCATGGCTATGAGGAGCAGCCCCAGTGTGTAGCTGCATGTCAGAGCAAAGTCTAAAGGTGGGTATTCGCAGGCTGGGTGACCCTCTCTAACGACAGTCAGCAGGACCCATTCAGCAGAGATGATTCCCTGAACCAACGCCAACGCGAGGCCCAGAGCCGCCAAGGAGCTTCCTGATGGACTCGTCTGGCCGGCCACCAGTCTCCTGAGCCTCACACCCTGCACCAGCAAGCTGGAGAAGCAGAGGGCAAAAAGGGGACCCCAGAAGGCCCGGCGGACCACACAGAGCGCCTGGTTCTTCCCCACCAGGAACGCCAGGGAGATGGTAAAGATCCCCAGGAGCGTGCCCAGGAGCAGGAGAAGAGGTCCCAAGCCGGAGCGCCTGGCGGGGTCAGAAATGGAGCGAAGCTTGACCAGCAGCAGCACGGCGAGGACCAGCGAGGCGAGGCCGCCGCTGCAGGCCACCGCCTCCAGGACCACCCCCCAGACAGCCTCCAGGTCGCACAGCACTCTGTACGGAGGGTCCACATCCACACTGCAACCCCGGGGAGGAGGAGGAGAGGGGTGGGACGAGGCATAGCCCATCAGGGACAGGAGGCAGATGATGATTGGGCTGACGGCCATCTTAGAGATACAGAAACAGAACATATGTAGTAATGGGGAGAAAGGTGCAGAGAGATAAACAAGAGGAGTGATACTGTGGAGGAAGATACAGAGAGGAGGGGGGCACGAAGGTGGATGTCGTGATACATAACTATTTCATAAATACTGCCTCTTCATGAGTCACAATATACAGAAGAAACAGCAAACAACATTTATTAAGATCCAGTAAGCCTGTTATACACCAGAGATTAATATGTCTTTCTGTCTAACAAACAAACACACACACACACACACACACACACACACACACACACACACACACACACACACACACACACACACACACACACACACACACACACACACACACACACACACACACACACACACAATAGAACTGCTTTTAGCACTGGGCAATGGTTTCCATGGGAACGGGACACAGCGTGGGCTGACTATTGCACACTGGGCTTTTGAGAAGTCGAGTTTCAGTACCCAAAAGCACAGAGAAATGCATGAGTATACACACACACACACACACACACACACACACACACACACACACACACACACACACACACACACACACACACACACACACACACACACACACACACCCACACCCACACACAAACATAATGTTTGTACTCACTTGTGAGAACCCCTTAATGACAAATTCATCCCCCAGCCATAAAACATTACCCTTAGTTGAATCTTCATGTAAGTTGTAACCCTCCAACAGTGAAGAGTGATCCCAACATATCCTTACTGTCAATTTCTGACAAGGATAGAAGTATCCAAACACAAATAAACACACATATGTACGTACATACTAAATTCGACACAAATGCTAGAACTCTTTAATAAAACTCACCTCAGATTAATTCTTGCCTTGAAACGTTGATTATTGGCAGTGAGGGGGCATTATTGTTTTCCAGTCTGCATCCCAGCAAGTATTTTTGTTTTATTATCCCAGTTAATTAAATCCTTGAGGCAGCGAAAACAAAACGGTTTCCATTTTGTCTCTTATGTCTCTCTCAGCTCCCACTGTTTTTAAAATAAAAAACAAGCACACTTTGTTGCGAAATCAATAATGTCCTTCTGCTGCACTGTTACGTCCGGCTGCTCTGAGAAAGATCTACAATTATGATGCATGCCTTGATACTTCACACACCCACAGAGTCAAATATATCTTGTGTGTCTCTTTCACTCTTCTCTCTCGCTCCCTCTGTCCCCCTCTTTCTAGTCATTCTGTGTGCATGTCTCTTTTCTCGCTCCCTGCTTCACGCTGAATCTGCGGAGGTGTCAACAGCTTTTTCAATCCCAGCTTTACTCCTGCTCACCCATACATGGGGAGCATGATTTGCTGATGCACCTGTCTAAACAGGAAGGAACATGTGAAATAAGTACAGTACATAACCATGGTAATTCACAGCCAATCCAGTGTGAGTCACCAGCATGGTAGAGTGTTATTTCCTGCCTACTGGCTCCCACGTCTTCCTCATTATTCAATTCTTCCTCACATCCAGAGCTGGAGATTCATCATTAACCAGCAAATTGGACCAACATCAATGGACTCTTCAGCAGGGAGATGTTTGTGAATGGTGTGTGTCGCAGAGTGAAGGAGAAGAAGTGAAGGCTTTGGAAGAAGTGGGGCAGATGGTCAATCTAAACACAGGTGAGCCCTGTGGCCACGTGGCTGTCCTTGTAGAGAGTGTTACATAATACCCTTGAAGACATGATTCAGCCAAGTCTCTTCAGAGTGGCGTAATCTCCTCCCCTAGGGATGGCTTCATGCGGTGACACGACGAAAGAAAAACCCAACCATTGTACTAGCTTATCGAGTCTATTTGGATCAGTGTGATAGAGATTGATGCTGACAGACAGTAGTGGGCTCAGTGACAGAAAAAGGCCAAAGCTGTTTTTTGTGACTGACAGTTAGTGATAGTGAGTGATTTGGACAGTCATAGCAGATGAATGACTTAATGAATGGGTTTACAATAGATACATCACTCATGACAGATGACATGATGTATTGTATTTTAAACTAAAGCAGACAACCATAGTATGCAGCCCTATTTATAATTGCACCATTGTCCATCACAGATAACAGCAGATTTTATATAAGAAGTGGATGAGGATAGTTTCCTTTACGTTACCCATTTATTAGTCGCCTATGGTTTTAGGCAACTCAAATGTTACATTTAACTTTTATGAACTGGTAAGACTGAGAAACGATTAAAGGTCACCTATTACATTTTGCATGTCCTCTATACATAAAATGCGTCCCTGTGTAAAGAGATTCTGAAAGTTTCAGGGAAAAATATTCTCTCACTTTTTGTCCTGATCCATTTATATAAAAACCTCTCTGAAAATGAGCTGATCAGATTTTGGCCACTTTGTGATGTCATGTTTTTTTGGGTTGTTTTAACCATGAGCCAATCACCAACCAAGGAAACCCCGCCCACCCTATCACCTGAATCTCCTCCTCCATATCTCGCAGAGGGGCGTGGGGAGTGGCACCTTATTTTCATCTAAAGTAACAGATGATTTGTATATAACTGAGAACTATAATATATTAATGAAAAAGAGTATAACAGGAGATCGTTAAAGTTATCAGACGGGAAAAAAAAGACAACAACCAAACTTGGATAACGTGATAGCGAACCTTCACAATGTAGCCACGCCCACAAACTGCATTATTGGCTTTTTTAATCTAAATGGGACCATAATTGACAATAAGAGCTTCATGGTGTTTTGAAAAACACTTGAAACTAGGAAAATGTTCACTGTAATACATTAAGTGAGAAGCATGGTCATTGTCTCATAGACTTCTATACATTTGACCTTTTTAGGTCACTTATGCATTGGCTTCACTTTTCAGAACCTTAGTTGGGCGCCAGATGGAGTGGGGTCACAGGGGCCAAGGCTTTTTAAAAGTCCTGGGTATTAGTAACAGAGATTAATAAAAGACATTCATCTCTGTAATCCCTGCCCGCCTCAGGTATTCATAAAGCAGAATTTTGTCACTGTCTTCAAACCGTTTGGGAATTCTTCTCAACTGGAGTTTTGTGTCTGGCATACCTGTATACTGTTTCTTTTCCTGTGTTGTGTTTGCGTCCCCTGAGAAGAAAGAGGTAAGAGACAACAGGGCAGAGAAGTGCTGACTAACTCAGGAAACCAGTCCTAATCTGTGTAATCCAGTGTTTACTCTGGTCACAGTCTAATAGGGCCCATCCCATAATCCCACCCTTATCCCACCTCATGTCTTCATACAGATCCCAAAGAGGGCACAAACCGAGGCTCTATCTGCACGTTATTACTTTGTAGCACGACTTCACACAGTAAAGACGTGCACAGCTGGAGATCTGCAGTTTTCTCCTGATGCCCAAGAGCACTGATTACAGAATAAGTTATTTGGTTGTGTTTGATTTTTAATAGAGGCACATGTTTGTACAGTTGGCTGATGTTCTTTAGGGTAGATCAATGGTCTTTATTAACTTATCCTTTTTTACTGTTGGATATCTGATAGTCTTAGGAAAGTGTCTAGTGACAGCCATGATAAGATAATTCTCTCAATGCTAGGAAGGTGCTTTTATTCTTCCTTTGTTGTCTCTTGGTGTAGTGTAAACTGGACCATCCTTTATCTAAAATAAGTAGTAAATGCCATCCCTTCATTCCTTTAGGGCAGCAACATGTAGAGCTACACACCATTTGGAAGTCAACAAAATGCGCTTTTTCTGTTTAATCACTTAAATTGAAAGCATAACTCATAGGAGGTGTGATTGTGTTTGGACATGACATATTATTTCATTGTACAGCATTTAGTTTGTCACTGTACTCATCTACTATGTGTTATGTCCGGCAGTGGCTCAGTCAGTAGGGGAAAAAACCTATTCTATTCCCTTTTTTAAAGCAGTCCAAGTATAAAACAGGGCACTGTAGGAATTGTCAAGTGTAAATGGGGGAGCGTCAAATGAAAAGCTTCAGCTTACAGTCAGTTGGCTCTATCTGCTGTCTGCTCTGAGAATGGCAGTAAGCTCCAGTCTGAGATCTCATTTAACAGAACATTCAGCACATCAGCTTTGTCTTTAGTCAAGTAGACAAACAGCATAGAGGAGACAACAATTTTACTTTGATACGTTTTAGTCACTTCTGATCATATAAATCAACATACACATTTACTACTAAATGACAGCACCAACATTTAAAGGCCTCTATTTCCCCTGACCTTCCCAATAGTTGCATCATGACATTTAAATGAAGGCAGACATTATTCAGAATAACATTATCGTCAGCAGACCGTTTGTAATGGAGGTTAATAATAGCTTTGCTCCAATCAAGTATTTCCAGTTAACCCAGCCTGTGACCCAGCATGCACATTAACTGGTGTGCAGTCATCATTATTACAGTAGTGGCTGCTGGGAGAAACGCTTACTCTGTAAACACTTTATCCCTGCATCCCTTTCCTAACTGTGCAAAGAGTCTGCCCCTCTTCTACATGCCATCATTATTTCACTGTAATTCAATTTTAAAACGTATTGTATGCAGTAGGGATGCTCCGAATTTTGGGGCCGATCGCCGGAATCAGTATCTGCCGATACCGATCGCCGATCCGATCGAGTGGGCCGGGATCTTCCATTTGAAGCAGTGTTTCTCAAACTTTTTCATACCAAGGACCACTTAACTACCTATCTCCACAATATCCAAAGACACATCGTTTTTATAGAACAGATTACAAATCGCCTGAAAATGGTACAAGCAAGTGGCAACGTGTGATGAAGGTGTTGCGCTGGGCTATATCATGCAATCGAAAGTTAAACTTAAACTCGCTCCATTGCGGAGATATTCCCGCGAGAGTGCGGAAAACTTAAATTTATTTATTTATTTCAAATGTGAAATGTTACCAATACTGACGGATCACCAGTGGTCCGCGGACCACACTTTGAGAAGCACTGATTTAAAGTGATGTTTAAAACTCAGTCAATGGGGCTCATTCGCTGTAGCCTATATTCCACAAACAACAACCAACATAATTATTACATTCAAATGAAGTACATTATTGAATAATGTACTTCATTTGAATGTAATAATAAATAATAAAATAAAATAAATGTTAATGTAATGTTGAATCAAAAATGTTCAACATGTTAAAATGTTAATGTAAACTTGAATAATTTATTATAGCGGAAGCGCTCTCTTTTCCTCTCTCCTGACAGCCTGTCAGTATCGTCTCATGCAGCTCACTGATCCAGTAATGCGTGACCCGAAAGTGAATAATAAATATATATATAACTAGTTTAGCTAGTTCCAGAGGTAGATAAAATAGCTAAGTGTGTTAGGTGTATTAGGCCGATCGATCGGAGCATCCCTAGTATGCAGAGAAGAATGTATATCTCTAAAACTAACTCGCCTTTTGACTCAACATTATGACAACCTGAGGACAGCTCAATGTGAACATGTAACACAACAAGTAATTGTACTCCGTACCCCTTCTAGATGGCACTCCAAGATTAAGTCCTGATTTTTACAATCCTACAATCAAAGGTTGCTTTAAACATTATGGGCTGCTACTTTATAGTGTAGTACATATTTGCATAATAGCATCTACATTGACAGGGATCTACTGAAGCAGTTTAAACCTGGCTTGCTAATACAACAAGCTATATTTCAAAGGTAATCATTTGATTTATTTTATTCATTTTAAGAAATGAATTTGTTAGTATTGCAATAAAAGGCTGAGTTAAAAAAAATGATTTAAGATATTAATGGTATAGGAGGTAAGTAATAGCCGTTCCTAATTCTTTCATATAGTTTCATTAACATATATTCATTTGTCATCATGTTTTTAAAAGACTCAAATGTTGCAGGAAATAGTTTTCTGTACTAAAATGTTTCCACAAATAGTGCATTTTTGTTATTTTGTTATAAAAAAGATTCAGTCTTCAGTAAAACAAAAACTAATAATTGTATATAAAGTTTATAAACGTATCAACTTTTCAAAAAAAACTTTAATCAAAATGAAATTAATATTATAAATGTAGATGCCTTACAAATAATTTGACATCCAAATTGAATTTACTCACAGCCTTTACAAGACAGGAAATATGAAATTAAAGAAAAATGGCTTGTTTACCATCTTTCATTTATACAATTTAACACGGGTATATTTTATCGAGAGAACATCATTCAGATCAAATAAAAATAATATCACAATCATTTGGTTTTTCATTAGATTTCACCTTACATGATTGCACATTTTAAATCAATTGATGAAAGAAAAGAAGATATCACAGCTTTTATAATCTGCTCTCTACAATGTATGTCCAGTACAGAGTAATGCTTGCACAACCCACATTTTACTCAAGAGGTCTTATTGTTATGATGACGTACGATGTGTTGGCATACAGTATGGTTGGGCTCCCGACCTGGTCTATATTCAGTCACGGGTTGCCTCTTGTTGTGGCTTCAGTGCAGTTGTCACAGTACTACTGTTTCACCTGCGTTTATGGATGTGCAGGACTCTGTTACAGGAGGGGCAGGAGTGCTCCACATCCTTGACTGAATCCACGAAGAAGGGGATTATACAGCAAAACCAGCACCTGATGTGGAGTATCAGAATTAAGTCAAAAATAATACTACAGTAAGGCCAGCACCTTTATTTTAGGTTATAAAGCTCCCATGCTGCCTTCAAAATGTGACTTAGCTCAACCTAGCATAGTTACATAAAAATTGGCTGTTAACACTATGTATGAAGAATACATCAAGGCAATAATATTACCATAATGTATTCATATTGCTTTATCACTTCACTCATTAACACAAATAATAATTTGGAATGCATGTCAACAGACAATAAAATAGTATCAACTGCAGTAAGCATGTATTATACTGTTTGCTATATAACATTCAGTACCAGAATAAGATATCAATGTATGTGTTAAGTAAGGTCAAGAACAAAGAATCTAAAAGAATATCTGCCGCAAATAAAACAAAGTAGCAAAGCATCATGTAGGTACTCACAGGAAGACTCCCAGTATGCCACAGAGCAGCCAGGTGAGCAAGCCGCTTACGTAGTTCACTTTAGTGACAACGGTGGCTCGGCAGTGCGGGCACACCATCTGTCCAGGAACTTCAGTCGGCAGCTGCTGCACCACCACCACCTGGTTCACTGGAGGGAGACACCTTGTCACACTCACTGACACCCACAGTCCTCCTCACCAACTGTCACTAAACGTCAAAGCTCTCTCTTTTTTTGCTATTATTATTCCTTGTGAGAAACAGGAAGGAGAAACACTCACCAGAATGAACCATCTGAAGTTGTTGTTGGTTGAACTGGTAAACAGGCTGTTGAACTGGATATGGGAAGGAGACGTTTAAATAGAGAGCAATACAAGCTACCAAAAGGCTCCACATGGACTAAAAGGAGAAGAACAATATGACACAAATGAAGATCGCCTCTCTCTTACTGGGTTGGTGCATAGGCTGATTTTGGTAACCCAAGTTCACATGGGGACCCGGGGGACCAGGGTACGGGGGGGCTGGCGTTGTCGGATAAGGTGGCTGACCCTTTTCCATGATATCTGCTGACAGAGAAAATGAGATGAAAAGGATATTGAAGTTATCTTTGTAATCAGTTGTTGTAGTGTTTTTTTTCTTTTCATGGTGATTTTTTATAATTATTTAGTTGTTTTGCACCCCCCTGTGCTTATGTTGTGTCTCTTTGAGTGACAGTTTGTAGGTGAAGGCCTCCTTGACCCGTTCAGTAATGCACATGACCTGGAAATCAGTTGCGACTCTTATTGAGGCAAATGGAAGGTGTTAAGCAGGGTTGGTTGAGGAAGTGTGCTGCATACTTGGCTCCAGATTGGAATTTGTTATGTCAACCATCTGCTTTTGGAAACGCTTTTTGTGAAAGCATTTCAAAGCAGTGAATGGCCATTTGTCTCTCCGCAACGTAGCAAGCAAACTGGTTTGGTGGCATTGCTTTCTCACTATATAATAGATTGTGCAAGGGAAACTAGATCGTTCACTGCCCTCACATTATCCAAAGTCCCATGCAACAATACAAATGATACTCCAAACGCTGATCGACTGGAGGAACAATGTGTTAATGCAAATGTTATGCAGTTTGATTTTACAGCACATACCAAACTGTCCCACAATGCATCAGTCGTGTCAAATTTTGAGCCAGACCAATAGCTGTTCATCATTTTTGATATGCTTTTATGCATGAAAGATTCATTAGTAATATCATACTACATCGTTCACATAACGGTACATGCAGTACACACAGATTATGTAGTTTGCCCTACATTACTATGTGGTTTCGAACACAACGCTGGCATAGAAAGCACAGGTGAAAGCAATTTGTTTTAATGACAGCTCTGTGGCCTGCAGCTTCGATGGTTAATGATATCGGTAAAACCTCTGCTTTCCCTGTCTTTCATTTTTTGTTTTTGTTTTAATGTTTCTTTTATTATCTTTTACTGTTTTTAAATGCCTTTATCTGAATGTCTTTCATTTTTGTAAAGCACCTTGAATTGCCTGGTGCTGAAAGGTGCTATATAAATAAACTTGCCTTGCCTTGCCTTACATTGCCTTCCCTACTGAGTCAAATCACAGCTGTGGGTAACAACAACACTTTATCACAGTAGCACAGCAGTAATACAAAAGGCTGGTTCGGCCAATGCAAAAAAACATTCATTAACAGTGGTTAACATCACTTTCAGTATAAATCTGTTGGATTGAGCTCATGCCGATTCATGCTTTACTTGTGGTTTCTGCATATGTATATAGCATGTGTATATCTGCACAGAATGTGCTAGTGAATTTTTTGCATACTATATGTAAATGTGCTTTGTTTTTTTCCCAGGATTTTTTTTAAAGCTGCTTGGCGGAAGCTCCTGACAAACCAGAGATTGCAGTCTGGTCAGTGAATTACTGGAAAATAAGAGCAATTGGCCGATCATGTTTAACTTGTCCGCCTCTTAATGAGCCATAGCCACTTTTGAACATATTCATATTCTGTACAAACTGTAAAGGGTCCGAGACAAATGGAAAATGTGTGAATTTGGGCTATATATATATATATATATAAACAAATTCATTGATTGAGCGATAACTTATACACACATTAAAACAAAGCAACGCATTCCAACACTAAGTGGCATTTACTGTAGGTTTCACCTCGCCAGAAAGGGTAAGACATTCATTATATAATGTTTTTGAATATTTAGCTTGGATTCAACACAAATAGATCATAAAGCTCCTATTATTACAAGTGGCTCTCCTTTGATTTTGAAGTACAGATTTGTTAAAGTCAAAACAAATCTGGAAAACTAAAAAACGTTCAGGTACTGCTAGTGTATATTTCCCCTCACTCCGAGCCTGTGCATGTAGGTTTAAAAAGGACAGATGTGATGCTGCTTACCTTGATAGACGTTTGGAGGATGTTTGAGCCTAGCACTGCTTCTTCCTCTATGACAGAGCAACTGAGACACACAACCAAACAGATGTTGCTGTAATGTGAGAGAAGGTGGGGTAGTACTGTGAAAAAGTTGAGTAATTGTAGGTGTGGACTGTATCTTTAGAAATGTTATTTCCTTATATTGACCTTTCTGTAGTGTCCTAACAACTCCAACACAAATATTTAGAGACACACAGTATTATATATTTTTATTTTGTTGTGTATTTTGTGTTATAGTGGAAGATTAGTCGACTCTTTAAAACGTTTTGTATTGATTGAAACCTTTATTTACACAGTAGAAACTCACAGATTTGATAAAGAATAAGTAGTACTTTTATGATAATATCAAAACAGAAATCACATTGTTTAAAAGGGTCAAATATAACATCTTAAGGAAAAGAAAGAAAAAATCAACTTAGCTATCAATAATTATAACTACCTTTTATATTAAAGTTCTATTCCATTTTTACTGTCAGAAATGTTTTTTATTATTCAGGGTTCAATTAAAAAAAATAACACAAAAGGCTGCATACAAACCCTGAATAGATTCTGATTCTTAAAATATGTATTGTTCTAAAAATGGGTCACAAATATATATTTACTTTTTTAAAGAAACCAGCTCGAGTGCGCTAGAATTTGAAAGTACACAGCCGGAAAAAATCTGCCACTTCCTTACAGACTTCCTTACAGAGCCCCTCCTCCAACACACACGAACGCGCACATGACCAATGAGGGCACGAGATAAGTTTGCGCACGAGATGGAAGGCTGATAGGCAGGTCGGCACCAAACAGCACCAGCAGAGGACGCTGTGGGACAGTGTTATAAACAGGAAGTGTGACTGTGTGATGGATAAGAGGTCTTTATCCGACTCTTCTGAAGAGAACTGCAGCTCATGTTTTTTGTCAGATCAAGTCAGTGTCAAAAAGATGAAATCCTTATTACACTGAACAATAATATAAATGCAACACTTTTGTTTTTGCTCCCATTTTTCATGAGATGAACTCAAAGATCTAAAACATTTTCTATATACACAAAATAACCATTTCTCTCAAATATTGTTCACAAATCTGAAAAAATCTGAGATAGTGAGCACTTCTCCTTTGCCGAGATAATCCATCCCACCTCACAGGTGTGGCATATCAAGATGCTGATTAGACAGCATGATTATTGCACAGGTGTGCCTTAGGATGGCCACAATAAAAGGCCACTCTGAAACCTGCAGTTTTGCTTTACTGGGGGGGGTCCGAAAACCAGTCAGTATCTGGTGTGACCACCATTTGCCTCACGCAGTGCAACACATCTTCTTCGCATAGAGTTGATCAGGTTGTTGATTGTGGCCTGTGGAATGTTGGTCCACTCCTCTTCAATGGCTGTGCGAAATTGCTGGATATTGGCAGGAACTGGAACACGCTGTCGTATACGCCGATCCAGAGCATCCCAAACATGCTCAATGGGTGACATGTCCGGTGAGTATGCTGGCCATGCAAGAACTGGGATGTTTTCAGCCTCCAGGAATTGTGTACAGATTCTTGCAACATGGGGCCGTGCATTATCATGAGTGCTCACTATCACAGATTTTTTCAGATTTGTGAACAATATTTGAGAGAAATGGTTATTTTGTGTATTTGAGTGGATCTCATGAAAAATGGGAGCAAAAACAAAAGTTTTGCATTTATATTTGTGTTCAGTGTATAGTTTGTGTGTGTGTCATCACATCAATATTTGATTTTAATCTCTTTCCTTACAGACTTGTGTTTTTCGTTTTTTTGTTGTTGATTATTTCCCCTCATCATGGAAACAAAAAGTCAACCAAAATTACCAAGAGAAACACCTTTTGAATGAATACTCTCAGTCACCTCCTCATGACGAAACAATTAAGCCCGGCTGTGAGACCTTTTCTGCAGCCACTATTGATTCTACCCAGCATGAGTAAAGAGTTTATATTTGTTTTATTAAGATGATCCTTAACTAAAGGATGTTGTGGCTTTTGCATTTATCTGGCTTATTTCCTAAAATGACTTTAAGTCTCCTTCCATCAAACAAAGACATGTCGGTCGTGTAATAGACACCTTTTCCAGGATGAATCCCACCTTTAGCGTCGTCGGCAGGATCAAACATGAATGGCGGGTTTAAAGAGAGAGGACAACGGACATTTGGCATTACAATGATTACCCACACTGAAATAATCCTATTTATTTCAAACCTTTAACTACATGAGAAGAAAAACAATAGTTGACCCTGCATTAACATGATCTATAATCCATATATCTACACTATGAGGCTAACTAGAAAAATATTGCATGTGCTCCATGCATTCCCATGAGGCAGTGCTTCTCAGTCCTACAGACAAATCCTGTCTTTAATATATTCCAGCTATAGGGTTAGATTAAAGCTGCAGTGCAATATTAATTACAGGCAGAGAAAACGTTACTGCCCTGTACGTCAGAGGAACACTGAACAAGGCCTGAGACAACATAGTGTTGAAACTCATTATATTGTGAAACATGTGTGAAACCTAGTGATGGATGTGTGTGACTGTGTGTCACTTTCTTTTTTTTCTTTTTACATGATGGAATTGAGGGCAGGACACATTGATTTGGCAATATAAGGGAAGAGGAGGAAAGGAGAAACAGCTTGATGATGAGTGCAGTGGAGAGAGATGAGGAGGGGGGCAGCAGAGAGTGTTAAGAGGAGAGAGAAAGATGGAGGCTGGTGCTGTGGAGCTGCACTAAATACAGACCTCCGACAGCGTGGCCTTTCATATTTCGACACTCCTGCTCCTCATTTCGATCAAGGACGCTGTCCAAAACAAAAAATCTCATAACCCTGCCAGGGGGTCTGCAGCCTTTCAAACAGCATGATTCTGCCTGATCACACGCACGCACGCACGCACGCACACACACACACACACACACACACACACACACACACACACACACACACACACACACACACACACACACACACACACACACACACACACACACACACACACACAATTAATTGATTTCTTCCGAGGTTTTAGGTCCACTCTCTTACTCCTCTACACAGCAAAGACTGCTCTAATTATGAAGAGTGCAAATGCCATTATGACTGCAGTGGTTAAAACTGATATGCCATTGGGTGTCACTTTTCCTCTGGCTCTTTGAAGCTCCTCTTCAATCCCTCATTCTCTCTGAAGATGACTGTACAGCTTTGAAGGCTTTTCTACTTGTTCTGTTCTGTTTACTCCCCCAGGCATTTTATTCCCATGGTTTTATATAATGGTCATGACCGAAAGAACGAGATCGCGGATGCAAGCAGCCGAGATGGGTTTTCTCCGCAGGGTGGCTGGTGTCTCCCTTATGGATAAGGTGAGAAGTTCAGTCATCTGGGAGAGACTCGGAGTTGAACTGCTCCTCCTTCGGCACCTAGTAAGGATGCCACCTGGGCGCCTCCCTAGGGAGGTGTTCCAGGCACATCCAGCTGGGAAGAGACCAAGGGGTAGACCTAGGACCGGTTGGAGGGACACTAGAACATACAAACAAAACATTTGGTCACCGTCAGACATCAGTTGCAAACTTCAAGTAGCTCGATATGTCCTGACATAGCCAAGATGCCCGGCCGCATATACTTAAAGAAAATAAGTCATGATACCTGCACATAGTTAGCACATGTTAGCCTTTTAGCTGGGCGCAGCCACAGGTTATGTTACTCAGGGTGTTTCTCAATCTTGAGTAAAGCTGCTCCAGAGCCACTATTTCAAGCATACTACTGTGACAGTCGCAGATTGATCTTAGTGTTCGTTATAAACTGTAGGGGCAGGGGAAAGGGTTAAGGCATGTAGTTTAGATTGAAATGAAATGAGAATCTATGATGCATGTGTATTATCCTCGCAACTACAGTCATTAAAATGTCCACTTTTATATTGGTTTGAGGGTGTGGTTCTGCAAGCCTCATTTGCATATTCACCTGTCGCGGCGCGCCCAGAGGCTTTTTAGAGGGCACGTCAACAGGATGCCAGGGGTGGTTCTCACGGGAGGAGGAAGCCTGTGTGTGGTGAATGCGGGTATTCAGCGGGATGGTTACGGTTTCTCAGCATGTGTAAAAATAGGGGAAGTAACTGAAAGTAACCGTATGTGGATCTTGCATCGACCGACCTGGAAGCACGTCTCCTTGGAGAGGACGCGCACAGAGAGAGGGATATTCTCTCCGACACAGGGTGAGATCGCTCCTGTGTGCCACGCAGGACCTCGTGTTTCTTTTTTGTGTGGAATATAGCCGTAAAAGGCCTACAAACATTTCTGTTTTTGCCGCCGACGGGCGCAGGAGCAACAGTTTTTTCTCAATGAACAATAGCCTGGATTAGGCAGTAAAGACACTTTTTGTGTATCCCAGAGCGGACTGTTTTGTTTTGTTTGTGTTGTGTGGCTGGAAGACTGTCAATATAATGGATCCATGCATGAAATCTGTCTGTGTTTATTTTGTTTAAAGGAGCAGATTATCCGTTTATTATTTCTGTTTACCTTTATAATCTTATTTCATTCAAGAACCCCTTGTGCGTTTAATTAACACAACTAGTTTAGATAGTTGATCGTTACACTAAGTCATTGAGTGCCGCCGAATTACTGTTCCATTGTCCAGCATACTTGGAATTCTACCGAGCCTGGCGCACTTCATTTGGAGAAATTTCCATGGGAGCCTGCCTGCAGACCTCCACTCTCAGGACAGTTCCGGTGCAGACCTCCACTCTCAGGACACCTCCACTGTCAGTACAGGAAGTGACGATTCTGATGCGTTTTTTTTCCGCCCACCGAAGGACTCGTTTGATGGAAGTTTTCAAATCACAATGGAGACCACCGTGCACTTTGGGTCGGCCTTGGTCAAGCCCTTTTGACCCCCCAGCCTGGTTCTCGTAAAAGTTTTTCGCTCAAATGACACCATGGAGGAATGTAACGGGAGTTGACAGGGGACTCCTGCCCTCCTCACGAGTGCCTATTTTCGGACACTTTTTTTCACTTTTCCCCGGTTTTATTATTTTTTTTGGCTATTTCACCCGGTTTCTACCGGGGACATTGCCCGGTCTCGGGTGTCCCCCCACGGCCTGTGTCCAGCCCCCCCCCCCCCCACACTCATCCATATATTAACGGATTTTGACAATTTTTGTTGCATTTTTCTCCTCTCCTCTCACTGATCAAATGGCAAACGCGACCCTCCCCACCTCCGCCGCGGTGCACTCGGCAAACACGGTTGTTTCTCGAACCTTCCACTGTTGTCTAGCGGGTGTAACTAAAATACAAGATGTCGTATTTATATATATAAATAAATATATATATATCTATATATAGAGATAATAAGTGTCAGTGCTATTTTATGTTGTATTAGCGTGCATTTCCTGTTCGGAAAGTGGTGCTGTACTGAGAGTAAACAATACAAGGTGTCCCTATTTTTATATATATATCTATACTTTATGTATATAATAAGTGTCAGTACGATTTTATTTTGTATTTGCGTGCATTTCCTGTTCGGAAAGTGGCGCTGCGGCTGTACTGATAGTAACAACAAACAGTCATCCTCGGAAGATGAGATTCTTACTTCAGCCTCAGCAATTCGATCTGAGCATTCACGTACCTCCTTTCTCACTCCCTCTATTGCTGTTAGAATGCCATTAAGTCTTGTGGAAAAGTCCGACTTTAGAGAACCTATGGCAGCCAGTATTTTCTCCGAGCCAGCTTCCCCCAGCCCTGTCTCACCCGTCTCAACAGCGGCCATGGTCGGCGCTATGCTAGAGCTAGCAACATTTTCTTTAGCTTCCACATGTAGCTTGGATGCTCCGAAGTTTTCAAGCTTAGATTGAAGGGATTTCGTTCGTCCTTTAGTCAATTTCCCGGCTGCAGCCGACATTTCACTGTCTTTTCCATAGAGTAGATACGATGGCTTGTCATAAAACGTGGGTTAAACAGGATTTAAGACAGAAATTGGCGGAGCACTGATAGTTGCGTCTTTCTAGCGAGCCGCCATAACCGGAAGTCACAATTTGTCTTTTACATTCATTTTTGAATTCTAAATAAAAAAATGTATCCAAACTATTGACATAATTTGATATGATACATTCAAATTAATCGCATAGCACATTCAAATGTACTATACTTGTATGCGTTATGGTTTTGTGTTTAGAGTTTCGAGAAAAAAGCTAAATCCATATTTTTTAAAAACACACAAACATTTTATTGCAGTGAGGCCTGTTTCCGAGTATTTAGATAAAACGATTGAAGCGTCTTTGAACCAATCAATATCTCTGAACTCACTGACCCTGTGAAATTATGAATCTCAGCGCACATGAGCAATTTCAAATCGATACAGCTGAAGAAGGGCATCACCATTACCGGTCTGAAAAGAAATTACTGACCTGTAATTGTTTGACTCCATCAGCTACAGAGAAAGATGTGGAAAATATTTACTGTCATGAAACCAAAGGAAATAAGACCACTAGAGACGACTTCACATTACGTTTCAACTTGTGTCCCCTCTCTGATTACTGCACACTCTCATGACTCCCTGTCTTCTCTATAAGCCATTCTTTATTCTCATTTTACACTCTTACTATAAACGAGTGAGGAATATATAGCACAGGAGACATCCATCCATCCATCCATCTTCTCCCGCTTATCCGTGGTCGGGTCACGGGGGTAGCAGTTCCAGCAGAGAGCCCCAAACTTTCTTTTCCCTGGCGACATCAACCAGCTCTGACTGGGGGATCCCAAGGCGCTCCCAGGCCAGCGAAGAGATATAATCCCTCCACCTGGTCCTAGGTCTAAGCCATTAGAACCACATCATCTGCAAAAAGCAGTGGTGCAATCCTTAGTCCACCGAACTGCAGACCCCCTCCCCCAGGACTACGCCTCGAAATCCGATCCATGTATATTACAAACAGGATTGGTGACAAAGCGCAGCCCTGGCGGAGGCCAACCCTCACCGGAAATGGGTCCGACTTACTGCCGAGGACCCGGACACAGCTCTCGCTTTGGGAGTACAGAGATTGGATGGCCCTGAGTAGAGACCCCCTCACCCCATACTCCCGCAGCACCTCCCACAGTAACTCCCTGGGAACCCGGTCATACGCCTTCTCCAAGTCTACAAAACACATGTAGACCGGATAAGCTTACTCCCAGGCCCCCTCCAGGATCCTTGCGAGAGTAAAAAGCTGATCCGTCGTTCCACAACCAGGACGGAATCCGCATTGTTCCTCCTCAATCTGAGGTTCGACAATCGGCCTGACCCTCCTTTCGAGTACCTTGGAGTAAACTTTCCCGGGGAGGCTGAGTAGTGTGATGCCACTGTGGAGTTGTTTGACGACCTCAGTGACCTCCCCCCGGGAGATTGGTGTTGATCCCCCGTCATACTCCAGCTCTGCCTCTAACATAGAGGGCGGAGTTGTCGGGTTCAGGAGTTCCTCAAAGTGTTCCTTCCAACGCCCCAACACTCCATCAGTTGAGGTCAACAACGTCCCATCCTTACTGTACACAGCTTGGATGGTTCCCTGCTTCCCCCTCCTGAGGTGTCGGACAGTTTTCCAGAACAACTTTGGTGCCGCCCGAAAGTCCTTCTCCATGTCTTCTCCGAACTTCTCCCACACCCGCTGCTTTGCCTCGGCCACGGATGAGGCTGCTGCCCTTCGGGCCCGTCGGTACCTTGCAACTGCCTCGGGAGTCCCCTGGGATAACAAATCCCTGAAGGCCTCCTTCTTCAGTCGGACGGCTTCCCTGACCACCGGTGTCCACCAGGAGGTTCGAGGGTTACCGCCCCTTGAGGCACCTAGGACCTTGAGACCACAGCTCCCCGCCGCGGCTTCGGCAATAGAGGCTTTGAACACCGACCACTCTGGTTCAATGTCCCCAACCTCCACAGGAATGCCCGAAAAGCTCCGCCGGAGGTGTGAGTTGAAGGCCTCCTGAACTTGGGCCTCCTCCAGACGTTCCCAGTTCACCCGAACTACACGTTTGGGCTTACCAGGTCTATCCAGAGGCTTCCCCCGCCACTCGACCCAACTCACCACGAGATGGTGATCAGTTGACAACTCCGCCCCTCTCTTTACCCGAGTGTCCAAAACATACGGCCTCAGGTCCGATGATACGATAACGAAATCGATCATGGACCTTCTGCCTAGGGTGCTCTGGTACCACGTACACTTATGAGCATCCTTATGCTCGAACATGGTGTTTGTTATGGCCAATCCATGACTAGCACAGAAGTCCAGTAACAAACCACCACTCCGGTTCAGATCAGGGGGGCCGTTCCTCCCAATCACGCCCCTCCAAGTGTCTCCATCATTGCCCACATGTGCGTTGAAGTCTCCCAGCAAGATTAAAGAGTCCCCTTCAGGAGCCCCATACAGGACTCTTTCCAGGGTCTCCAAGAAGGCCGAATACTCTGAACTGCTGTTGGGTGCATAAGCACACACAACAGTCAGAGTTTTCCCCCCCATAACCCGCAGGCGTAGGGAGGCGACCCTCTCGTCCACTGGGGTAAACTCCAACAACGAAGCACCTAACCGGGGACTTGTGAGTATCCCCACACCCGCCCGGCGCCTCACACCTTGAGCAACTCCGGAGAAGAATAGAGTCCAACCCCTATCCAGAAGTAAGGTTCCAGAGCCGACACTGTGCTGAGGTGAGCCCAACCAGATCCAACTGGTACCGCTCCACCTCCCGCACAAGCTCCGGCTCCTTCCCCCCCAGAGAGGTGACGTTCCACGTCCCCAAAGCCAGCTTCTGCCGCCCGGGTCTGGTCCGTCGAGACCCTCCGCTTTCACTGCCACCCTTCTGGCAGCGCACCCGACCCCATCGTTGTTTCCCGTAGGTGGTGGGACGGAGAAGCGGAGGTGTTGCCCACGTTGCCTTTTCGGGCCTTTTCGGACCTATTTTGTTCACATTATATATACTTCCGTTAGGCAATATTATAAGGAATCATTCTGTAAACTTTCATTGTTATGCGGATGATACTCAACTATATTTATCAATCAAGCCTGATGAAATTAATCATCTAAATAAAATTCAAGACTGCCTTAAGGACTTAAAAACGTGGATGACCTTAAACTTTTTGATGTTAAACACGACCAAAACTGAAGTTATTGTACTTGGCCCGAAGAATCTACAAAACAAATTATCTAAAGATATACTAACTATGGATGGCATTAATTTGGCCTCCAGTGAGACTGTAAGGAATCTTGGTGTTATATTTGATCAGGATTTATCCTTTAACGCCCACATAAAATCAATTTCAAGGACCGCCTACTTCCATCTACGTAACATTGCAAAAATCAGGCATATCTTGCCTCAAAACGATGCAGAGAAACTAGTCCATGCATTTGTTACTTCTAGGCTGGATTATTGTAACTCTTTATTATCAGGGAGTACCAAGAAGTCAGTCAAGTCGCTTCAGCTGATTCAAAATGCTGCAGCTCGTGTACTAACCAGAGTTAGGAAAAGGGACCCCATTACTCCTGTTCTGGCTGCCTTACACTGGCTCCCTATAGAACACAGGATAGAATTTAAAATTCTTCTTCTCGCCTACAAAGCCCTTAATGGGCAGGCGCCATCTTACCTTAAAGAACTCATTATACCCTACTGTCCTACTAGGGCATTGCGTTCCAAGAATGCAGGGTTGTTGGTTGTTCCTAGAGTCTCTAAAAGTACAATGGGAGCCAGGGCCTTTTCTTATCAAGCTCCACATTTGTGGAATCAGCTTCCAGTTTGTGTTCGGGCGGCAGACACCCTATCCGTTTTTAAGAGTGTGCTTAAGACCTTCCTTTTTGATAAAGCTTATAGTTAGGGCTGATTAGATTCAGCCCCTAGTTTTGCTGATATAGTTTGTCGGGGGACATCTTACTTCTTCCTTCTCTCTGTCTATACCTGTGTACTCTCATGTTCCGATTAACCCAGCTTCCCCAAATTTCTTTCTTTTTGGTGTCTATATACGCCGGGATCCGGAGTCATGGATGATCCTGCGGTCCTGTGTCCTGGATCGCGAGCCCTGGATCGCGAGGCGTGGCTGTGGTCCTGGATCATCGGTCCTGGATGGATATCCTCGTGGATTCATCTTCCTATTATACACACATGCATTTCCAAACATTTGGACTACCTATGTTGCAAATGTATTATCTTTTCAATTTACACGCGGCATCTATTGCACGTCTGTCCGTCCTGGGAGAGGGATCCCTCCTCTGTTGCTCTCCCTGAGGTTTCTCCCATTTTTCCCTTTAAACTGTGGGTTTTCTTCAGAAGTTTTTCCTTGTACGATGTGAGGGTCTAAGGACAGAGGGTGTCGTATTGTCATACTGATATTCTGTACACACTGTGAAGACCACTGAGACAAATGTAACATTTGTGATATTGGGCTATATAAATAAACATTGATTGATTGATTGACTGTCGCAGGCGGCGGAGAGTCTTAGAGACCCCAAAGTGACCAGATCCTGGAGTTCCATGCACTGACCGAAGTACCGTCTCCCGCAGGGTCCTCGGCACCACCACCTGCCACCTTATCTCTCCTGCAGCCGGTTCCTTCCACCCCCTCTGCAGCACTCCATCACACAGGCGCAGGGCTTCAAACATTGACCATAGCCCTTTAGTGGCACGAGAAAACTCAGAGACCTGTTCCCACCGGGGTTTGTGTTGTGCAGCCACCCAAGCGGTTACCGGCCTGATGTCGACATCCCCCTCCTGATTCTTCCTCCATTCGGCAGCATCTACAGCTAAAAGTCCATGGTCAGTTGATGCCCCGACTGGTCCCACCGCTGCACATATCACCTCAGCCTGTAGACATTCCCTCTCCTGTGTCTCTCTCTTCACGCAGTAGCGGCAGTCATCACTGTAGCAGGGGCGGTGGAAGAGTGCATCAGCATTGCCGTGCTGCACGCCAGGTCTGTGAATTATGGTGAAGTCATATGCTTGTAACTGTTCAATCCAGCGTGCCAGCTGGCCTTCTGGTTCTTTGAAGGACATGAACCACTGTAAGGCAGAGTGATCAGTCCGGACTGTGAAGTGGAGGCCCCCTAGGTAGTACTTGAAGTGCCGGATGGCGCTGACCACAGCAAGCAGTTCCCGTCTGGTGACACAGTAGCGGCGTTCAGCTTTGTTAAATGTTCTGCTATAGTAGGCCACTACTCTCTCTCCTTCTGGTGTCACCTGGGCCAGCACGGCTCCTGCTCCACTGTTGCTGGCATCGGTTTCGAGGATGAAGGGAAGGGTGGTGTCAGGGGGGAAGAGGATCGGTGCCTCCACTAGGGCTTCCTGTAGTAAAGCAAAAGCTGCCTGACACTCCACTGTCCATGAAAACACCTCTCCTTTCTGTAACAGGCGGAACAGCCGCACAGCTATGCAGGAGAACCCTTTCACAAACCTCCTGTAGTAGGAGGACAGGCCCAGGAAGCTCTTCAGGTCCTGCAAAGAGCTGGGGGTGGGCCAGTCCTTCACAGCCTGTACCTTCTCTCCCATGGTGCCGACGCCGCCCTCCGCTAGCCTGTGACCAAGAAAAGTCACCTCACGCTTCACGAAACAGCACTTCTGGGGGTGCAATTTCAGTCCTGCTCCAGCCACTCTCACCAGCACACGTTTGAGGGCCCCGAGAGCTGATTCGAAGGATTTACCATGGACGAGGATGTTGTCCAGGTAAACAACACACTCATGGCGGGGGATGTCTGCCAGCACCTGGTCCATAAGCCTCTCAAACGTGGCAGGGGCATTACAGAGGCCGAATGGGAGAACTTTAAACTACCATAAACCCCCGTTGGTGATGAAGGCTGTTTTCTGTCTGGCCTCAGGGGCAAGGGGGACCTGCCAATATCCGCTGCGCAGGTCCAGGAGGAGAACCAGGAAGACCCTGCCACTGTATCGAGTGCCTCATCGATGCGAGGAAGGGGGTATAGGTCCTTCTTGGTCACTTTATTGAGCGGTCTGAAGTCTATGCAGAACCGAAAGTCCTCCTTCTTTTTCTTGGGAACCATGACTACTGGAGCGGCCCAGGGGCTGTTGGAGGGTTCGATGAGTCCAGCCCGTTGCATCTCCCCCAGTGCTTTATCTGCTGCAGCTTGTCTGGCCAGAGGGAGGCGTCGTGGTCTCATTCTAATGGGCTGTGCATCTCCAGTGTCGATGTTGTGTTCGATGAGATCTGTCCGGCCAACATCGGCCTCAGACAGTGAAAAACAGTCTTTGAATTCCAGCAAGAGCTGCAGCAGTAGGTTCTGCTCATTGGGAGTTAGTCCATCAGAGTTTCTCTGCCAGACGTCTGTCACTGCCGAAACTCTCTCATCTGTGACAGGTTCTGCAGCAATGACTGGGTGAAGGCAAGGGTCCAGGGTCGGCAGGGTGGGGGTTTGTGCAGATGCCGTCATCTGGGGATCGCAACAAGCAACGGCGTTGGTCACTGTCTCGGTTGTCTGTGTTATAATGGTGTGGGTCACACGACAGCCAGTCTGGGGTGGCCGCCTACACATCTGAACGACCTGTCCATCTGGAAAAGTGAGTGTACCCCTCTTTGTATCAATGACACAGTCTAATGTCCCAAGAACATCCAGCCCCAGGATGCAATCTTCCAGGTTGGCAAGTTAAGCGAACAGACTTCTTTCCCATCCCCATTGCCACAATTGTCTCTCCCACCATCGGAGATCGTTCCCCGGTAACTGTCTGTAATTTCACTATGGTGGGGCAAATAGTTGTTTTATTTCTCACCGTTTCAGGCTTCACCAGGGTTGCTGAAGAACATGTGTCAACCAGCGCAAAACAGTCTGTTCCCGCAATAGTCACTGGGGCATACCAGCAGTCCTCGACCCAGGTTCGGCCCAGCCTGATGATTCGCTCATCTGAAGCAGGTAGGACTCAAATGCAGAATTTAACAAAAAACGAGCTTTATTAAAGGAGACCTATCATGCTATATTTAAATGATATAGTGTATGACCATACCTAAGGTATAAGGTATATTTATACATTTTATTTTTCAAAATACCAAACAGATCATTTTTTAGACATGCCTCGTTTCGCTCATTTTCGCTCTATTCTAAGCCCGTCTTTGACAATTCTGAGCAGCAGCTGACCACGCCCCCCTGCAGAAGAGCAGGCATGAGCCGGCGAGAGTCACGTTACCATGCTTGCTGTGATTACGAGTGTCGAATAAACATGTCATCTCAGAGCAATGCATGTGTTCAAGCATATTATCAATTTGATCCAGAAACTGACCCTGAAGCAGCGGAGGTTTTGGTGGAGGTGCAAACATCTCGGTTGCAGCAGGACGTTTCTGAACGGTTAGCTGACAAGCTGTTGTCCCTATTTATTTTACTCTGTTACGATGCTTGCTCCTTATTCCGTTCATATTTTGGCTAATTAGCAAGAATGCAATGTGTACAGTTTGTAATGCAAAAACAGCGATATATATATATATTTATAAAGGGAGACATTCATATTTTCAGCATATATACAATGGCCTCATTGCATTTATTAATAGTTTACAGTCCTTTTCTTCCAACATCGTGCAACAACCGTTGGAAAGTTCAATAACTTAGGATGATAAAAAGTATAACTCCAACAACACCTCAGTTGTCAGCAATGTGTGTAGTTTCATGTGTTTTTAAAAGCTCAGTTATTGACTTCTTTGTGCAAATTGCACCACGATGCCTTCTGAACGGAGAATGTGTGCTGCATGGAGATACCACAGGTAACATTTTTGACAGCTTTACTAAGTTGTCTGTTTAAATAAATGTTTCACATGTCATTCAATATATGTTTATCACAATGTGTCAAGACGGATGCAGTAACTTGAGGACTCTGTAACCTGTATGGTGGACCATCCTGGATTGGAGCCTGTGTGCCTAAATGTGTTCTCCCTGCAGAATGCGTTGCATATTTACAGAGCTGAACATGGTGGACTACAGTTGAGGCAAATAGAGCAGTGAGTGGTTTGTTTGTTTTGACTGAAATTGTAAAACGAATGCTAATATTGTTCATGGAAATAAATACTGGTGTATATGGCTTTATGCAATCTTTCATTCTGTCATTGTACTATTATATACTACACAGCAATGGCATAACACACCCATGTGTACGACAAAAAGGTCCACACACACAACCTTATGCTTTTGAAATCAGAATATTCTTTACCCATCCAAACATGAATAATCACGACACATTTTGATATCAACTCGGAACTTTATTGTCAAAATCAACGGTTAAAAAAACCCATAAAAAAAAACTAAATGTAGCCTACTTGTATTTTGTATAAATGACACTAAATAGTTTTACAGAAGCTTTGTGAGCTGGTGCTGGGGCTTCCTTGGACGCAGGATCAGAGTGGTGATTCCGGCCTGCGTTGTCCTCAGGATACGCAGGGAGTTTCCTGATCCGTGAAATGTCGATGTTGGGTTCAGACAGCAGCCAAATTGAACCGTGTAGCATACCCGGCGATGACCCTGTCAGGTCGCTCATAATGGTGCAGGGTCCACAAAGACTTGGTCGAAGATGAGGTCCATCAAGTTGGCCACGTAGGGCTGTGCAATGGTAAAAAAAGCACAACAAAAAATGTGGCTTAGATTAGTATATGCATGTAAAAAACTGAAACTTCTTTCTAATTTTATATTTGTAAATAGTTGTATAATAAATATTTTAAACACTTACGGAATGTGGGGTCAGTCTTTACTGGTTTTGCTCTGCATTCTCCCTTCCTGGCATTTGCAGTTTATACAGAGGGTTTCCAGTGGATGTAGTGGCTTGTGCACACTCAGCGTTTTCATTGTAGTGCAGGGCTGCCAGGTACAGTCTTTAATTTCCGCCATGATAAAAAAAAATGTAAATAATAGCAAAGGATGTACAAATTGTCACTAATTAGTAAGTATGTGAGGTGCTGGCCTGTAAAGAAGAACACATAGTTAGAACAAAATCATTTAGTATCACTTAGTATTCAGGATGAGAAAATACTATTTGGATAAATATAGTCTGAAATCCCAAAAGATGGGGCTAAAACTCTTTAGCAAAGCTCTCTATTTAGCCTTTTCCAATCTGAGTTAGTTTTGAAACGTAACGTGCATGCTGTGGTTCTGACTCAATACAGATGATGTGTTGGAGAGGGGCTGAGCTCAGTAGACTGACTGTAATGAGTGCTAGCCACTAATTAGCCTGTTGCTAGAGGTAAGGCCTTGTCAACAACAACAGACCAACGGGGCTTTAGCTCAGTTTTACTCGTGGTGTGTGTCCCCCCTCGCATACATACAGTGTTGTATCCTAACACACCCCCATTTATATTCATGTGCGCAAACAATTAAACACACAAAAGCTTTTACATATAACGCTGCAAAAAACGGCATGTCTCATTAGCGTAGCTTAGCGTAGCTTACCGATCGATGATATCTGATCGTTCTTACAGACTACAATCACAAAAGCTTTTACATATAACGCTGGAAAAACGGCATGTCTCATTAGCGTAGCTTAGCTTACAGATCGATGATATCTGATCGTTCTTACAGACTACAATCACAAAAGCTTTTACATATAACGCTGGAAAAAAACGGCATGTCTCATTAGCGTAGCGTAGCTTACAGATCGATGATATCTGATCGTTCTTACAGACTACAATCACAAAAGCTTTTACATATAACGCTGGAAAAAACGGCACTTGCCTACAGAAGATTACGTTTGTTATTATAACTTACTCAATATGATTTTAGAGGATAGCCTCACATGATGATTCCACAGCAACGGGGCAAAGTGCTGAATTACTCTCCATACGGCGAGTAATTCCAGCGCATTTATATGAAGGGACATGTGCGGCGGCCACTGTCCCCCCACTGCCTGCGACATGCATGTTCCTCCCCACCCTGAGAGCGATGCGTCTGTAAACACCGAGGTGTGTGACGTCACTTTGCCGAGGGGAACCCCCACCGACAGGATGTGGGGATTTTTCCAGTAGGTCAGATCTAAACCTACGGATGGAGGAACGCACACCCTGCGTCTCCTCTGACGCACGGGGTCGATGCACAGGCGAATAAACCACCTCTGAAGTCTCCTCATGTGAAGGAGACCCAGGGGAATCACCACGTGACCAGCTGACATCATGCCCAACAGCTGCATCACGGAAAGGGCTGTCACCACCCTGCCGGGTGTGACTCACCTGAGGAGAGCTGTCAGATTCTCCACTCTCCGCTGTGAGAGTCGTGCTCTCATGCGGGCTGAGTTGAATTCCATTCCCAGATACATGATGATCTGGGATGGAAGAGGACAGCTCTTCTCCCAATTGATTATGAAACCCAGGCTTGACAGGTGAGATACGAGTTGTACCGTCTGTAAAGCAGCTTCCTCTCTGGAGCGAGCCAGCAACAGCAGGTCGTCCAGATAAAATAACACTCTCATCCCTCCTCTGCGTAGCGGCTCCAGCGCTACTTTTTCAAAGTGTGTGGAGCCAGGGAATATCCGAACGGCAGTCGATTGACTGGTACGATATTTTCCCTGGAATGAAAATCGCAGGAATTTCCTGTGTTTTGGGATGATGGTTATATGGAAGTAATGGGTCTCATTCCCCCCGCCCCGTCTCCTTCGGGACCAGAAAATAGCGGGAGTAAAAACCCCTGATTTTCTTCCCTTTGAGGAACCCCGGGAAAAGGCTTTCTTTAACCAGAGTTCCTGCCGCTCTGCACGGAGCGCGAGACACTGTTCTTGGGATGACAGGACTTCCTATCCCGTAGAACTGCGGGGGGAGAGAGGCGAATTGCAGAGACTACCCTCTGCCCATCCGCCTCTCATCCATCTGTCCATCAGACATACTCGCCGCCACCCTGAGTACCATACAGTACTCTGATAGTGCCGGGTGTACATTCTCTGGATGTGCTGTGGTTGGTAACAAACCATGCCAGAGCCCTCCACATGCTGCATTCCACACCGGCTCTCAATATGTCGCTGTTTAAGAGAATACTCGTAAACTGCGCGTTCACACTCAACCCCACTAAGGGATGAGCGGAAGGTGTGTGCAGTGCTGTCCACACGAGGCGTAATAATGGCCCTCCGTGGGCTTATTACGACCGTGGGTAGGAGGTGTCTGAGACAGAGGAAAAATCCATGCTGCCTAAACCCAAAAAGTTTATGGTAGACGGACTTGAATAGCAAGCCCAGCTGTTTTATTAACCGATAAGTTAAAAAACCCAGCCGGCTTAGGCAGCGAGCCATGCTGCCAAGTAACCAAATAGGCTATTGGCAGCTGGCTTAAACCGGGGAGCCTTGCTGCATATTAACTTCCCTCTGTCCATATAAACCACGCGCCGTCCTCAAGGCGCGAACCTGCTCTGGATGTGCTGTGGTTGTCATGGTGACGCGCCACGCCAGAGCCCTCCAGATGTTGCATTTCACACAGGCTCTCCTTATGTCGCGTTTAGGAGAAGGCTCGTAAACCGGACATTTAAGGTGCGTTCACGCTCAACACCCCTAAGGGATGAGCGGAGGTGTGTGCAGTGCTGTCCACACTGTGCTCATTACGACCGTGTGTAGGAGGTAGGTTTGGGACAGAGGAAAAAAATCCGAGCTGTCTAAAACCCAACAGATTTTAAAGACAGTCGGTTATGCAGCGAGCCATGCTGCCTATAACCGACAGGTTAGGGGCAGCCGGCTTACCCGGTGAGCTGCTTATTATTATTAATCTGTCCATCGAATACACATGTCACCACTCTGAGTAATACTCTGAGAGCGCACACCTGGTTTGGATGTGCTGTGGTTGTCATGGTGACGAGCCACGTCAGAGCCCTCGCCGCCGTTGCCCGTGAATCAGCCCAAGAGGGGCCGGACCGAAAAAGGCTGCGAGGGGCCCTCCACACGCTGCATCTCACACCGGCTCTCATCCTGTCTCTGTTTCGGAGAAGGCTCGTAAACTGGACATTGAGGCGCGTTCACGCTCAAACCCGCTGAGGGAATGAGCGGAGGTGTGTGCAGTGCTATTCACACAGTGCGTAATAACAGCCCTAGGCTCATTACGACCGTGTGTAGTATAGGCACATCTGGGACAGAGTAAAAAACCCGTGCTGCCTATAACCGACAGGTTTAGGAGCATCAGGTTTAACCGTCAAGCCCTGCTGTTAAGTAACCGGCTGGTTAATTACAGCTGGCTTGTGCCGCGAGCCCCGCTGCCACGGCGAGCCCCGCTGTCTGTTTAACCTTACAGGTAACAACAGCTGGCTTATGCACCTCCCCACGCTGTATTACACAGCGGCTCTCCTCATGTCGCCATTTAGGATTTTTTAAACTCGTAAAACGGACATTGAGGTTCACGCTCAAACCTGCTTGAGGAATGAGCGGCGGTGTGTATAGGAGGCACATCTGTGACATAGGAAACAAACCCGGGCTGTCTAATTAACCGACAGGTTTTAAAGACAGCTGGTTTTAGCCGTAAGCCTTGCTGCCTAACAACCGACAGGCTGTGAGGCAGCCGCTTATGCAGCTTTATGTCATCCGGAGGAGAGCCCTCCTGAACCGGGAGATCTCATTAGGCGGCTGCCTTTCCGATGATCTCCGGGAGTTCCTCCACCTGGTGATCCGTGAATGGAGGGGAAGGAGTCGCCTGACTGCTGCCCGCCACTCGGATCCAATAAATAAAGGGCTTGGTCCACAGAGTACAAACTCCTGGACCAGCCTTCATCCTCGGCCGCAGCAACGAGAGCGTCCGCTCTCCACTGCCTGTGGGCCCGAGGGAGATGGACACAATGAGTGCACGACACCTGGGGAGTGAGAGCCGCGTTTGAGTGCTCTAATCCCCGGCAAAACTCACACCGTGAGCTTCGGTCGTAACTCATATGTCGGGTTGACACTGGGCCCCCACCCTGTTTCCCCCGTCCGGAGGAGAGGGAGGATGGGCCCAGGGGAACCAGGAATGTTTGCTCTTTTAGCTCTTAAAATAACTTGTTTTGCCTGTCAATGCTTCTGCAACGGAGTGCTGAAGAAAAGTAGGAGCGGATTGTAGGGCCTACTTCCTATTTATACGGAAGTGAGCCCGGAGGTGGGGCCCACGTCGTAGGTGGGCGTGGAATAAGTCTGTCAGTGCTGCACACGTGCAGTGGGGTTTACCCAATAGCGATAGCCTTAGAGGGCGAAGTCTTATACGAAATAGAACAATGAACCGACATGGAACACAGGGGAAGACTAGACTAAATACACAGAAGGGTAATCACAGAACAAGACACAGCTGGGCAGGGGAGGAGAAACACAAGGACAACAGGTGAACACAATCGGGTAATCAGGGATGGAAACAGACAGAAAGCAGACAGGCAGGAAACGGGGGTGAACACTTTACACAATACAACAGGAAACCCAAAGACAAGAAAAACACCAACACAGACAAAACTACAAACGTGACATAACATGAGAATCGTGATAGAACCCCCCCCCTCAAGGGACGGATCCCAGACGTCCCAAAACAAGAAAAAGGTCCAGCAGGGTGGGTGGAGGGGGACCGGAGGGAGGACACATAACTAGGGCCAAGAAAGGGTGGGTGGAGGGCGTCTGGAGGATGGGTGGAGGGCGGACGGCCCGGGGGAAAGGCAGAGACCAAGGAGAGGGTCTCGGGCGGAAGGCCCGGGGGCAAGGCAGAGACCAAGGACGGGGTCTCGGGCGGAAGGCCCGGGGGCAAGGCAGAGACCAAGGAGGGGGTCTCGGGCGGAAGGCCCGGGGGCAAGGCAGAGACCAAGGACGGGGTCTCGGGCGGAAGGCCCGGGGGCAAGGCAGAGACCAAGGAGGGGGTCTCGGGTGGACGGCCTGGGGGCAAGGCAAAGTTCAAAAAGGGGCGAAGGCCACAGCGGGCAAACTCAGGGGGCCGGGCCCGAGGACGAAGACCACGGCACTCAGGGGGCCGGGCTCGAGGGTGAAGACCGCGGCTCTCAGGGGGCCGGGCTCGAGGACGAAGACCGCGGCTCTCAGGGGGCCGGGCTCTCAGGGGGCCGGGCTCGAGGGCGAAGACCAGACAGCTCCGGAGGCCGGGCAGGACCCGGTGTCGGCCGAACAGGAACCGGAGCCAGTGGGACAGGCTTCGGCAGGATCCCCCACAGAAGAGGACCAGGAGTTGGCAGGACCCCCGGCGAGACAGGTGATGGTGGGGCCTCCAACGGAACAGGACATAGGATTGGCAGGACCCCCAGCAGGAGAGCAGTTGGCGGGACCTCCAACGGCACAGGACAAAGGGTTGGCAGGACCCCCGGCAGAAGAGCAGTCGGCGGGGCCTCCAACGGGACAGGACAAAGGGTTGGCAGGACCCCCGGCAGGAGAGTAGTCGGCGGGGCCTCCAACGGCACAGGACATAGGATTGGCAGGACCCCCGGCAGGAGAGTAGACGGCGGGACCTCCAACGACACAGGACAAGAAGCTGGCAGGACCCCCGGCAGGAGAGTAGACGGCGGGACCTCCAACGGGACAGACATACGATTGGTAGGACTCCCGGCAGAGGAGTAGTCGACAGGGCCTCCAACCGGACAGGACATGGAGTTGGCAGGACCACCAGCGGAACCTCCAACGGACCAGGACATTGGGTAGGGACTTGAGACGTGACTCGAGAGGGGAACTAGAGAGGGAACTCCAGAGGGGACTAGAGGAAAGAGGAGGAACAAGAGGAGGAACTAGAGGAGGGACTAGAGGAGGAACTAGAGGAGGGAACTCGAGAGGGGACTTGAGAGAGGAACTAGAGAGGGGACTCGAGGAGGGACTAGAGGAGGGAACTCGAGAGGGGACTCGAGGAGGGACTAGAGATGGGACTAGGGAATTGACTAGAGGCGGGACTTGAGTAGGGACTAGAGATGGAACTCGAGAGGTGACTCGAGAGGGGACTGGAGAGGGGACTCGAGAGGGAACTGGAGATGGGATTAGAGAAGGGACTTGGGAAGGGACTAGAGAAGGGACTTGGGAACGGACTTGGGAAGGGACTAGAGGAGGGGCTCGGGAAGGGACCAGAGGAGGGACTAGAGGGGGGACTAAAGGGGGGACTGGAGAAGGGACTAGGGAAGTGACTAGAGGAGGAACTTGAGAAAGGACTTGAGAAAGGAATTGAGTAGGGACTAGAGACGGGACTAGAGAAGGGACTATGGCAGCTGGGACCAGGACTGGGGCCGGAACCATGGCTGCTGTGGCCAGAACTTGGGCTGTAACCATGGTTGCTAAGGCCGGAACCAGGGCCGGAACCATGGCCGCTGGGGCCAGAACTGGGGCCGGAACCATGGCTGCTGGGACCGGCACTGGAGCCGGAGCCGCTGGAGTACGGGCTGGAATCCTGGCCTTGCATCTTCCAGAGACCTTTTGGAGGCTCCGTGGACCTCCAAACGCCAGACGGGTTCCTGAGAAAAGGTCTGAGGTTGGAACTGGAGCCGCTGGAACCGGAACAGAGGCCTCGACCATGGCTGTGTGGGCCAGGTAATCGAGCAAGGAAACATAGCTCTGCGGGCCGGTACTGGTGCATGGATCCATGGCTGTGGAAACTGGAACTGAAGCCGGGATCATGGCTGTTGGAGCACAGGCTGGAATCCTGGCCCTGCGTCTCCGAGAAGCTTTTTGGAGACTCTGTGGACCTTCCACAGGACAGTAGTCGGATCCCAGGAAAGGGTTAGAAGCTTGTGACAATTCTTCAGGGCTACTTGTAAAGGTTTGTAGCCACTCAGGCAACAAGCTCCTGAGCCAGGGCTTGCGAGCAACCTCCCGGCGTGCCTCCTTCAAAGCAGCCTCTTTACCCCGTCTAGATGAGGCGTTCTTCCAGGTGTAAAAAATGTATTCCATAGAGTACCCAAGACATTCCGCCTGTGGGGCCAAAACATTAAAATCTGCTGAGTCCAAATTTGGTCGGTTCATTCTGTTACGCTTGGGTGAAGCAGGTAGGACTCAAATGCAGAATTTAACAAAAAACGAGCTTTATTAAATAATATAAAGCTGTGGCAAAAAAGGCAGTATCCAAAATATCCAAAAACAACGAGCAGCACAAGGAACACAGACCGTGGAATATTATGGAGGGGAAACAATGAACCGACATGGAACACAGGGGAAGACTAGACTAAATACACAGAAGGGTAATCACAGAACAAGACACAGCTGGGCAGGGGAGGAGAAACACAAGGACAACAGGTGAACACAATCGGGTAATCAGGGATGGAAACAGACAGAAAGCAGACAGGCAGGAAACGGGGGTGAACACTTTACACAATACAACAGGAAACCCAAAGACAAGAAAAACACCAACACAGACAAAACTACAAACGTGACATAACATGAGAATCGTGACATCTACACATCAGCGTTGACAAATAGGACATGTGGGATTCCTCAAGGCTCCATTTTAGGACCTCTGCTTTTTAATATATATGCTACCACTGGCTCAAATAATGAAAAACAACGACCTAAGTTATCATATCTATGCAGATGACACCCAAATGTATATAACAATTTCACCAGGAGACTATTCTCCAATTACAACACTGAGCAAGTGCATTGAGCAAATCAATGAATGGATGAGTAAGAACTTTCTCCAATTAAACAAAAACAAAACTGAGGTAATGGTTTTTGGAGCAAATGAGGAATGATTAAAAGTCATCGCAGAGCTTCTGTCAGCAGACTTCAAAACAACAAATAAAGCAAGAAATCTAGGTGTAGTGATGGACTCAGACCTGAATTTGAAAGCACTGAATGGTTTAGGACCAAATTATATTAACGATCTCCTGCATAACTATGAAATCAGTCTCAGGTCTTCTTGGACGGGTCTGCTCTCTGTTCCAAGAGTCAGAACTAAACATGGTGAGGCAGCATTGAGCTATTATGCCCCGACTATCTGGAACAAACTCCCTGAATCCGGCAGGTCCGGTGCAACTCTTACTACTTTTAAATCCAGACTGAAAACGTATCTTTTTGCCGCTGCATTTGATTGAGCTGTTCATATTTACACTGCAGTATGGCTTTTATTCATGTATTCTATACCTGTTGTGTTCATTTTATTATCTTTGCTTTTTAATGCCTGTTTTTAAATGCCATTTTATAATGTGTTTCTGCTGTATTTCTTCTTAAATGTCTTTTATTTTATTTTGTAAAGCACTTTGATTTGCCGTGTGCTGAAAGGTGCTAAATAAACTTGCCTTGCCTTGCCTATATTCTTCTTTATTTGAAATGTCATAGTGCTAGGACTGATTTTATTATTGTAAAGATATTGTTTTTTCATACAAATTCAATGTGTCGATATGTTAAAAGTATCCTATTTTAAATGATTAGTACGTTAGCCTTTGAATCTATAGACAGAAATACTGGAGGGGAAATCAGAAGTGATTAACTTCAATTCTTAGTTAATGCTTCATACTGCAGGGGACCATTTGACTGGCATGTATTTTATGTCCATCATAGTCTTACAGGGAAGAAAACAGAGCATTGTACTGAAGGTCATGTGCAAAGTAGAACAGTGTGTAAGACACCCGTAACACATTTGTCAGAAATACTATAAGAGTCGGGTACAGAATAAAAACCAAGAGTCACATGTATCAGGTAATAAAGGAAAATAAAACAAGGGTCATTTTTCATAGACTTCTATACAGCCAGGGCTCTTTTTCGTTTATAATCCTGATGTATTAAATGTCGCCTTTAAGATGCGGCATTATTCCACTGCCGTTGAAGCTGCTCACAAATAACATCTGGGGAACTCTACCTGATATTAGATGCCTCTGCTGGGACCGCTGGCAGCTCCTCCTGCCCGACTGACTGCTCCTGGTCCGCGCGGCTTTCAACACGCACATCTTCGTCAGCTGAGACGCACGACACCTTCGGCCAGCCTGGAGAGAAAACTCTGCATGGCTTTGCTAAATGCTAGGTCAATAGCAAACAAGACGTTCCTGTTAAACGACTTCTTCACCTCTCATGATCTGGATTTAATGTTCCTGACGGAGACCTGGGTCCACACCGGCGAGCAGTGGCGGCCGGCCCATAGGGGCGCTAGGGGCGCCGCCCCATCTCTTGCCACATACAAAAAAATAAAATAAATATCATACAATTGGTATCACAAAAATGTATAATCTACAATACAATCTCGTTTAAAATTGTGTTAGACGATGTCTAAAGTTACTGATAAGTCATTAGTTTATCATTACCGGGCGGAGCCCCCGATCCAAACAGCAGCAAATAGCACGTTGCAAAAGTCTCAATAGTAAACTGTGCCGCCGAAACATAATTTCAGCCAATCAGCGCTGTCAACAAGGGCGCTCACGTTGGCGCCCATGTTGCTTACGTGCGTTGACGTGAGTTGTTTTTTAGACTCGTGAGTGACCAAGGTGACGCAGTATTTGGATGAGAATGGTGTGCAGGTGGAGTCGCCGGACCTCGGTCCGCACCCAATTCCGTGCAAAAGCTACTCTCCAATCCTTTCGAAAGGAGAAGTTTGGGAGATAAATTGATACTTAAAGACCTTGGACCGGACCAACCCGATTTGTATATATCACAGCAAGCTCGTGAAAAAGACAAAACGTATCAACGAGGCTTCTCAGGCTTCTCAGGCTTCTCAGCTGGATGCAAACAGGTAAATGCTATCTTTTGTTTCCCATGCTTGCTCTTCAAACAGCCGGGGACAGATATGATCTATTCAGAAACTAGACAAAAGTTACACAAATACAAACCACAGACTGTCTGTGTCATGGAGAATACAGTCACTGGTTTATTTATGTCTGAATAGGCCGTTGTTGTGAGTGTGGACGGTCGGAGCATATATAACGTTAGCTTAGCCAAGCTCCATTCAGAAAACAAGCATTCTAAAAAGTGTTTCGCCTGCCGTCTGTCTGCAGACTTGTCAAAGCATTAATTCATGGTTTTTACTAACCGGTATCAGTATGTTGTTACGTCGGCATCATTTATAAACGTGTATTACAATTTAATCACGGTAAAATATGTTCATTTTGTTGTAGTTGTAGCTCCCGAGCCAGCGCGTCTTGTTTGAATGATGCGAGTAAATACAGCTGGCAGCTGCGGTGAAACTCGAGCGACTAGAGCGATGCGATAGGAGCGTTTAGAGCGAAGCGAATATTCGCATCGCGTCCGGTCTGAACGCAGCATAGCGAGCTCCGCGCTGCACTGGAAACGCGCCATTAGATCACCAGAAGTCCTAATTTATTAAGGGGTAATTTCTCCCAAAAAAAAAGGTTTTACTCACTATATCAACAGCCCCACCAAAAATATTTTCCACCAGCCGCCACTGCCGGCGAGTATGTACCGTTTTCTGAACTTCTTCCTCCCGACTGTACTTTCTTCAGCTCCACCCGTACCACCGGCCGTGGTGGGGGTATACAGTAGCTTCAGTGTTTAGAGCTAATCTCCAATGCCGTTTGCTTCACCCAGTAACTAGCTATGCTAGCTTCGAGTTGCAGCTTTTTGAATTGAACCCAGCCTCGCCTATACTCTGCGCAGTCGTGTATCGTCCGCCAAAGTACAATAATGATTTCATAACTGACTTTTTGTCCGGGATCATGGTGAAATATGATCGTGTTTTGATCTGCGGAGACTTTAATGTCCATGTGTGCTGCGAGTCTAAACCTCTGGTTAGGGATTTTTTAAACCTCCTCGACTCTTTCGGTCTTATTCAGTCTGTGGCTGGCCCAACACACGATCAAGGACACACCTTAGATTTAGTATTATCGTTTGGATTGTCTATCTCTGTGGATGAAATCTGTGCAGGAACGCGTATCTCAGATCATTTACCAGTTCTGTTTACAACCTCGATCCCTTCTGCGCGTTGTCTGCGTTCAATTAACCCCTTGACTGCCTCACAGTTTTCAGATGCCTTTAATACTTATCCGATTTGTAAATTAGAGGTTAACTGTGCTTTTAGTGCGGATGAGCTTATCTCTTTGTTTGATTCGACATGCACACTAATACTGGATTCCGTTGCTCCTTTTACGCTTAGACGCAACAAAGTTCTCTCAGAGCCGTGGTTCAATGATTGTACTCGCATTTAGACGCGCTTGCAGGCGTGCAGAGAGAAAATGGAAAAAGGATAAACTTCATGTCTCCTTAGAAATTCTTCGTGCTTGCCTTTCCGATTATCAGACGGCAGTCAAAGCAGCCAAAAAGAGAGTATATTTCTCTGTTAATCTCCAAAAACAGCCATTTAAACCTCAAGTTCTTTTTAATGTCCTCAACTCTCTCAACGATACATTTCTTACATTTTTTATCGAAAAAGTATCTGCTCTTAGGCTAGCCTATACTAGTGCTACGCCAGATCCTGCTCCCTTTCTGTGCCCTGCTGTCCTCGACCACTTTGAGCCTGTATCCCTCTCTTCTCTCTCGGATGTAGTCAAGCACCTGCGGCCGACAAACTGCACCTTAGACAGCATTCCCTCTCGCTTCCTTAGAGATGTTTTTGAATCAGTTGGAGCAAGTGTTTTATTGCTTGTAAACACCTCTCTTAGCTCAGGATGTGTCCCAGCTGCCTTCAAACATGCCGTGGTTAAGCCACTACTTAAAAAGAAAAATCTCGATCCCTCCATTCTCGCAAATTTCAGGCCCATCTCCCAGCTACCCTTTTTATCTAAAGCCCTGGAGCGAGTAGTCTACGCCCAGCTGCAGTCATTTTTAACCACGCATGGTATCCATGAAAAATTTCAGTCTGGCTTTAAACCTATGCATGTACTGTAAACCCTTTTAAGAGTTTTTAATGATCTGCTCTTAGCTGCCGACTCAGGCAGCCCAGCTGTCTTGGTGCTGTTAGATTTAACTGCTGCCTTTGACACTGTGGATCATAGTATCCTGTTGTCACGGCTTGAACAGTCCGCAGGCATTACAGGCTCTGCCCTTGCATGGTTCAGGTATTATTTGACGGACCGTAGTTTCTCAGTGCAGTTAGGTGCCTTCTCCTCTGCCAAAGCCCCTCTTACCTGTGGGGTTCCCCAATGCTGGATTCTGGGCCCCATCCTTTTTCTATTGTACATACTGCCCCTAGGTTCAATTCTCACAAAACATAATATCCCCTTCCATTGTTACGCTGATGATGTACAGATTTATCTGCCTCTCAATCAAAATGCCAACTCACTACAGCAGTTGAAGGACTGCTTAACAGAGATTAAATCCTGGCTGAGACAAAACTTCCTCACCCTCAATGAGAGCAAGACCGAGGTACAGTCTCCCCGGTTGATATTCTGGGCTCCCTCAATACAAATATTCTCCCCTCTGTCATGAACCTTGGAGTGACCTTCAACAGCACCATTACATTTGATAAGCAGGTTAGCACTGTAGTCAAGACCTGCTTTTTCAAAATACGACTATTGGCTAAGACCAAGTCGTTTTTATCTTTTAAAGACCTAGAAAGTGTTATTAACGCCTTTGTTACCTCGAGACTGGATTACTGCAATGTTCTGTATGTGGGTATGGACCAGGCCTCAATTAGACACCTCCAGCTAGTTCAGAATGCAGCTGCACGTCTTCTCACTGGCCATAAAAAGCGCGACCACATCACCCCAATTCTGGCTTCCTTGCACTGGCTTCCAGTTCGGTTCAGAATAGATTTTAAACTCCTTTTATTTGTTTTTAAAGCCCTAAATGGGCTGGCTCCAGCCTATATAGCCGAACTCCTCCATCGCTACACCCCAGGCGGAGCCTTAAGGTCGGCTGATCAGCTGCTGTTGATAGTGCCTAAGACCAGGCTTAAAACCTGAGGGCATCAAGCTTTTGCAGCGGCTGGCCCTAGGCTCTGGAATACTTTGCCCCTCCATGTGAGGTCGGCCCAGACCCTGGGGGTTTTTAAATCAACACTTAAAACTCACTTTTTCTCTCTGGCTTTTGTTTAATTATCTATTTATTCATTTATTTATTTAGTTCTTTATTTATTCATTTAGTTCTTTATTTTAATATTTATAACATAACATAGGATTTCATAAAGTATTTTTAAAATAGTTTATACATTATTCGAATATAGGAATAGTAGATAGGATTACTTAAAATATAGTACCTTACATCTTTTTTCCCTTTAGACCCTTGCGGTTTATTCTTACAAACCCTTACCCTTACCCACCCCCCATTTTCCCTCTGCTGCTCTATGGCCTTGTAGAGGGTAACGGGGTACAGAGTCGCTTAGATAAGCGGGAGAGTGCATCTGACGAAGATAGGTTGTTGTGATCCCTATCTCTGTTTCTTATCCTATATCTAATTGAACTGCTCGGGTCTTGATAGATTGAGTGGGGAAGTTCATGAGATCTTTCTAGAGGGTTATCAAGAATAACTTTTATCCAATGACCTTTTCCCTGTCTGTCAGTGTCTGTGTATTCTCTTGTTCCGATTAACCCAGCCAAATCTTTTTTCTTGTTTTGTACGCCGGGATCCGGAGTCGAGGCTGATCCTCTTGCTGTAGTCCTGTGTCTTGGATCCTCTATCCTGAGTTCTGGATTAAGTCGTGGACTTCGGGACGTGGCTGAACCTGTCTCTGCGGTCCTGCCTTGGGTCTCGTCATGGTGCTCCCCTGATGGCTTCCACAGGATTGTGGATTCATCTTCTTATTACAGACACATGCATTTCCTAACATTTGGTCTATATGCTGTAAAATGTATTATCTCTTCAATTTACACACAGCATCTATTGCACGTCTGTCCGTCCTGGGAGAGGGATCCCTCCTCTGTTGCTCTCCCTGAGGTTTCTCCCATTTCCCCCCCCCCCCTTAAACTGTGGGTTTTCTCTGGAAGTTTTACCTTGTACGATGTGAGGGTCTAAGGATAGAGGGTGTTGTTTTTCTCATACTGATATTCTGAACAATCTGTGCTGTTGTATTTGCTGTAAAGTGTCTGATGAAACTTCAGCTGCACTTCGGTTTAAAGGTCTTTCCAAATGTTCAGCTATGGAAAACGGACTTACGTCTCCGGAAACGCCTCCATTGGACTCCTTTGTTTACTTCCATAATAACATAGTGACATCCCTGTGTGACACTCATGATGACTGGTTGCTATGGATATGTTAATCTCTTGCTTTGTATAAATCACCACGATATAAGATATGACAGGCTTGTTGAGCTGCGGGATGTTGACATGTTGGTTGTTTAATCACAATCCATCACCTTCTGAAATATACATACAAACAAGGTGCAAAAAATCAGAACTGTCTGTTCTTAATCACAGCATTTTATTACAGAGAAACATAACAAACATACTGCACCGAAGCATCTGAACAACAACTTAGACAATGATAAAATATACAAAATGTCTCAATTTGCATGTCAAAGCCCACGTTCTGATCACCCGCATTGTCTTCAATGTGTGCCCTTGATTCGTTTTCTTAAAGAAAGAGAGCTGAAAAACATCCATCATTGGGGATTTCTAAACTCATCCTTACGCCTACATGTTAGATCAGCTTTTACCGAATAACACAATGTTTCTATAAAGTGATTGGCCATGTGCAGAAATGGTATGAAGACCAGAAATACGTCCTTACATACAATAACGCAAGATTAACGTGTTTTTGTGCTTGTACAATGGCCACTTACCAATTGAAAAAATCTGTTGTTTAAAAATGTGTCCATACTCCGATAAAGTCCTATCCATCAGAAATCTTCTCCCATTTGTCCAAGAAACGACACAGGACGTTTAACAATAAAAGCTCAAGGGCAGAAACGTTTGCAATATTGCAGGCATCTGTGCTGGACTGATCAAAAATAGCCACTGTGTAGTTACAGTATATATATATATAGATAATCGCATGATTGTCCATAGTTAATCGCGATTAATCGCAAATTAATCGCACATTTTTTATCTGTTCTAAATGTACCTTAGAGGGAGTTTTTAATAGTCTTATCATTATATGAGTGGACAAATATGCTTTATGCAAATGTTTGTTTCACTTGAACAATGACAAATATTCTCATGAATATTCTCAACACAACAACCTCTGAACATTACAAATATCCGCCTCAATTCAACCTGGAACCTCTCTCATACAATGTGTGTGCGCGTGTGCACGCACGTGTGTGTGTGTGTGTGTGTGTGTGTGTGTGTGTGTGTGTGTGTGTGTGTGTGTGTGTGTGTGTGTGTGTGTGTGTGTGTGTGTGTGTGTGTGTGTGTGTGTGTGTGTGTGTGTGTGTGTGTGGAGAGACACTGTGATGGATCGTTGGAGCTATGTGCAACTCAAGGAGGCATATGCTCGAAACGGAGCTGCCTGGACGCTGCAATCATGTTGCGCACTATCCGTCCTGCTGAGTGTGCTGACTTTTCGTACAATGTCCCACTGTCTGGCTACCTGCATAAAATCAAGTGTTTGGCGCAGTTGTCGGCGAAATGCTGCTCCTCTGTTTTCATTGAAACAGCTCCTTATATCCGTTAGCGTAGCTAGCTAGCACCAGATCCTAACAACAACAACAACAATACACGTAATGTGTGCGCGTTCTCGCTCGCACCGCACATACATCTCCCGGTCCTCCCGATGGCCAGTCCGGGCCTGCCGGTGAGCGTGGAAGTGTGGTCGGCCACAAGCGGGCGGCAGGAGCGGGGCTGTCAGCATCAGCTTGTCGATGGTATTTTAAACTCGATGCGCTCTGAAACTACGGGGCGGCCGAGGACAAAAAATACACATGCGTTAATCGCGTTAAAATAAAAAATGTTTTGCGTTAACGCGTTATTAACGCGGCAGCCCTAATTTTATATATATATATATATATGTATATATATATATATATATATATATAATCTATCAAATATATTGTACAGTTAACAAGGCGCTGATCAAAACATGGTCACACAATAACACTTGCTACAGTATGCTGATATCATCCCTTGATTCAGCAGCTTGAAAGGCATGAATTTAAATGTGCAAAACAGCCACGAATGAAGACACATAAACACTTAAATGGCATGAAAAATGCACAGGGACACACATTAGGTGTCATACAATATTTACAGAGAGGTAACAGGTTTTGTGTTCAATGCTGGGAACATGTGTACAGAAAAACACTTAGTTGGCATGGAGTCACCTCTCCTGAAGCTGATAAAGCAAGCAAGCCATCTTTTGAAAATAGTCACAGAAAGTGTTACAGCAGACTTTTAACACAGAGCTATACAACTTTCCACTCCAATTAAAGCAGAACACTTTTTTAACTTCTTATTTTATACATATTATTCCTGTGGTTCTTTATAATTATATTAGTAAACATAAACTCATCCATGACCGCTCAGACTCAAATGTGTGATGTCGTAAAGTATAAAGTCTCCAACTGCTCCAACACAGAACACTCAGGGGTAATGGATTACAATAGAACTACAAAAGAAACATGCCTTTTGGGTTTATAAATAAAATGTAATTGTCTATGGAGCTGCATGCTCAAGACTTTATACCTGATGAAGTCACAGATTTGACCACTGGTTTTCTCTTCTCTTCTTTGTGGCTTTGAGAGAGAGTAGCTCATGTTCACAATTATCATGATGGAACCTTCCTGCACCATTGAAATAAGATATTGGTGTTTTCATTTAGGTGGTGTTCCTCTTTGAGTGAGGAGAACCAAAGTAACAAGGACCTTGAAACGGACACAATGCACTTGTACAATAATACAGAAACACTCAACACTATAGTACTTTGTGATGTTTAGCTGTTTCATTAAAGCTGTAGTAGGCAAGATTTTTACTAATAATCATTTCAGTTTTAATCAAAACGTGTGGTGTGCAAAAATGGAACGTTATAATGCCCGGTTTAAACATAAATAAACATTTCCTGTACCTGCAGGAAATGTCCTATCTATACCTGCAGGAAATCTCCTCCGCTGTATTGAAATATGTCCTCGATGGCATTTTTGGTCCTGAAAAGTAATGACCTTCTAACATGTTGAGTGACAGATAAACAGAATGTGAAAGAACATACTGTAGTTGTAATGTTCCTGTCTGTTCAGGAGCTGTGAAGATAGCTGAAAGCGGTCTGAAAAGGCACTTGTGTCAGATGGAAAGAAATGAAGGTTGTTGAACAGCTGAGCTATTCATACAGGTAAAGATTCACCGTGACTCGTAAGTGATGATGATGTTGTTTACCGTAATGGATCAAAAATGCTGAAATGTATTTAGGAGTGTTGTCAAAATATAGTCCCGGAAATGCCTTTTAGGTTGGAAATGCCGACAAGCATCCACTTTTTCTATTTTCATCAGCTACTTCGATGCTTCCCCTCATGTGACATCATGTTATATATTTCTTCCTCCGCTTTTCTTTTCACTTCCTACAACCCCATGATATCCATCGATCGCTGGCTACTGTTCCGGAGGAGCTATGGATGCGGGAGAGGTGGGGGAGGTCAGGGCAGTGATGGTGGGAAGATCAGCCGGGGTTACCATGGAAGCCGCTGTGGAGTCTACCGGGGTGGTGGGTGGTCCGACTCCTGGGCTGGGGGAGAAAGGTTGAGGTGTCGGGGTGGAGCGGTGCAGGTCTGCTGCTGTGTGGGAGGTGGGCGAGCCTGGAGGGTGAGGAGAGATCTTCAGAGAGAGAGAAAAAGAGAGCCAGAGGCAGTGGAAGGGGAATAAAGGAAAAGGGCGGGAAAAGCAGTCGAGGCTCAGTTAATTCCCCTTTGGGTGGGTCTACATTATGTTAGGGCAGAGAAAGGAGGACAAATGTGAATAATTACAAGCCAATTATGCGCCATTTTGCAATGATTACCTTGAGTTTGCCGCAGTCTTTGATGCATTTTCCCTCTTTACTCCCTTTGATTCTTTTATGAAAATATCCTGATTGTATGTGTGTGCAGGATAAGCCATTATCCCCACCTTTCAGCATTTAGCAGCAGAAATAAATCTACACAACATGGAATTGTGGTAAATGGAGTTCAGGTTCGATTGTCCATTCATCATAATAAGGTGTATATTTAGGTATGAATCAAATTACAGTCACACACATGAAGGCTTCACCAGTAACAATGCAGCATGTGATCCAGAATAATTGTACCTCATTGTTAATACGCAGCTTTGTTGAAAATCGATTCTGGTTGGTCAATTACTGCATTCAGAAGCAGAATAATGCTGCTATGGAAGGAGTTCAGATTAAAGGCTCCGGAGAAGGCAACAAAGTCATTTTTGAATCAATTTATATTTATATAATTACTAGGGCCGGGACTTTAACGCGTTAATTAAGATTAATTAATTACACAAAAATTAACGCGTTAAAAAAATTAACGCATTTTAATCGCACTTTAATCGCACTTATTTTTGCACAGCGCAACGTTTCTCACTGGATGAGTTTCAGGCGTACCGATTATACTGGAGCACCAACTAACGTTCATGACTTCAGCATGGGACTTCAAACAACAACAAACCACGGTGAACAATAGTCAAACATGAACGAACAAGCTGATGAGACCGCTTTGGTCGGCCCCGTGGATGGGACATTTTGTTTTAAAAAACGGACGGATGGAAGCGTCGATAAGAGCACGGTTGTGTGCAAATTATGCAAAAAAGAATTTGCATATCACCGCAGCACATCAAGCCTAAAGTATCACCTAAATGCAAAGCATGTAGCAGCTAGCATGTAGCAGTTAGCCCGACTCCGAGTGCAAGTGTGACCCAACCCACACTCAACCAGATGACTGGTTTCAGGGCCAGGATAAGTAAGTCCACGTCTGAGAAAATAACCAACTCCCTGGCTCACTGGATTGCACTCGACTGTAGACCACTTGGAGTAAAATCCATGTGAAAATTGCTTCTCACTGTGCTCAGGTCAAATATGTATATTTGATTAAAAATGCGATTAATTTCGATTAATTAATTACAAAGCCTCTAATTAATTAGATTATTTTTTTTAATCGAGTCCCGGCTCTAATAATTACTTATGTCAATTGATTGATTTCTTAAAGGTCACCTATTAAGCCCGCGTCACACTGTCCGAAATTGACACCCGATAAAGGAAATGTTCAAATTCGGCTCTGATCGTAGCAACATCGGGCCATTCGTGAGGGCATCTTAAGCCATCGTATGACCGCCGGTGGAGTTTCTCAGGCTCCGGCAGCAACTTGTAAACATATTATGTAAATAACCCAATTTGTGTTCTGTGAAACTGAAAAGGATATAATATATTATTTTGAAGTCGAGTTGACAGGAAGTTGTTGTTGCTATGGAAACAACATTACGGAGAAAACTTAATATCTTCTACATTTGAAGACGGATAAAGTAAAGAACAAAGTCTGAAAATATCAGTACAGTATCATAGTACTTTAACATAATTGTTTTTGTTTTCGTTGCAGTTGTATGTCTTAAATGTAATGTAAATGTTGCCTTCGTGTGTGGTTCAGGGCCATCTTCATGCGAAATTCACAATTCCATATTCGTGTGTCCATCGGGTGTCAATTTCCTATTTTTCATGAGATTAACTCAAAGATCTAAAACATTTTCTATATACACAAAATAACCATTTCTCTCAAATATTGTTCACAAATCAGAAAAAATCTGTGATAGTGAGCACTTCTCCTTTGCCGAGATAATCCATCCCACCTCACAGGTGTGGCATATCAAGATGCTGATTAGACAGCATGATTATTGCACAGGTGTGCCTTAGGCTGGCCACAATAAAAGGCCACTCTGAAACGTGCAGTTTTGCTTTATTGGGGGGTCTGGGGGGGTCCAAAAACCAGTCAGTATCTGGTGTGACCACCATTTGCCTCACGCAGTGCAACACATCTCCTTCGCATAGAGTTGATCAGGTTGTTGATTGTGGCCTGTGGAATGTTGGTCCACTCCTCTTCAATGGCTGTGCGAAGTTGCTGGATATTGGCAAGAACTGGAACACGCTGTTGTATACGCCGATCCAGAGCATCCCAAACATGCTCAATGGGTGACATGTCCGGTAAGTATGCTGGCCATGCAAGAACTGGGATGTTTTCAGCCTCCAGGAATTGTGTACAGATCCTTGCAACATGGGGCCTTGCGTTATCATGCTGCAACATGAGGTGATGGTCGTGGATGAATGGCACAACAATGGGCCTCAGGATCTCGTCACGGTATCTCTGTGCATTCACAATACCATCAATAAAATGCACCTGTGTTCGTCGTCTATAACATACGCCTGCCCATACCATAACCCCACCACCACCATTAGCCACTCGATTCACAACATTCACATCAGAAAACCGCTCACCCACACAACGCCACACACGCTGTCTGCCATCTGCCCTGAACAGTGAAAACCGGGATTCATCCGTGAAGAGAACACCTCTCCAACATGCCAGGTGCCATCGAATGTGAGCGAACCGGAGTCAGTTCGAGACCCCGATGAGGACCGATGAGCTTCCCTGAGACGGTTTCTGACAGTTTGTGCAGCAATTATTTGGTTATGCAAACCGATTGTTGCAGCAGCGTTCCGAGTGGCTGGTCTCAGACGATCTTGGAGGTGAACGTGCTGGATGTGGAGGTCCTGAGCTGGTGTGGTTACACGTGGTCTGCGGTTGTGAGGCCGGTTGGATGTACTGCCAAATTCTCTGAAACGCCTTTGGAGACGGCTTATGGTAGAGAAATGAACATTCAATTCACGGGCAACAGCTCTGGTGGACATTCCTGCTGTCAGCATGCCAATTGCACGCTCCCTCAAAACTTGCGACATCTGTGGCATTGTGCTGTGTGATAAAACTGAACATTTCAGAGTGGCCTTTTATTGTGGCCAGCCTAAGGCACACCTGTGCAATAATCATGCTGTCTAATCAGCATCTTGATATGCCACACCTGTGAGGTGGGATGGATTATCTCAGCAAAGGAGAAGTGCTCACTATCACAGATTTTTTCAGATTTGTGAACAATATTTGAGAGAAATGGTTATTTTGTATTTATAGAAAATGTTTTAGATCTTTGAGTTCATCTCATGAAAAATGGGAGCAAAAACAAAAGTGTTGCATTTATATTTTTGTTCAGTGTACATCAAGGGGGTCATGTTTGTTTTTCATTGCGATGAAAAGGTGAATAATTATGACATGGTTAGTTATGGAAGTTATTGGTTTAGGTAGTTAGTTGTTAGGGTCTTTGGTTAGTCTTTTGTGCTTTGTAAATTATTAATGTTATTTCAAAATACATGCTGTTTCTCTAATCTAGACAATGCTTAAGTAAACTAATATTTTAAATGCAATATGCTTAGTGTCTGGGCCCAAATTTCACATTTCCCCACATGTTCTTATAATTTAGGGCTGTCAATCGATTAAAATATTTAATCGCGATTAATCGCATGGATGTCCATAGTTAATCGCGATTAATCTCAAATTAATCGCACATTTTTTATCTGTTCTAAATGTACCTTAGAGGGATATTTTTCAAGTTTTTAATACTCTTATCAACATATGAGTGGACAAATATGTGTGTGTGAGACACTGTGATGGATCGTTGGAGCTATGTGCAACTCAAGGCATATGCTCGAACGGGAGCTGCCTGGCTGCTGCAATCATGTTGCGCGCACTATCCGTGCTTAGTGTGCTGACTTTTCCTACAATGTCCCACTGTCTGGCTACCTGCATAAAGTCAAGTGCTCGGCGAAATGTCGCTCCTGTTTTCATTGAAACAGCTCCTTATATCCGTTAGCGCAGCTAGCTAGCACCAGATGCTAACAACAGCAATACATGTAAAATATGCCTCGCTCGCTCGTGCCACACATATACACACCCTCCCGGTCCTCCATTTCGATGGCCAGTCGGTGCCTGCCGGTGAGCGTGGAAGTGTGGTCTGCCGGTGTTATGCCGTAGGTTGAAGCCTTGCCGTGGATTGAATCCCTGTTCGCGGGGACGCGCAAAGGTGACGTCATCGCCTGTATTGAGCGTTCGCTGTTTTCTAAGCTTTTTTCACCCTTTTCTCTCTTTTGAATGATATATCAGATTAAACAGCAAACGGCTGAATAGATAATGTGCATACAATTGCGAGGAGGCTCGTTTTAAGGACACGTTTTTCAGATCTGTCACAATCTTCGTATTGGAATAAACTTAAGTTTTTGAGTGTATTCTTTCACACAAACATACGGGTATTGGGCCGAGTGCGACACCGTACTTCCGGAATCCGCCATTTCACGTGAGGTGCAAGCAGAATATCATAGTCTATTGCCTTAATCAATATCTAGTCAACTCTAAAATACCACATATATGCAATGGCATGATAATATTATTGTGACAAGTGGGGTATTCACCTGGTGTTTCCAGAAATTAGACGTAGATGCAGCCAAAATCGACGAAGGCCACTTTCAAGGTTCGTTTTGCCATACATCTGCAGGCAGTCTGTAAAGGCAATCCGACAACCCACACAGCTCTAGTTTACGCTGGTAACGACCTAGAGCACACCCCTCAAGTCCAGAGATGTAATCCGAAGACATGCAGCGATTTCTTCGGTCGTTAATTCAGAAAAAAAAAACTAGTGCGCTCTGCCAGGCTACTTTAGCTAGCTGTTTATATTAGCACCTCCAGGATATTAGCACCTCCAGGAAAATGGCGTATTTATATATATATATATGGCGCGTGTTGCATTGTGGGTAGCTCGTGACGTCACTGTGTGAAAGAATAGTCCCACTCTGCTATGTTCCTCCTTCCTACAGAACAGACAATGACAGGATAATATGTGATTTGTCAGTATAGTCCTATTTCTTAAAACCTTCTCTGTTGTTTAAGTGTCTGATAACCATGAATAGTAAGCAATGATATAACAGTAATGATATCACATATGATGTCAGACACTGTGTTATTTTCAATCAAGCCTAAAAGATAATGTGTTTAAACTGGCTTCACTCGCTTGAATTGCTCCTTTGAATATCATTTTTATATATTCCTACTCAACACATGTTTGTATTGTAATGCCACGCATATTTTTTTTAAATTGTATTTAAAGTGACATTGAATGCTTTGAAAGGTGCCCTAAAATAAAGTGTATTATTGATCTTATATCTGTGCCTCTATTACATTACATTTCATCATCACACTATTAATGTTCCTTATTTTAGACTAGGTTAATCCTGGTGTCAATAGGGAAGATCTGCACTGTTCTCTATATAACATGTTCAGAGCAGGTATTTCTCCTGCCGGATTTGGAACCCCCCCTATATCTTTGTCCAGGATAGTCACAACTTCACCAAAATCACACTGGTGCTTGCTGTTCCCCTCTAGGTTGTGCTCACAAAAGCATTTTACTCTGGGCCTAGCAGGTACAAAACTAAAGAGGGGCTTCCAAATCCGGCAGCACCAACACCTGATCTGCCGGATATGGAAGCCCCTCTTTAGTTTTGTACCTGCTAGGCCCAGAGTGAAATGCTTTTGTGACCACAACCTAGAGGGGAACAGCAAGCACCAGTGTGATTTTGGTGACATTGTGACTATCCTGGCCAAAATTACAGGGGGCGCTTCAAAATCCGGCAGCTCTAACAACTGCACTGCCGGATATGGAACCTCCGCTTTAGTTTTTCAACTGCTGGGCCCAGAGTGAAATGCTTTGGTGAGCATAAACTAGAGGGGAACATGCAATACCAGTGTGATTTTGGTGACGTTGTGACTGTCCTGGACAAAGTTGTAGGGGGGGGGGGGTGCCATATCTGGCAGGAGAAATACCTGCTCTGCTGAACATGTTATAGAGAACAGTGCAGATCTAAAATAAGGAACATTAATAGTGTGATATAGGCACAGATATAAGATCAATAATACACTTTATTTTAGGGCACCTTTCAAAACATTCAATGTCATTGAAAATGACATTCAAAGGAGCAATTAAAGCGAGTGAAGCCAGTTTGAACACATTATCTTTTAGGCTTGCTTGAAAATAACACAGTGTCTGACATATGTTATATCATTACTGTCATATCATTGCTTACTATTCGTGGTTATCAGACACTTAAACAACAGAGAAGGTTTTAAGAAATAGGACTATACTGACAAATGACATATTATCCTGTCATTGTCTGTTCTGTAGGAAGGAGGAACATAGCAGAGTGGGACTGCACTCAAAAACGGAAGTTTGTTCCAATACGAAGATTGCGACTATCTGAAAAGTGTCCTTAAAACGAGCCTCCTCGCAATTGTATGCACATTATTTATTCAGCCGTTTGCTGTTTAATCTGATGGGAAATATATCATTCAAAAGAGAGAGAAAAGCTTATTAAACTAGACGAACGCTCAATACAGGCGATGACGACCCGCGAACAGGGCTTCAACAGGGCTTCAACAGGGCTTCAACAGGGCTTCAATCTACGGCAAGGCTTCAATCTACGGCACAACACCGGGTCTGCCACAAGCGGGCAGCAGGAGCGGGGCTGTCAGCATCAGCTTGTAGAATGTATTTTAAACTTGATGCTCTCTGAAACTACGGGCGGTCGAGGAAAAAAAATACACATGCGTTAATCGCGTTAAAATAATTAGTGGCGTTAATTTTTAACGCGTTAACTTGACAGCCCTAAATTGAACCTATATTTCTAAAAATATCCAGAGCACTCTCATACAAATCCTCTAATTGGACAAGTGCTGTGCTCCAGGGAGTCTAAGCTGTTTCCTCCCCCAACCTCCCTTCCTGATGTACTAACACACACACACACACACACACACACACACACACGCCTGTTGATTAAGTTCAATGTGTTTAAATCTGCATAATTATTCCTGCCAAACCTGATGCATCACACTAATTGGTGGTGGTGGTGGTGGTGTGTGTGTGTGTGTGTGTGTGTGTGTGTGTGTGTGTGTGTGTGTGTGTGTGTGTGTGTGTGTGTGTGTGTGTGTGTGTGTGTGTTTAAAAGTGTTGTTTACTGTCTACTGTTTCAATGGAGTCAGAGTCAGTCACTTGGATAAGAGTTAGTAAAAGATCAAGGTTTGACTTGAAGTGTGTTATTGTTATGTTAATGAAGATTCTAATGCAAAGTTGAGATTTGGTTATCTCAGCTATTTGGTTATCTCAGCTATCTCATATGTATAAAACTTAGCCAAGGCCACCTCTTGTGCAGACTTTGACTATGAATTTGTTGAAGACAAAATAAAATGTAATCAAGGAGAATATTCTTATTGACAATGATGCTTTGTTGTGTGGAAATGTCATTTTGAATAGATCAGGCATGTTTCCCCCCAAAATCCGCCAACAAACACACACGCACATACACACAACAACAATATACACACAGATGCACACCGTACCTGGCTGCTCTGGGGGTAGTGGTAGGCCTGGTTTCGTTGGGAGAAAAGGACGCAGTCGTGTGCCGTGGATTTCTCCGTGCGAGGAGCGCTGGGGTCGCCGTCATCCACACCGTTGGTCTTGCATCGCACAGTCCCCACGCTCAGAACCTGCAGGGCCACAACAACATAAATGGTGTCATCCTCAAATATTGGGATATCATTTTCTTTTAGCATCTTTCATATTGTTCTAATGACATACAAATTACGAAAAAGTGGACAATTGCATTGAAAGTTGGTCGTCTATGAGATCAGTCTGTTCATCTCAGTGTCCTTGGGTCATAATGTCTGGGATAAAGCACCGTGTATTGCTGTCGTTCTTGATACTACCAGCAGACAGCGCCAAAGTAAAAACCTCACAAATACCACGCTAAAAGAAGAAGTTTGTTGCTAGCTGGGTTCATAGATATATATAAACACTAGAGAGGCTTCTCAATACTCAAATTTCCCCTCCTCGACTCCTCGGTCCTCCGGTAGTGACCCGGAAATGAATTTCAGCGCGCCATTTTGAAGGACGTCTCATTTCTCTAAATGCACACCGAGGACCGAGGATCGAGCGTTGAGGAGGCTCTCTGGAGGAGCTATAACCGAGGATACACTGATGGTTCCTCCACGGCTCCTCCGCGGATGCATTTCCGGGAACGGTGGAGGCGTGACGCACGGCCGGACTTATCTCAGCCAATGACAGCTCTGCATGCATCCCCTGGATATTATTTTAGAACCTGCTCTCATCGCAACGCGATGTTTACAGTGATAACAGCTGTGAGGTCCGTGCAGAAAGCAGAGCACTGTGTAAAATATATATCACTCAGTATAACAGGCCTACTCTCTTTATTTGTTTTAGTTTAGTAGATATCTACAAACAAAGAGTCGATATTTTTCTAAGACCATTTAGTGCTTCACATACTAAAATACACAACGGCTGTAGCCTGATTATGCTTTAGGAGCTGTAGGTGTGTGTGGTACAGTGTGTAGGTGTGTGTGTGGTACAGTGTGTAGGTGCGTGTTGTACAGTGTGTAGGTGTGTGTTGTACAGTGTGTAGGTGTGTGTTGTACAGTGCGCAGATGCGGTGGACAGACAGGTCTCAGTTGGTTTGGTGTCCTCTTCTTACTTTTAATACGTGTAAATACAACTTTTGGCCCGTAATTTCAATTCTCCATTTCAGCGACCAGAGAGAGGGGGAGGGGGGATATATCCAGTCTCTGATTGTGTTACGTTATTATGAGAGTGCTCTCATACTTTAAATTGCATATATTTATATAAATATATTTGTGTGTGTGTGACCGCATGCATCTGTAGCCTGTTATTGTCTCATTATACCGCACTGTCAATGAATTCAAAGTAAATATGTGGGGGAACAATGTTCAGCTGATCTAACAGAGATTATAAAATATGACAAAATACTCGACAGCTGATGCAGCTGTTGCCACGTAATAATGAACGGACGTCGCTTTAATATGACCGCTCAGAGGAGAGGAGTTCTCATTTCTTTAAACGTCTGCTGCTTCCCCTCCTCTCTCCTCGGTTCCCCTCCTCGGTCCTCCGCTCGCATCTCCTGTGGGCGGAACTATAGAGGCTTCTCAATACTCAAATTTCCCCTCCTCGACTCCTCGACTCCTCGGTCCTCCGGTAGTGACCCGGAAATGAATTTCAGCGCGCCATTTTGAAGGACGTCTCATTTCTCTAAATGCACACCGAGGACCGAGGATCGAGCATCGAGGAGGCTCTCTGGAGGAGCTATAACCGAGGATACACTGATGGTTCCTCCACGGCTCCTCCGCGGATGCATTTCCGGGAACGGTGGAGGCGTGACGCACGGCCGGACTTATCTCAGCCAATGACAGCTCTGCATGCATCCCCTGGATATTATTTGAGAACCTGCTCTCATCGCAACGCGATGTTTACAGTGAGAACAGCTGTGAGGTCCTGCAGAAAGCAGAGCAGTGTGTAAAATATATATCACTCAGTACAACAGGCCTACTCTCTTTATTTGCTTTAGTTTAGTAGATATCTACAAAGAGTCCATATTTTTCTAAAACCATTTAGTGCTTCACATAATAAAATACACAACGGCTGTAGCCTGATTATGCTTTAGCAGCTGTAGGTGTGTGTGGTACAGTATGTAGGTGTGTGTTGTACAGTGTGTAGGTGTGTGTTGTACAGTGTGTAGGTGTGTGTTGTACAGTGTGTAGGTGCGTGTGTTGTACAGTGTGTTGTACAGTGTGTAGGTGCGTGTGTTGTACAGTGTGTAGGTGCGTGTGTTGTACAGTGTGTAGGTGCGTGTGTTGTACAGTGTGTAGGTGCGTGTGTTGTACAGTGTGTAGGTGTGTGTGTTGTACAGTGTGTAGGTGTGTTGTACAGTGCGCAGATGCCGCGGACAGACGGGTCTCAGTTGGTTTGATGTCCTTACTTTTAATACTTGCAAATACAACTTTTGGCCCGTAATTTCAATTCCCCATTTCAGCGACCAGAGAGAGAGGGGGGGGGGGGGGTATATCCAGTCTCTGACTGTGTTACGTTATTATGAGAGTGCTCTCATACTTTAAATTGTATATATTTATATAAATATATTTGTGTGTGTGTGTCCGCATCTGTAGCCTGTTATTGTCTCATTATACCGCACTCTCAATGAATTCAAATAAAATATGTGGGGGAACAATGTTCAGCTGATCTAACAGAGATTATAAAATATGACAAAACACTCGACAGCTGATGCAGCTGTTGCCACGTCATAATGAACGGACGTCGCTTTAATATGACCGCTCAGAGGAGAGGAGTTCTCATTTCTTTAAACGTCTGCTGCTTCCCCTCCTCTCTCCTCGGTTCCCTCCTCGGTCCTCCGCTCGCATCTCCTGTGGGCGGGTCTAAGTCTCGAGGAGGGGAGTCGAGGAGGGGAGTCGAGGAGGGGAAATTTGAGTATTGAGAAGCCTCTTAAGTCTCGAGGAGGGGAGTCGAGGAGGGGAAATTTAAGATTTGAGAAGCCTCTTATATGACTCACCCGCGCTGCTGGCCAACGGAGACCGACGTTGCCACTTGGCCGCCATCTTGCTACAGGGAGTTCTCTCATTCATAACATTATGGTTTACTATTTAAATAACCATAGCTTGCTCAATTTTCAACCAATTTTCAAACGGTTTGGTTTTTTATAAACATCAAAGATGTAGTTATGATACTGCATACTTATAATCATGGACTTTCATATGAAAATAACATTAATCAGATAAAGCAATAGCTATACACACACACAAGGTATTTATATTAAATATTTGCCAGTGTATATATTTCCATTTATTTTATTATATTGTTAATATTTAAAATAAATTATAAAATTAAAATACATTTATATTTTATATATAAAAATCGGTCTCATGTTACCACTCTGTAAGCCAAGAGTTGTTAATTTAGCAATGCCTTAGCTTTAAGAACAGGGACACAACTAATGACAATAGCATATGTCAGTATATTATTTAGATATTCACACCTTTATCAGAAGAACCAAACCAACATAAAATGTGCTCACAGACAGGCCAATTCTGTCTAATTTATTACAATTATTTTTGACATGAGATCTTTATATAGATTGCAGACAGACAGACTGCGGTGATTAGAGAATCCGTAGGCTGCACAAAAGTCCGGCATAGTCAGGTACTTCTGTAAACACAAAGCCAGCAAATTCCTGTATCATAATGCAAGATGTTTTTAACAAGCCAAACCACTTGGAAGAAATCATGTGTAACTTAAGTTGTGTTGAAAAGAAAGAGCAGTTCTGCCTCTCCCACTGGTGTAAAGTTGCTGGGTCAACTTTGTAATACTAGGTCTCACTGACAGCCTCTTGTTATTAGCCAGCTAATAAATACAACCACATACACAAAGAAAAGCTGCAATTTCAACATGTCCAAGCATCCTGTATCATAGCCATGCTAATCATGTTTATAATAAACCAACCCGTTTGTAAATCAGTCAAGATTTCAGTGAGTTAAGAGTATTTTTGTGCAGATCACTCACCTTACAACAGCTACCATAATGCGAGTCAGAGTAACTGTTAACTGTAGCAAGATGGCGGCCGGTCAGCTACGCTGGAAAATCTCCCATGAGCCATCTAGTGTTTATATATATATCTATGGCTGGGTTGACTGAAAATTTAAAAAACAGCTAAATGTAAAGCTCTTCAACCCCAACTTTTACACCAGGTATTGTCAGTTCTATTGAGTTGTCCTCAGGTTTTCCTTTGATAAAGGTTTCTCATATGAGTTACGTGATTTGTGGAGTCTATTTTTATATAACATTACAAGACTGATTCTTATTATTACATTATGCTTATTGTGCTCATGAGATTGCTATGACTATAGAATAAATAGACACAATCACTAATCCCAGGTTCTGATGGGTTAGATACCAACGAGGGGAATAGTCAGAAGAAAGTTTAGCTTGCAATATTGAAAGTAGCAAAGTCGAGTGCAAAGACTGAGAGAACACAAAGAGGTAGTCAGAACAGCACATCGCACCGGCCTTGACTTTGTATGGGAGCCGCGCTCCCCCGCAAAGCTAGGAAGCAACATTATGGTTTCCCGCTATATCTGAAGAAACGTTAGAGAAAACAAATTAGTATGATGGTGCCAGAGTAGGGAGGGACTTCCACAGGCCGGCCGAATGCTGATTGGAGGATCGTGTTGCCAAGAGACTCTATTGCGGCTTTCACACCAGCGCTTTTCAGTTTCTAGCTCCGAGCGGGCGCTTTTCTGGTTCAGCTCCGGTTTCCCTTTTCAGCTCCCGCTCTGTACACACCGCCCACTGGCGCCCCAGAGCTGCCCCTGCTGCGTCATGACGTCACCGTTTACATCGCTGATTTGCTCCCCAACGGCACCCATTACGGTGCTCACAACAACAACAACAGCGTTGGGTCGATGATCGTGTTGCTTTTAATCACACGAAGCCAGAATAAATTGAATAACGACTTCTCCAACCTTATACTTTGCTCCAGAGTGCCGTGGTTCATTGTTTATTAATGTGTTTCTGCAGCATTTACCGACCGCTGCAGTGCTGGCTGCTCTTCCACGGGAGTGTATTCTCCCGTTAGCTCCCGGTTAGCTCACACTGCAGCGGCCGCTCTAAAGTATTCACTGTCCGACTCACACAAGCAGCTGATGCATATCCCCAGTTCCCCTTAGCCCAAGTGAATGTGTGTCAGTCTGAATTGACACTGTTTGGTATCACAACGCTGTTATGAAAGTTTCTCTGGTATAAAACGGGTGATGTTAGCATAGCAACCGAAGCTAAACTGACTACTTGCATCCGATAGCTCCAATAATACAAAACAACACGTCTGCCTCTCTCCACAATGATCGATAACAGTGAACGGATGGTCAAAGTAAGGTACAAATAAACAGAATCACACGAAGCCTGGTTAGTGTTGCCTGACTTTATAAAGTGTGTTTATAGGCACTACTGCTTGTAGGCAGGCATAACAGTGTTCAGGGGAGGTGGGTTTAGTTTCCTGCACGCCTCGACGTAAGAGAGACGTAAGCGACGTCGCCTCTTAGCTCCAAAGCTCTTGCCTCTGGACCGACAATTTTTTGGAGCTGGAAATGAAGCGGATTCCGGAGCTAAGAGCCGGCGCCGCTGCGGTGTGAACAGGAAAACCCGGCGCTTTTCAGGCTCTAGCTCCGAGCCGGAGCTGAAAAGGCGCTGGTGTGAAAGGGGCATATCTGAGTCTGCGCACCAACCAAAGTGAACCAAGTCTAAACCGCGGTATCTCTTCATCTGTCTTGACCAATCATAAATGCACGGGCAGCGCCCTGTGTAATAAAATGTATTGTCGCACGCAACACACTCTCACTCCCTAAGCGTCCAATAGCGACGTTTGGTCAGTGTCCGTGGCGTCCAATTGTGACGCTCCTAGGCTCCTTCAGCGTCATAAAGGGACGCAAATAACAACACACTCTCACTCCCTAAGCGTCCAATAGCGACGTTTGGTCAGTGTCCGTGGCGTCCAATTGTGACGCTCCTAGGCTCCTTCAGCGTCATAAAGGGACGCAAATAGCTTTCAACTGATTGCAATGTATTCCCATCTGCGTCGGGATTTGACACTCATAGAAGCACGGCATTCGTTTATGTCGGCTGCCCTTAAAGGTAATGTGAGCGTCCATTCCCAGGAGTAAAGGATGGCAGAAGACACTACACTACCCAGAATCCCCAGCTATCGTTTGGACTACACCATGTGCTCTGTTTGACAAACCCCGTGATAGTCCTCAAGCTCTGTGATTGGAGAGTGTGCTCCGAGGGTTAAGCCGATTCTCGAACAGCACTTGAAATGGGATGGAACCACGGCAGACTGTCCAAAACTGGATTTGAACGGGTCCACCGCGTCCCCCCTTCCCCACCCCGTCCCCAGAACTACACATGCTGGCTATTCTGTTTCGCAACATGTTCTCTATGGCACGTCTCTACTGGGAGTTGTAGTTTTAAAAGACGTTTTCGTATTTCCCATAATAAGAAGTTGCCAGTATTAAACTGTGTACATCCTTGGAGGTTTAGGGGACAGGAAACACTCAAATTTAAAACATATAATTAATAAATGGGTGAAAATTGCTTGTGCCCATTATGGGCAGTATTAATATATATACCCACATGCCAGCTAAGGTCAGAAGAGCTTTATTTAACAGCTGGTCTTATGTGTGTGACCCCTGTGAAAACATTACATTACATTAATTGATAAGCCTGAAACATGCACTTGTCAAGGTTCAGAGGCACATTTTGCAAATATGGCAGTAGCCATCGATCAGCTTAAGATAAGATATACTTTATTGATCCCAAGTTGGAACATTTGCGTTACATCAGCATGTGTAACAGTTAAATATGCAGTTGTGTTTATTTGAAAATCATTTAGTATAATCACACAAATTCTGTGTTTTATATTCAACAATTCTGTGTTCTTTATTTATTGATTGTTCAATACCTGACAAGGCCGGAGATGAAATATCTACATACATCTTATAAGAGTATAATACATTATGTATAATATCAGTTAAAATAAGTGCTTCAACATAGTTAACATTGCTGGAGGTATGCACAAATATTGATACATGTCTTGTAATGCACTATTGAGGAACCTGCAACCCAAGTTTTTCATTCAGTGCAGAACTACACCACAGTTGTGTAGGCCTATGATATGTCAATAAACCTTAGAAAATCATGAAATCTTGAAAGGGATGTGCAAAATAGTCATTACATACACTCTTTAATTAACTATTAGTAGAGAATAACGAGTAATGAATATACTTTATAGGGACATAATAAAAATAATTAAATTCAATAACATGCTTTAACCACCAGGTGTCCCTTTATATCAGCTGTGCACCTTTATGGTGTAAATACAGCCTATCTACCAATTGGATCAAATATAAAAGTGAGCCGAATTAGTGTTGATACTGCAAGGAGACGTATTGTGTGAAAAGAAATGTAAGATGTTGTTTAATGGCTGATATATTTATGATCCACATCACGTTTTCAGTTTCTCATGTTTGTCTTCTCATCAGGGCTCTATAAATACAGAACTACGGCAGATATGTAATATGTAATGCAGCCGAACCGTGTATTACAATGCCGTTATGTGATGACTTTCAAAGAGAAAAGAAAGCACACTCGGAATAAAGTATTATTATTATTTGTTAAAAATGTTTTCGGTCTGTTTCCGGTATTTGTTAATGACGATGTGCTGTGAGATGTGAGACTGGAATTGCACAGGGGGGAAATAACGTAGGCTATCTTTAGATGCGGATTTTGTTAAACTAATATGTTTAGGCTGTGGACCAACACTATACATTGACGGGGAAGGGGGTAGCAATAAAGATAACACCATTAAACAGTTACACAACATAACAGAAATAATATCGATAGCAGCGTCCCTAGCAACCACCTTGGTAACAATGAAAACGTCGCGATTTCCTGAAGTAATCTTCGTAATAACTAGCAAACTAAAGATCATGTACATCCACTGCACACATAATCTGAAATAACAACTCATATTTCTCGCATCAAATTACATCAAAACGCATTTTAATGGCCAAACTAACTTTAAAATAGGCATTTTCTACCGAGAATAAAACGAATTTTGGCCATGTTTTCTTTTTCTGCAGGGAGAAATTTGACGATCATGTGACATAGACGCCAGCCATCGGAATGAATGGTGAAAAAAACGGGGTTTGTCAAACAGAGCACATGGTGTAGTCCAAACGATAGCTGGGGATTCTGGGTAGTGTAGTGTCTTCTGCCATCCTTTACTCATAAAAAATATTTGTTTCTCCGAATCGAAGGGGAAAAATACAAAAGCATTGCACACAATTTAAACCAATCAATGTTGTGTAATTAACAAGGATAATCCGGTGTTTTTTAGTCGATGAGTAGTGCAGATATCACTGTAAATCAATCGACAGTAAGAGGAATACTTACTTCCGGGTGTACAATTCTCCGTTATCCAATGGGAATGGACGCTCACATTGCCTTTAAGGGCAGCCGGCATAAACGAATGCCGTGCTTCCATGAGCGTCAAATCCCGACGCAGATGGGAATACATTGCAATCAGTTGAAAGCTATTTGCGTCCCTTTATGACGCTGAAAGAGCCTAGGAGCGTCACAATTGGACGCCACGGACACTGAGGGAGTGAGAGTGTGTTGCCGCACGAGGTTCGTGGCTCTTGACAGATTTGGTGGTTACAGATTACAGTTTTGCTGCCTGTGATTCCCAAAGACGTGATGAGTCCTTGGCCAAGTAATATATATCTTTTGCTCTCTTTACAATAAATAGTTAAACTTAGAAGTTGTCTGTCTTTTCTGGAATTCTGAACCCAACAGCTTCAACAATTAAAATCCTATATTCCATTAAATAATGGAGCCGTTCAAGTCAATGCATTATCCCCAAAATAAGGTCCTACACATATTTCACCATGTTTTTAAATGTAAAGGGCTTTTCATTTAAAAAAGCAAGAGGTTCCACAACGCACATGCGCTGCTGACGTAGGCATCGTAGCCAGGACGAAAGAATCAAAAGTAAATATAGTTGTACAAACTATTTTGCTCTTGTAAACCACATTAAAATATAGTAAGCATAATGTCATTCAAAAGTGATTTCATTAAAGGATAGGCCTACATGTTTAATGATAACATTGACCAATCCCTTTAAAAATATAATAAATAAAACTAGTATGACAAATTACAAGGTACTGTTCCTTTAAGGCAGTGGTTCCCAACCTTTATTCCCAAGAGCCCCCCCAAATGACTCCTGTTGGAAGTTGCGCCCCCCCCCCCCCCCCCCCCCCCCCACACACACACACAAGGGGGGGGGGGCTCAACAGCGGTAATTAAAGTTTAAAAGTCTAAAAACATGCTACAACTACTGTCACAAACTGGATGAATGTGAAGTATTTTGTTAAAGGAGGATGAAAGCGTAATTAAGGAGCACTATTGGAGTGACTTTGATGGTTATTGGACTCAGGATTAATTCATTTGGATTCCCGCTGTATGAAGAAATGAAAGGACGGCGCAAGTGGAAACAATTCACAAAGGGATTAAACTGTTTAAAACACATGCTCAAAGTAAGCCGGATTTTGCCGATGTGTTTATGTGGATTCAAAAGTCGTAAATAATCTACAAAATGGAGGAGACCGATCTGATCGGAGCAACTGTGACAAATAATCCAACTGAAACCGGCATGGACAATGACTATGTTTTAAAAATGCGCTTATCCAGAAAAGCCCGGTTTGGACAATTTACGGGCAGAAGAAACATTTCTATTAATGAAAGAATTATACATTTCTGTCTTTTTATGCCTTTAATACTAACTTGAATTTTTATTGAAATTAATTAATCAATTATTTTGTATATTTTATTGTAATATAGAAACAAGGCTTTTATTGACAATCATGTATTGCGTTACAATTATATGTAAAAAAAAAAAGGTAAAAAATACCATCCACGCGGTCGGGAAACCCAGTAGACGGTATAGAACATTAACCAACGGTGTTTTGGTGAGTCAAACCTTTTCATAGAAAAGTTTTGTATGAGTGATTTAATGTTAGCTTCATTGTTAGCATTTCATGTTGTTGAACTGTAAGGGAAGCTATGAACATGGCTTGCAATGTCCTGTATTTGTTGTTTTGTTTGGCTGAAACTACGTGGCTTTAATGTGTATTTTACAAGGGGAAATATGTGTTATTTTGTGTGAACAGGATAAATCACAGGTGTAGAGGAGCTGTAAAGCTGCCATTTTGAGCCCCATTATAAGCTGTATTGACAAAAGAGCTAAGTTTGCAGTAGTTTTGAAGATGTAATAATTATATAATTTATATTGTTAGTTTATATTATATTTATATTCTTTCATGACCTGTCGTACAGGTGAGGTTTTTTGGAATGGATAAGAAAGTTGATGCGAGTGAGAGGACAACACACACACACGTGCTCTGATACAAGATGGCGAGCCAGACCCACGGACTGCTTTGATCTTCGTGCCAGTGAGAGGACTTGCTGGTTTATCAAGAGACAATAGCTGAACTCACTGCCAGAGTGGTAGGAGTATTGAAGAAATTATAAGGTTGGAACTGGATTTAAGTTACTGGATTTAAAGAGACACTATATATTGTACTCTAGGTTTTCATTTGTCATTTGATTTCATTGATGGTACAATTGTGTTTTTTTCATTGAATTAGATATTTTACAGATAGCATTGCCCAAGATAAGAAGTGTTACACTCTGCAGTTTGCTTTTCATGTTAACGCACTACCAATCATTGTCAGATAACCCTAGGAAGATTATTTCCCCTTTAGACAGGACCGCTAGTTGTTTCCACCTGCTCTCAGTCATTACGCTAAACTAAGCTAAAGGGCTACTACCTGTAGAGACATGACAGTGGTATTGATCTTCCATCCATATCCCTGCAAGAAAGCAAAGATGTATATTTCCTAAAATGTCAAACTACTTGTTCAACCTTCGCCTTGAGGATATTTAACCTACCTTTCTGAAGCTCTGCCTGAAGTTGTCTGACAGGAAGCTGTAGAGCACCGGGTTGGCACAGGAGTTGGCGTAGGACAGGCTGACAGCGAAGAAATAGATGCCGGCACTGATGCTGGACTCTGGGATGATGGCTACCAGATTGACTATGTTGATGATGAAGAACGGCAGCCAGCAGAGCACAAACACCACCACGATAACCACCACCATCCGCGTCACCTTGCGCTCCGAACGCCGACGCTTGGTGAAGCCCGCCCGTACCCCTGATGACTTAATCTGCACCCATTGAATGATGATTGAAGGGATACAAATGTTGGTAAAATGTTGAGGATGATTGAAATGATCAATATTTAATAACAGCACAAGAACACACATTTGTACACACCTTGATAATGATAAGCAGGTAGCAGAGGCAAATGATGAGCAGGGGTCCAAAGAAGCCCACTGTGGCAGTGTAGAGGATGAAGGCTGTTGACCACGCATTCTTTGGCTCTGGCCAGTTCATGTTGCAGGAGTTAAATGTCTCCTATAAAGGACATAGAATTAACCTGAGTAAAACAAATACAAATTGCAATTATCTGCTCAGTCAGACTGGGAGCAAAACACGGTAAACAATAGATTTCAATTGAAACTATAAAGCGTATTCATAATGCAGAAAGGGATGTTAGGAGAAATTCCAATAACATTATCTGCTTTCTCAAGAAAGCACATTTTGCTTTGTGGATGACATTTCCAGACTTTATGTTGTTACATTTTGTGTTTGCCTAGAGAAACGACTGTCTAACTGGCAAGTAACTTGTCGTTTTGTTATCAACATTATGGTTCGACGTTGACTGAAGAAACTTTGTTCGGAATATTCTCCACCCACCTTTATTTTAAAAGTGTTTTCTCCTCTCATATAATACCTTCGGATATTCAGTTAGTTCAAAAACAACTTGCGTATTCTTTCCATCAAAGAATCTCTTGTATAATCATGAATTCTCAAAAGGTTCAAGAAGACAAAGGCATTCTTTCAGTTAAGTCTTAGGAGACAAATTATTGAATTTCTTGCCTTGAAAATGTTCTTCTATTATTCATTTATTTTAGCTCTGTTTTTGGTCTCTATCTATGCCTGAAGAAATTATCTGGCTGGTACAGTGAGTGCTCCACTTTGTTCTTGCCATCAGCAAATGTTTATGTTGACCATCATTGTATTTATTGTATATACATGAACATAACCAATTCCAGCTGTTATACTAAGCTAAGCCTGTGATGCCCTTACTGTAGCTCCATATTTAACAGACACAAATCTGGAATCAATATCCTTGTATTTCTCTCAACAAGAAAGTGAATTCAGTGTAATTTGCGGAATTCAAATGATCCCTTTAAATCTAATCTTGTGACAGATGTTATCTGTTCTTCGACATTATTTTGAAAAAGTTGGTCTGCAAATGCTAGAATCCCACAGTTCCCTCCGGAGGGAGTTTGTCTCCGACACATAGTGACATCACTTTGTTACACTTGCGCTTCTATTGGCTAGCACTCAAACACATTGTACATGATTGTACGGCTAAGGGGCGAGACATCTGTAAGCGGTTGACCAATCACAACAGAGATAGCCAGCTAACCAATCAGAGCGGACTGGGCTCTGGTTTCAGACAGAGGGTGAAAAGAGGTGCTGCAGCACAGGCAGTATGAGAAAAATAAAGAGCTTTTTGAACATTAAAGCATGGAGACAGAAGAGCCCCTAAATACAAAAATGAAATGTGAAGATGAGCATAATATGTTCCATTTAATACAGCCTAAAGATAAAAAAAAAAGCTTCAATTCAAGATGATCGATGAAAACGTGTAACCATTTGCTGAGGGGGGAGTAATGTTGAACTACATAACTATGACTATTTAAACAATTCCTTGTTTTCATATCAATTTGGGATGTAACAAAAGGGATGAACCGACAGTGTGTTCTAATTCTATATGAGCTTTTAACTAGACTTAGTGGAACATTAAGGATTTTTAATCAGGAGGAGCTTTTAAAGTTCAAGTGTGTGAGTTTCTGGTCTCTAGCTGTGAGGTTGATGAAAACCAACTGAAAACCACTCCTTTCACCTCTCCTTGCGATGGCCTTTAGTAAACACCAAAATGTAAAAGTCCCTCTCTAGAGCCAAAGTTGAATTTGTCCATTATAAGATATTGTAGAAACATGGTGGTGCAACTTAATGGATTTTGGGAGAAAAAAAAACCCTCCCCGTGTAGATTTCCAAGGATCCAACACTTTAGTTGAAGCTAAACAGAAAAGGTGAAGCACATGTAGGACTGAAGTTTTTACCTGAACATCAGAGAAGATGAACACAGGCAGGACCACCACAAAGGACACGGCCCACACGGCTGCGCTCACCACCTTGGCCACGCGGGGGTGCCTCCACTTGGTGCTGCGGATTGGATGAACCACAGCCAGATAACGGTCAATGGACATTATCGTCAGGCAGAAAATGGACGTGAACTGGTTCATGGTGTCTGCTGTCATGACCAAGCGGCACAGGAAGGTGCCAAATGGCCAATAGGAGAGCACGTTCTGTGTGGTGAGGAAGGGGAGCCCGATGATGTAGAGCTCATCGGCCACAGCCAGGTTCAAGATGTAGATGTTGGTGACTGTCTTCATTTTGGCATAGCGCAGCACCACGTAGATGGCCAGAGTGTTGCCGGTCAGACCCACCATGAAGATTGTGAGGGAGATGAGAGCGGTCATCAGGGTGCTGCTGCCCTGGAAGGGGACACTCTGAGTGGACAGGTTGGAGGAGATGTTGGAGAGGTGGAGGTAGGAGAAGAAGAAAGGTGACGGGGGGGCTGCAGAGGAGGAGTTGAGGTCTGATGCCAGGGGAAACCAGTAGCTTTGCTCAGGGGGCTCCATTGTAGGTTTCAGAGAGGATGATGGTGCCAGAGTCCAGATGTAGATTTGTTACCTCAGGTTTTTACTAATTTAAAAGAAAGTCATTACTTCCGCCTTGTTAGTTTCCATGTTTATTTTGGAACAGAAACAAATCAATGTTTGTAGAAGCCTTTAAAAAGCAGCTGGAAACTCACTAACATGTAAAGACCCTTGTTTCGCCTCGAGTGTTTGTCATTTTTGTATCTTTTTAAGTTCTGTTTCTGCTGATGTTTATTTGTTGTACTTTTTTTCTATTTTCTTTTTTTTTTAAAAAGGATGCTATATTGGAATAACTTTACTTACTCACTAAGCATCTAGGCAACAATGAAACAGTGGTTTGACCCATTTGATAAGTGTCTTGAATTTAGGTGTGTGCTATGTGCCTTAGATAAAGTAGGCGACTCATAGAAGTCAAGTGTACTGACCACTGTTACTCTCTCCTTGGAATGACAAAGTGTGTGTTTTCATTTTTCTTTCAATGCTCACCATGCGCCATGAGCCAAATACTATATTGTCTTGTATCTTACATTCGAACGGGTTTTTTAACAAGGAGTAATATGCGTAATTACTCACCGGTTTTCGATTTTAATAACACTGACTATCAACATGACACTGCAAACATACAATCCATCTGCTGTCGCACGCGTCAAGCGGGAGTATCGCTGGTATCAGCGGCACGGCTTTTACGCACGTTAGACCTGCCTGGAGCTCGATAATAACGCTTTATTAATTTAGGCGATACTCTTGGTGTTAGTTATGCATAAAGGGTATCTAATCTAAACTTTGCTTAGGTACTTTTACTACCAAAGAAAAGCTACGTTTTTACCTCTCGCATACATTACACAAAGACGAGAACACGTTTACTTTGCCAAGCAGCGCAAAATACTTTTGAGAGTAATCAAAATCAGAAAATCCCCAAACCAAACTCCTCATTGTCCATTTAGTCTCCTGATTCTCCAAAAATATCGATGGTGGATAGCTTGTGTCTCCTAATCGTCCGCTGTCCGTGGTGCTAAGCAGAATGTGTCCGCAGCAGCTCCTTCCTTCTTCTACTTTCTTTCCTCACAGGTCTCTAGAGGGAGAGAGAGGGGGAGGGGGGGGACGTTGATTAAGCCGTCACCCGTCAAAATGTCCTAACGATAACAGCTGTTGGCTCTGTTTGCTTCTGCAATTCATTTCATTTCATTTCAAACCTTTATTTAACCAGATTGGTCCCATTGAGATCATAGATCTATTTTTCAAGGGAGACCTGCAGCATAGGTTCCACATGAAACATAAAACAATAAAGGACATTATACATTATATTTACAGGATACATAGTTATAGACATTTACAAGTGCCCATTGTATCAGCAAGCATTTCATTTAGCCTAGCTTTAAAAACATGCAGAGGAATGAGATTGCTCAGTTTCAATTCTTGCTGAAGATTGTTCCAAGCAAGTGGAGCTGCGCACATAAAAGCTGTCTTACCTAAGACAGTCCTTGCTCTTGGCACATCTAACAAGACTACATCATGTGACCTCAGACAATAGCTGCTTGCAACTCTCTGTGTTATCAGAGAGCAGATATAATACGGGAGTTTACCCAACAAAGCTTTATAGATAAACGTGTACCAATGACTGAGCCTCCGTACAGAGAGTGATGGTAAACCTGCCTTGGTATACAGTGTACAGTGATGTGTAAGCGCTTTACAATTTGTGACAAATCTCAGAGCACTGTGATACGCAGCATCCAATTTGCTCAGGTAATTGGCAGGTGCATTCATATAGACCAGATCACCATAGTCCAGCACAGGTAAAAAGGTCACAGTGACTAGCCTTTTCCTGGCCTCAAGCGAGAAACAGGACTTGTTTCTGAAAAAGAAACCTAGCCTAACCCTCAGTTTTTTAAGCAGGTTATTGACATGACGTTTAAAAGAGAGACAATCATCAAGCCAGATACCAAGGTATTTGTAACATGCAACAACTTCAAGTTTTGTTCCTTGCGTAGTTACAATATCTAAAACAGGCTCTGGTGTCTTTTTAGCTTTTGAAAAGAGCATTACCTTGGTTTTATCCACATTTAAAAGAAGCTTTAATTCAGAGAGCTGAGTCTGAATAGTGTTAAAAACAGCTTGTAATTTAACAACAGCCTCTTTAATGGAGGGACCAGCACAATACATCACAGTATCATCCGCATAAAAATGTAAAGTAGCTTCATCCACATTATCACCTACACTGTTAATATATATGGAGAATAAAAGTGGTCCTAAAACAGAACCTTGTGGTACACCATTAGAAATGTTTAACCATTCAGAAGACAGTCCATCAAAATGAACACATTGGGACCTTTCAGAGAGGTAGTTCACAAACCACCCCACTGCATGGCTGGATATACCAATACTGAGTAGCCTCTGCTTTAAAATGTGATGATCAATGGTGTCAAATGCTTTGGAAAGGTCAATAAACAGAGCTGCACAACTCTGCTTATTATCTAAAATAGTAGTAATGTCATTTACCACTTTCATTGTCGCAGTGATGGTGCTGTGTTTCTTTCTGAAGCCTGACTGATGTTTAGACAGGATGTCATTTATACATAAAAACTCCTTTACTTGTTCACTCACTAAGCGTTCGAGCACCTTAGCCAGAACTGACAATTTAGAGATTGGCCTATAGTTATTTAAAATAGTTGCCTCCCCTCCTTTCAGTAAAGGCAAGACATAAGCAGACTTCCATACTTTTGGAATTGTGTTCGTGCTGAGGGAGAGGTTAAAAAGAGAAGTAAGAGGTGGAGCAATAAAATCTGCAGCTATCTTTAAAAAGAAAGGTTCTACATTGTCCGGGCCAGCCGGTTTCCTAGGATCTAACTTGGATAATGCTTCATGAACAATACCAATAGTTAAAGGAGTAAAACTGAAAGGGTTTTCCAGACCACATTGTTCAGAGTCAAGGATTGGAGCGTTCACAGAAGCAGAAGTACAGTCAGTGACAGAATCAAACAGAGAGCCACAAGACACAAAATACTCATTAAAGCAATTTAGCATAGTAGCCCTGTCTGATATAATGCCAGATGCTGTGGTAAGGCACGGAGGTAGCTCATTTGGGATATCACCAGTGGAAATCGATTTTATGGCTTTTCAACATTTCCTAGGATTATTCAGGTTTTCTGTGGTAACCGACAAATAGTACTTTGATTTAGCACTTTTTATTTGAGATGTGAAGCTATTTCTTAGCTGCCTAAAACGTAGCCATTCTAACTCTGAGCCTGATTTCCTAGCCTTAGCCCAAGCATTATTTCTCTCATGAAGGAGACTAGACAGCTCAGCAGAAAACCAGGGATTGTTTCGTCCCTTCACTCTAAATTTACGCAGAGGTGCATGTCTATCTATAATTTTCATAAAACCAAGATAAAAATAAGACCATGCAGTTTCTACATCAGCACACAAATTGATTCTACCCCAATCAAAATCAAACAGATCATGTAAAAAACCCTGCTCCACAAAGTGTTTTTTGTCTCTCTTTGTGATGATACGTGGTTTAACCTTTTGGACCTTAGTGTCCCTAATTGTGGCTACAACACAGTGGTCACTCACATCATTAGCAAATACTCCCACAGATGAGTATTTATGTGGAACATTTGTTAAAATTAGATCAATTAAGGAGGATTTATTTGGGGACTTAATATTTGGGCGAGTAGGACTGTCTATAATCTGGGTAAAATTCAATGAGGTACACAGGTTTTTAAAATCCTCTGACACAGAAGTTAACCAGTCCCAATTAAAATCACCAAGCAGCACTATTTCCTTGTAGGAAAGTTGTGATAACAGTTTTGCCAATGACGATAAAGAGTCCTTGACAGCCGAAGGGGCCCTGTAGCAGCCCACCACCATGAGCTGTTGACCCTTTGTTACCTCAATATTCACGGCTAAAAATTCTAGCTGTTTACTAACAGATTTGGAAACCATATTAGTTACACAAAACTTATTTTTCACATAAATGGCAACGCCACCACCTTTTTTAGGCCGGTCAGTACGATATACACTGTAACCATTTATGTAAATGTCAGAGGCCAAAATGGATGAATATATTGGTGAAATTCATGCAAAATATGAAATGTACGATGATGCAGTGCTTAACACTTAGACACTACACATAAGGTTAAGATCTTTCTTATAAACAAACAAAAGCGTGATATTTACATTCAGTGACACAGCTTGAACACACATGGAAAAAATAAACAGAACGACTCACAAGAATATTGATTAAAAGCCCTACTTGTGGTCAAAAACTCCACAGGGTTCCTTGAAGAGGCCCTATTTAGCTGATTATAGGGTATACTTTCCTGTAGTGTTATATAGGTTTTCCTGCATGCCTTGGTTGGACTCCTTTGTTTACTTCAGTGACATCACTATGTAACATTATCGCTTCTATTGGCTAGCACTCGAAACACATTGTATGTGATAGACTAAGGGGTGAGAAATCTCTAAGCCGTCAAACATCTTCAGATGAAACAACAGCCGGTTCTTTCCAATCACAAACAATAATATCAGAGAGATCCAACTGAATCTGTGACTCCAGATGCTCATAAACCAAGGCTTTAAAAGCTGATTCTGTGCAATGATTAATTCAGACATGTTATTATGCAGGGTGGATATCTAAGCACCAATACATTTTATATCAAACAATTTATTATTCTACTTCATTCTTCTGGTTATGTTGATGTACTGTTGGGATTTATGCCATTTGAGATAACATTTACACACATATATCTGAGTATGCAGTAGTAATGTTCTAAATTACTTTTGGTTTAAGGATTGTACTGTTGTTGTATACAAATTAAATAAATCATTAGCAGAGACAACTACACTAGCCTTGTTTAGAAACAAATCATGGAGATTGTGTTGGTTGAAATATAATCCCATTCCGACAAACTTTTCACTTAAATGAAAACAGAAAGCACTCCAGCAGCTCATTCATTTCTCTTGGTAAGGTCTCACAGCACTACTACGGTATGTTACCTTAACCAAGGTGAGGAGGAGGAGGTCAGTTAATCGACAACACTGGACTCCCACTGTCACATCATAGAACTGAAACCCTGCCAGGGAGGATTAGTTAAGGCAACAGGTTGCTATCTTGTGTTATCCTGTGTCCATACATGTATGTAAGGCACTTTGATAACGCGTTTGCAGTTGAAAGCTGAGGAAGAGTTCAGTGCTGTTGGTGTGTCTTAGATTTGCTTTGATTGATGGCTCAGGAATATTAAATAACATTTCCAATGCACCCACTCAGTCAGTCCTGGAAACACCCCTTTCAAAACAGGTGAAGGTATTAATTCCCCAACCTCTCTTACAAGATACTGTTACGTAAATCTTAGACCCAGTCAATACTGTGGAGATACACAAGTCAGAATGATCAAACAATAAATGGTGAAACGAACAGAGTTGTCTTCTTGGTTCTTTATTCGAAGCTTCGAAGGCACAGGTCTCACAGAGTGCAGGGTATTCTGGAAGAGTGCGCGCCGAGTGAAAGATGCATACAGGTTATATAGGATCTTGACTGTTCAACAACATTCCGTCAACTACAGGAGGGGCCCTGGCAGGAGAGATAAGCTTTCCAAAGGAACCAAAACTGTCAATCGCTAAAAGATTAAACCAGGAACCTGTTCAGCAAAAGGGAAGTGGGGAAACTTGTCAGCAGCAGATGGAGGGGGTACGAAATGGGGAAATTGACTATAAGACAGGGAAACCAGTGCTGACAGAGGTTTTAAGCAAAAACACATCATTCTAGGAACTGCTGCAATTGATGTGACCATGTAAGGTAAAATATAAAGTCTGCACTACAAGAAGAGTTTAAACTACATATATAAAGTTTGCCACTACAATACAAGGTAAAGAACTCAAACAAACAAGTGAAAAGTGTGCATAATAATCAGTTTATCATTGTCACATATTCCAATTAATATCTGTTGCATTCTATAAATGTATTTTCTGGATTTAAACTGTTTCTTCCTGTCGCACTATTTATTTGTTTTAAGTATGAAAGCAAGCATGTCTCATCATGTGAATCTTTAAATGTTAGTCATTCGAAAAAAGTCAAACAGACTATTTTTTCACGCGCACACGCGCACACACACACACACACACACACACACACACACACACACAATACTGTGGCAGCTAGTCAGATACTTGATGCTCATACGCTTCCATGTTCATTACATTTCTCCTTGACTTGTGTTACCATGTTTTCTTTCTCTTTTTCTTCTCTACGGGGAACATGGTGGCAGAAAGAGGATCCGGCTCCCCCTACCACACACACACACTAACATATACACAGCTAAAACAAACACACACACAGCCTTTAGTACATATCTGAATGTCAGGTGTGTAAAAGAGGGGAAGGTCTATGCCCACCTCCACAGCAATCCCCTGGAGTGAAACTATCACACAACCTGAGGGTTGACCTTACCAGCCTGTCAGAGGACATTAGTGTCCTGTGGGTAGTGCGTATTTGAGAAACATAAAAGAAAAGCGGGCAAACAGGGCTGACCAGAGAGAAAAGGGGAATGAAATTGTCTTTTGAAACACAGAAGGGGGGCAGTTTTACTCTGTGATGTAACATAACCCCAGCGTATTTCTGATTAGAGCTTATGGCAAGTCGAGGAAATCAATGATAACATTGGCCTTGGCTGATTTAAATATCCTGACTTCAATCAATCAATCAATCAATCAATCAATCAATCAATGTTTATTTATATAGCCCAATATCACAAATGTTACATTTGTCTCAGTGGTCTTCACAGTGTGTACAGAATATCAGTATGACAATATGACACCCTCTGTCCTTAGACCCTCACATCGTACAAGGAAAAAAAGGACTTGCATGGAGTTCGCACTTGTGATGCAATATTTGAGCCCCAAAATGCATTGCTGCTTTTTACACTGTCGGTTGACGGATTAAGAAGTGGATGGCTTAAAATAAATGACCGTTTGATTAAATAACTGTGAGTTATGGTAAGATTTCAGAGGGACAGTACAGGAGCTCACATGTAAAATATACTGTAGAAATCATAATAAACAACAAAAATATTTAACAATTGTTGCATTCCCTTTACATTTTACTAGAATATATTATATTGAAATGAAGATAAATAATTGATTTACATTACTAATCTATACACAACTTTAGATCAGCAGTTGCTTGCTAACATTTTGATGTCAGGATATTAAGGCTCTAATATAGAAGGCAGTGTGCAGTACAGGCAGATTATGTATGCAGTGCGTTAACATGCAGTGTGTCAAGATGTCAAGCGCAGCCATCGTGTGAAAGCCCCTTATGAAACAACAACTGTCTGCCTAACTATTACTGCTATTTAAATAGACAGGTGGTGAAAACAGAGGGCAGGTTGAGAACACATTAGACAAAGCTCCTTGACAGAACACACAGGATCTTCCTCATTAAAATGCACTTCAATATGATATCAAGATGGTGTTGCCGTGGCAATAGAAGCCACCGTGTCAACAAAAAAATCTTCTATTTAGCTTGCTTGCTCTCTTTCCTTCTTTCATAAAAAACAAAACGAAGAAAAACACAGGTGAAAAAAGGACCTCTCATACCTCACTTTCCCATTTTGTATATATATGATTTTTGACCTTTGTCATCAACCGTGCTTTGTGTGTTTTGTGTGCTTTGTGTGTTTTGTGTGCTTTGTGTGTTTTGCTTCACATTTCTATCAAGGTGCAGATCTTAAATCTTAATTATTAAATTAACACATTTAAGTGATTGTGCAGCATTGGCAGAGGTATGTGCTCTCTGAGTGCTTCCTGGCTTGGTCTATTTATTTGATATTTCTCATGGCTGGACTTTAGCAGATTGTGTTTCTCCAAATGTGGCTTGTTGCCGCACATTGCAGTTGCTTTTGCTTATTTTCTGTATCTTCACTAATGGGTAGTTACTTTTACAGACACTTATAAGTAAAAGTCAATTAGAGGTTTTACATTTAAAATCCACAAAGACATCAGATGAATGTCTGTGTGGATACAAATATTTCTTTGATTATTTCATATTTCAAAATAACGTTTTCATCCTGTAGCTTTCAAAGGACCAACGTGTAATAATTAGCGGAAATAAAAAGTATTTTCACTCAGTACAGCATACTTGAAAAAATAACCTGTGTTCGATATGTCCAATATTTGGCAACCCACGCCAAAACAATTTAGATTGAGAAATAGCACTTCAGGTGAAAGGAAAAACTGTGTATTTGATTTTGAGTTGAGTTGTATATTAAAGCACATTTTTTTTAATTATAGTTCCAAACTATTTTTTGACTGATTTAAAAGAAAAGTGAAAAATGAATTAAGTCATGTTGTGACCTATATAAATATATGCTTTTTACACAGCGTAATGTAATCTATATTTTACTGGTCTACTTGATATTCAGCAGTCTGATGGCTTGAGGGAAAAAGCTATTACAGAATCTGACTGTTCTGCTCTTAATGCTGTGGAGGGCAGCAGGGAGAACAGAGCATGGTCTCTAAGTCTCTATGGTTCCTCTCACCACGATCTACAGAGGAACCATAGAGAGCGTGCTGACCAGCGGCATCTCCATCTGGTCGGGAGACTGCAACGCCAAAGACTGGAAGTCTCTGCAGAGAGTAGACAGCAGAGAAGATCATCGGAGTTTCTCTCCCTCCCATCAGAGACACCGCTCAGAAACGCTCCCTGATAAAAGCCCAGAACATTTTTAAAGACCCCACTCATCCTCACCATGTTCTGTTCTCCCTGCTGCCCTCCGCAGCATTAAGAGCAAAACAGTCAGATTCTGTAATAGCTTTTTCCCCTAAGCCATCAGACTGCTGAATATCAAGTAGACCAGTAACATATGGATTACATTACGCTGTGTAAAGCGCATATATTTTCTATATAGTATGTCGATTTTATTTATATGTATAGTAAGTATTTATATTTTAAACGCACACTTTATCTTTAATTTGATCAGCACCACGTCACTTTAAAGTAATTATTTATATGTACAATTTTAACAAGTTTTTATATTGTCCTGTTCCTGTAAGCCAGTACGATGACATTTCGTTTTAATAGTACACTCTGTGTCTTGTTGAAATGACAATAAAGTATGTCTAAGTCTAACTGTTATATTGTGTTGTTTGTACTCCATACCATGCAATTTGGACATATATTCTTAAAATCTGGATCTGGATTACATTCAATTTAAGATATTTCTAATATGAATAAAAGCAGCAAATAAAACAGAAAAAGAGAACACTTTAAAACCAAAACGTGAACACGCAGTACATAAAATGTATAAATAGCGTTCATTCTGCTCATCACGATGGATGGATAATGAGGATACATGTTATCCCCAAAGAGAACATGAATTAGATTTGAGGTGGAGGTGATTACAGCCCTTCCAGAGATATTGGAAGAAGTGCTATCATCCTTTTCTCACTCTATCCACTCACTCATTGCTATTAATAGATACACATATGTATCCTGTTATCTAGTTTATGATAAAAGCCTGGAATACAATACATATCATGCAATCCATTCATTGGTCCATTAAATAAAGCACTATACCATGTTGAGGTATACTTTACTTCATGTTCTGCTACTTTTACATCTACTGCTCTACTTTTTAGAAGGAATTAATGTAACTTATCTCCACTTCCTTTATTTGATATATTTTGTAGCAAAGCAGTATTAGATTAACAGTGCAACAATGTAATTAGCAAAATACATTAAATCATTTTATGTTTAAAGATACTCAAACACTTGATTGATTGATTCCAGCATATATATATTGTATATTTTATACATTTACACTGCACATTTCTCTCTCTTAGTAGGAGTCACGATCGCCTCATTTGAACAGTTGCTGGCTTCTTTTTACTGAACCTAACCTGGTTCTTTAAAAAACAAGAAAAAGCGATATGAAAAAAAGGTATGAATGTCATTCAAAACATCTATTATGATCTGTGTTCTTTCACATCCTCATTTCAGCCTTGGATAACAAATCTTCCATTTCCGTATACCACGTGCCTCCAACTCCCTCACTGTCCCCCTCCTCTCCCCCTCTCCCCCTCTCCCCCTCTCCCCCTCTCCCCCTCTCCCCCTCTCTTCCTGTAGCCCTACAATAACACAGACAGAGGCCTCAGTAAGTGCTGTTTTCCTGGCCGGGCTGGAGGACCCTCCCCATAACCAAACAGGAGCCAAGCTCATTTGACCTTCACCCAGCCCAGACTGGACCATTTCATATACGTTGGGATGGAGTCGTTCAGCAGGGGCAGCTACCATCGTCTGTAATGTTCAGACCGAATATCTGCAGGACTAACTGCTTGATATATGGAGTTATATTAGGATAAACTAACTAAGTATACAGGTTTGATGGCCAAAATCCATATCCTGAAGTAAAGAGTATTTTACTTGTATCAATTATTCATCGTAGTATGGGAAATAAATCCATATTTAAAATTAAAAACCTCATCGTTGTTTTCACCAAGCTTGTGCCGCACTTTGTCAGTAAAAGTCATACTTTGGTCCACACGGAAATATCTAAACATATCAGTGACCACCAACTGGCGGCCCGCGGGCCACATCCGGCCCGCCAGACATTCTCATCCGGCCCGCACGACGGGGGTGACTGTGGCGTTGGTGGCATGGGAGCCTGCCTGCAGACCTCCACTCTCAGGACAGTTCCGGTGCAGACCTCCACTCTCAGGACACCTCCACTGTCAGTACAGGAAGTGACGATTCTGACGCGTTTTTTTCCCGCCCACCGAAAGACTCGTTTGATGGAAGTTTTCAAATCACAATGGAGACTCATCACAGAGGTGATTAGTCCGACCACCGTGCACTTTGGGTCGGCCTTGGTCAAGCCCTTTTGACCCCCCCAGCCTGGTTCTCGTAAAAGTTTTTCGCTCAAATGACACCATGGAGGAATGTAACGGGAGTTGACAGGGGACTCTGCCCGCCTCACGAGTGCCTATTTTCGGACACTTTTTTTCACTTTTCCCCGGTTTTATTATTTTTTTGGCTATTTCACCCGGTTTCTACCGGGGACATTGCCCGGTCTCGGGTGTTCCCCCACGGCCTGTGTTTAACCCTTTTATTTCCTTGGACAACATGTTGTGTTTTAGGATTTTATATTTAGCTAGGGACGTTATTTTAAATCTAGCGTAGATCCCGAAGTTTCCAAAAATATTTGTATACATGATGATTAAATCGAGCAGCATTAAAAAGAAAAACATATTTTCCCCTTTAATACTTATTATTTCAACAATCTTAAACTTGTGTCTCAAGCATGAAGTCTGCAGTGAAATACTGCCAGTGAGGATAAGAGAGCATGAGAGTTGTTATGGGGCTCTTCCTCTCCTTGTACAGAGCACCATATGCCTGCAGGGAGGATGGCTCGGCCACAGGAAACACCTCCAACACATGCCCTCTACTGCTACAGGAAACACAGAGAGACATGGAAGTGCACATGTTCCTAAAAAAAGAAGTTTTGCAAATGTAATTTCATAATGAAATCACAGAAGAGTGGTTTTATGGACACAAATCTTCACATCTCAGTGAGTTAGGGTTAGGCAGTCATATCACTCGAGATGAAGGAGGAATACAGAGTGGCTACATCAAGGTACTAAAAAAGTCATGTATTTTTGGACTTGCATTTTATTCATTTTTGCAAAAATTATTTCAGAATGAATCTATGCATGATGGAGACTAACTTGAGGGGGTACAACTTCATCATCCCACCTGCAGCTCTTCTTCTGCAGAGATAATGAAATACCGACCTTCATGATGCACTGAGCTAATGCTGCTTTGACCAGTGTAAACTCATTTATTGATTCAACTGTATTTGAATTGATTGAATCTGCGCTTGGCTCAACTTAATGCTGAGTTTTTATTGGTACTGCATGCCCAGAGACTGACTTTTATTTCTTAAGAAACATGAAGAGAGATCTGCCAGCTGAAAAACATCCAAAGAACTTCTGAGGACAGCAAAGAAAAAACAGAAAACTCTAAAAAAATATTACAAAGTGCTGTTGTTAATTGGACTGTGAATATTCCCAGATATGATATCTGGTTACTGTAGAAAAGAGGAAAAATCCACATTTCAAGATTCAAGATTCAAAGGTTTTAATGTCATATGCACATAAGCTACAGTAATGGCAATGAAAATCGTCTGACCTGAGCTCCTCCAACAATGCATTATAGAATACAACTATACAAATGGACGATGTGCAGCCTCTGTCACAACTAAAAACACACAACAGTCTAAATAATTTATAAATGCCATTGTCACAACATTTATATTGCATTTACAATTTTCAAAATAAATGTTGACAAAAAGGCTGGTTTTGTCACTAGCAGGTTAAAACAATAATGACCACGATAATAGAAAGAAGACTACATCATTTTCAATACAACAATTATTAATGTATGTGTTTTATTTAGACTTTTGTAATTGTTTCTACTTTATAAGTTGTGTTCAATGCAATGAGTATAATTTGGCTTCTACATTGAGAAAGTAATGAGGGAATGGAGCAGGGTGCAGCGGGGGCTCATGGTACTGCATCGAGTGGAAGGAGGAGGAGAGAGGAAGTTCTCCAAAACTTTTTTTCCCCTGAAAGGATTGTGGAAAAGCTCCGTTAGATTTTTAGAAGAAGGGGGATCCGACCATAAGAAGTGAAGAAAACGCAGTGGAGCTAACGGTGTCTAAAAGTGAATCCCTTCTTCGCGTGTTGTCCCCTCTCACATGAGAGCCGTGAACAGGGACGCGTGTGTTTGCCTTTGTTTTGAGTATTTTGTTCCTTCCCAGACTGAGAGGACTTACACCATCAGAGGCGATGAGATGTGAGTGAGCTATGCCTTGTGGAAATGGACAGACTTTAACCAAGCGAAAACATGGCGTCTGCGTCCCGGGGCTTAGCTTCTTCTCCAGTCTGCTTGTGGTGCTCTGCTGCCTGGGGGCATGGGGCTCCGGGCCTGCGGGGGACGGCGGCCGGAGCTGCAGCCCCTGTCCCGTCAACTGCAGCTGCACGCCGGCGGGGCCCCTGCCGTCCTGCGCCGTCAACTGCTCCCACCTCGGGCTGGAGAGGGCCCCGGCAGCGGTGGACTTCCCGCCGGACACCACCGTGCTGTAAGTGCAGAGATGGGGGGGGGGGGGGTATATTACAGGGATGTACGACGTGGTATATTGAACATGGAAAGCAAGTCATAAGCTACTTTGTTTATAATGTTTGCAACTATATTTGAATTTATTTGACAACTAAATTATTTTTTTCTGTGTAAGGATGCTTGTTGTGTGCCATACAGTGACAGTAGCTAGGGGTCACAGGCTATTTGACCATGTTTTTGTTTACGCCACATCACACCATAGGCCTACTACTAAAGGATTTAAATTAATTGTATTTGTGCTTTTGTTTTGGTTGTTGTCATGCGTGAAGCCAAAAATAATTGGTCGATTATTGATTGGTTAATCGACCAACATATCTTCACCTCCTTTGATAATCGATTTGTCATTCAAGTAATTAGAAGCAAAAATGTGAGACATTTAGCTGGTCTCACTTGTTTTCTGTTTTCTGTATTGTGTATCATCTTTGTGTTTTGGGTTGCATTTTTGGCGCTTTTCTGACAAATTTAATAATTGGCAGGTTGGAGAATACTAAAAGGAATCATTTGTTGGAGCCGGAGCCGCCAGATTCACTCTGACAGATGTTGTGGTTGGATGATTGAACTATTCACCATTGCTGGTTGTTAAAAAAAAAAAAAGACAAAGAAATATATTAATAATATTTCAAGAAAAACATGCAACATTTGATACACAGAACTAGTATAATTTGAAAGAAGTAGCACTTGCTATGTTTAAAGGTGACTTTTTTTGGTGTGACGCAGGCTTCTATTGAAGGCCCTACCTCTTGTGACACTGTGTGTGTGTCTCAGTGTGTGTCTCTAGTAGGTAGTATACATGGAGTTGGTCACCAGAGAAGTGAACTTGGTGTTTGTGGTGCAGCTCAGACTTCAGCCTCTGGTGCTGCTGCAGCGAGAACATTCTGTTCTGCGCCGACTCAAGACACATGCTATCAATTATTTATTTCCCCTCACACTTCCTTCTCATATTTAAGATATGTACCCTTTATACCAGGGATGTAGTCAATGTACAGGAACATCTTCAAGAGGCTTTAGAAAAAAAAACATATGATTATATGTTTTTTTTTCTAAAGCCTCTTGAAGATGTTCCTGTACATTGACTACATTAACTACATATCATTTAAATTAGTTTTTGGAGTGAAGTGTAAACTGAAAATCTTCACATCTAATGGCAGCGTGCATACGTGTGCTTATTTTGAATGGATTTAAAACTTTCCCTTAATGGTGTCTTCAATAGCGCTTGACATTTACTGTTAGTATTTGCATAATAGAGAGGTAGAGTGCTCTGTTAGGTGCCACGTAATGAGAGGCAGACCCTTCTGCAAGATCTGTCTCTAATCATGTCAGACTATATCGGAGTGCTAATTGCTTTGGTCTATGTAAACCACCTTCATCTTATACCAGCAGAGGCCATATGTGTAGGTGACTGACTGTGAACATTACTCTCTTCGCTAATTTGGCCCCTTGACTGCTGCTCACCTCCCTACAGTGCAGGAGCATGGAATTCAAATCAGATCTTCTCATTAGCTCAGATGTCATGGCTGATCATGGCAGAGGGATATGATTTGTATTTTATAATGCTTTAGACAGTCCTTGGTCTGTGTAAGATATTCAATAATTATTTATAGAAAAAAAGGTATTTTTCTCTCAGGGACTTGTCGAGTTACTTGCCATAATCCGAGGCAGAGAATCATTCTCTCAAAATAACAGAAAGGTAACTACAGTTTCTATACATTCATTTTCTAAGCTGATAAAAACAGCACATTCAAGCCACTTTGCTAAGAATGTATCGCTATCAATGTCACATAATTAACTTTAGAAAAAACTGAATGAGACAAGAGTTGAAATATGTGCAAGAACCTGAAAAAAAGTGAGGTATTATATGTATAGCCCCTATTCTTTAGGAATTGAATTGGAAACCTTGGAGCAGTAAACAAACCGTGGATTTGCACTTGGTTGATTTTCATTTACTCGTCAACAAAGAAGAGGCTATAAATGATAATGATATGATAATAGTAAAAAAACTGTGTGCGCTCGTTAGGGCTGTGCATCTTCACTGGTCTCACGATTCGATTCGATTACGATTATCCTGTCAACGATTCGATTCGGTTCGATATCACGGTGCATCACGATTCATACCAATGCGTTGCATCCTCAATTTTCTATATTACTGCACATGGCTTATTTTTCATCAATGCATACATGCAGTAAATACATATGAACTCTCTTTTTATTATTTAGAAAGTGCTTCAGAAATCAATAACATAAATGTCTTGACATTAATAAACCAAAATAAATGAATTGTATAGGTCTAGCCTCCGTGTGTGAAGTTGTTCCATCCTCAAAAACAAAAAGCTAATGCTTCTGCAGTCTAGCTAGCTGCAGCTTATAGCCACGGTCTTCTGTTAAGAAAGGACACTGAATGTCCTGAATGTGGCATCACACACAGGACTTGAGTCTGAACACAGCAGACAACAGGAGTATTTACAACAGCATATAACAACTAAAATACTGCATGTGGGTGCAAATTTACATTCTCTGTCTTACTGTTACATAAATCCCATGAATGTATGAGATTAAATTAGCTTCATTATATCTCAGTGATTAAGTGAATAATAAAGTTTCTATCGGGTCACTATCAGCCTGTCACTCATTATTTTCAGGGAGGGGCGGGGCTTGGAGGAACGGAGAGGAGACGGTGATCGCGGAAGCTTTTTTCCTCCTGCCTTCACAAACTTTACACACGTATATATCGTCTGAAAATTGCTAGAGGACATTCATACTTTGCAATCCAAGACTTAATTAAATCCACCAAAAACCTGACATGATTGTAACGCGATTATTTTTGAAAAACATAAATCCCTGTCTGTGTCTCTGAGCCGCAGCGACACGGAGTGATTCAGAGCGGGTCCTTCTGCTGTGGGTTCTGGACTGGTGTTCTTGTGTTGGTGGATAAAGCAGACTGCTCCGTGTTCAGTGTTGCTGTGCCGCTGTCACGTCTGTTTCCTGATCTCTGCGTCACCGACCGATTTGATATTAAAGTGACAGAAAAAACGTTATAGTAAAGCCGCGGCCGGAAAATCAGGAAGCAACGTTACTACTCTATAACCGATTATCTTCCGTCACTGCATCGAGACCGAATCGTCCACGTCCGCATCGCAATGCATCGTAGAAACGATTATTTTCAACACCCCTAGCGCTCGTGCGTGCAGGCCTGTGCAACCTTTTTCATCCACACTGAGCTACTCCTGCTTTCATTCACAATGTCAGTATATCAAAGGTGGGGTAGGTAATTTTGGAGAAACCAGCTCGAGTGCACAAGAATTTGAAAATACTGCCACTTCCTTGCAGAGCCCCTCCTCCAACACACACAAAGGCGCACATGACCAATGAGGGCACGAGATAAGTTTGTGCACAGATGGAAGGCTGACAGGCAGGTAGGCCATCCAGTTACTTTAGCCGGGCCGGCTCAGATGATTGATCGTGCAGTTTTTACAATACTACGGCTTCCACAGATGACATTTTCTTATGGATTTGTTGTCAAAGCACTTCAGATATTCATTGCTATCGGGATGTTAAGAGCTTTCCATGGAATATAACAAAAAGTGTATCTCGAGCCGGTTTCTCATACTTACCTACCCCACCTTTAAATGAGAATTTGACTACAAAACACATTTGCTGAAATAGTTTTATTTTGATTGATTAATATATTGATCGCCTAATTGTTTCTTGTCTTTTGTAGATACGTGATCAAGAAAAAGAGCATCAATTTGTAGACTCTTCAGTTAGTTAATGGATTTGGTAAACAGTACTATCTTTTAAGAGAATGATTCAAATATTTTGTTGATGGTCTCTATGGTGATAAATGGACAATATGACACCATCCTGATGAAGGCCAGGTAATGAATAAAGCTTGGTGTGCTTCTGTGACGTGTTTAATCTTTAATGGACTTGCGTTGATGACTCACGCTGGTCAGCACATAAGTTAAAGTATTAGACAGAGGCTACCACTTGACCAATTATAGAAGTACTGTACATTCAACTAGTCCATTCACATGTTGATATGTCACAAACCCAGAACACTACTAACCAAAACAGCGTTTTTCTTTCAGTGAGAAGCAACATGTTTCTGATCTGTCAAATTCAAGGTTGGACATTAATAAATAACTGAAGTCCTCTGTGCCCCTACCTTTCCCCAAATTAAAACAAATTAGACACACGCCTTGTAAAAAGGAGAAAGAAAATACATGATAAAGAGTGTATTTGAAGGAAAGTGTTCCCATTACACACCAGTCCATCTGTTCAGCCCACACACATCAAAATCTCTTAACACTTCATAGAGACAGTTTATGCAGCTCTGAAGTCACTTCTGGGAAATGATTGTGGATTACACTCTGATTTTTAAAGTCTCTATAGCCTTCGTTTAGTATGCAGATTGCTGTAACACAATCAGCTGTGTCTGACCTGGGACAATATGCAAAGAAAGTAAATAAGAAATTCAGTCTTGTGTGTCTGAACGCACTCTGTTTATTAAAACTGATCAGTTTACAATGATAGACGAGATTTGGTTGTAACTCATTTTTATACATTTAATTGGCAACAAGTAAATAAATGGATTGCTAAGTATTTCGAGCTTCGATTTTAATGCTGTTATTTTCTCTTAAAGGCTTGTTCACCTTGGTCAATAGCTTTCTCGTTAGTGTAGGATACGCCACTGATGATATTGGACTTCTTATATCTGCTGAATAATGTGACCTTTTGTACTGCACATACAGTACAGCACCTTCCATATCAAGGTCAGTTCAATCAGTTCTAATACAAAATAATCCAGAGGCCATGTCAGAGATGAAGGATGTCATCCAATGCAAGTTCACTTTTTAAATTACAGTACAAGCTGAGAAGAACATACAAACATAAGGGCAACGAGACATCCACACATTCTTTGCAATATCTGGTAAAAAAACATGTAGGAGGAAGTCTTGAGTTCACTGAACAAAAGATGTGCTATATTTGTTTGGCTTAAGCTGTCTTGAGTCTGCCAACAGTCTTGCTGTACATTAAGTTACTGCAGATGTGCTTTAATTTGAATGTTAGTGCTAACAAGCTTAGAATTAGCATGGGAAGAATAGCATGTGAGAACTGGAAACAGTGTTAGAGATGGGCCACTGTTCATTCCCATGAAAGTTGACCAGTGGCGCATGAACCCAAAAACCTGACCCTCCAGAACAAAAATAACGGGATCCTGGGATCTTTGATGATATGTTAGCAACTTAGCATCTTAGCATCACCATTTCAATGCTAATGTTAGTTGGGCCTCATAACAGTAACAGTCATAATAACATCGTAACAGTGTCGATGTTAGCATACTGACATGCCTAACACTGCTCGGACGTTGCATTGGATGCAGCTTATATGTGCTAGCAGTATGTTACTTTTTTAATGCTAGCATTGGTTGCCACCAGTTGATGTTTCTGGCCACTTCATTTAACCTGTACAGCATCTTAACATACTAGCACTTTAGTGTGTACCATGCTAACACTGGCTTGTTAGCACACTATTATTTGATATGCCCTTGTTAATGTTACCAATTAACCTGGGATTTTTGTTTGGAAGTTGCTGTAGCCATGCTGTTGGAAGGGCTATAAAGAAATGTGTACACCACTTTGAAGTTGGTCAATATTTCCCCATGTCTTGTGTTGTATGCTGTTTCTACATACATTTTGTTTCCATTCGATGGTCGGGAGTGGAAAAAGCAGTTGCACTGTTTACAGATGAGTTTAGAAGTACTGTATGTAGGGAGAGTCTTATCTGGTTTCTTAACAAAAAAAATGTGTTTGTTAAGTGTACCCTTTCCCTGGTCAGGAGGGTTGTGTGGCATCCCCATGGCACTGAGATGCACAAAGACACACTTCAGGGGTGGAGATCCTATTTTGAGACAAGTCTAGTTACAGGGAGCAACTTTGGCTTTCGCAGTCCTGAGGCTTCGCAGCTGTCAAAGAGACAACACTCAATCTCAAATTCCCCCACTTTTCTGTGGGTTTTCTATCTCTGCTTCTATCATCCATATAACCATCTAAACACCAGATATACACATACCTGCTTTAATGAAGTGGGAAAGGAAAGATTTAATCTAGTGGCCATATGTGAGGAAGAATTTGTTGTGTTACCATGGCAATTGTAACCAATGACATCACCCGCAGAAGCACAGACATTCCGAGGGGAAGATACAGGGAGTGAAGAAGAAGACGAGGCGGCTCCCATGCTTTCCACCTCTGTCTGTGTGTGTGTGTGTGTGTGTGTGTGTGTGTGTGTGTGTGTGTGTGTGTGTGTGTGTGTGTGTGTGTGTGTGTGTGTGTGTGTGTGTGTGTGTGTGTGTGTGTGTGTGTGTGTGTGTGTGTGTGTGTGTGTGTGTGTCCATGAACTAAATCATATTTAACTGCTGGTAACAGAAATGTCTTGGTTCATTATTAACTAATTCAAGCTGTGAGGGTGGTTGTTACACGGTAGACTGAAGAAGGAACTCTTTTCGCAAGAAGTCCTGGGTGTGTTTGTGTTTGTCTTGGTCCTTTTCTTAATTCTTTGTAAGTTTGTGGCATGGAAACACTTCCCTCTTCCTCAAACCTTTCATAACATTTGATGGTACAAAATAAGCTGCTTTGTCATAAACCCTCTTGTGCACATCTGGGCATCATTCACATAGTTGGCTGTAAATCTTCCCGCTGAAGCTCTGCCAGATGTGTTGACAGACGAAAACCCTGAAAAATAAACAGATATACAGACTGGAAACTCACTGGGTAACAGTTGTTTTGTGCCAGAAACTGAAAACATCAGAGTATTTCTTTCTTTGAGTTTATGGTTTCCACATCCGTTCTCTTATGAAATTACATTACACATCATGTAGGAGTTATTTTTAAACAAGGTTTAACACTGAGTAATTGACGCTTAGATTAGCACATGAAATGTTCAGCGAAATAAATTATATTACTCATCAACTGAAATGTAATAGATAGCATAGCTGATCTTAAACTGAAAAAATACACTTTCCTTTGAAATAACTCTCCATTTAAAACATTTGGTGTGGACTGTCTGTAACACACTTTGTAGTTTGCCCATTGCCAAAAAACAGCAGCTGTGTCTCAAAGCTAGCATTAATTCTGTGTCAGTGCATTCAGTGACGTTATATGGTTTTAAAAGGTACATACAGGTGTAATAGGGAGGTGTGTGGCGCAGTGGGTTGTGTGTATGTGTTCGGATCAGGGGGTCACAGGTTCAAACCCCACTGCAGTCAGCATGTCGTTGTGTCCCTGGGCAAGACACTTCACCCCAAATTGCTCCTGTGGGGATTGCTCACAGTATGTAAGTCGCTTTGGATAAAAAGCGTCTAACATGTAATGTAATAGTGCCGCACTGTTGATGTTTTCTTTTGCTTTCATCGTCAACATTCATTGATCCGTGCACAAGGTGATTGAATTGTGTATAGTTTGGTGATAAAACCATCGTTTTATTATATATCTTTAACCTGTTCAACCCTGAGCCTGTTTTTCAGGTCTCAGGCTCGAAATTGACATTCCCAGAACAAATGACCATATCTTCCCTTCTAAAAGGGTTAAATTAATAATCTTTGTTCTCAAAGTAATGATAAACCTGTGAGTTGGATGTAGAAAAGTCAGAATCAATATAGATGTTTTTTATTTTAAAGAAAATTCAGATTGAACATGGTAAAAAAAAAACAGTGGGGGCCCCAGTGCTTAAGAGGGGAGTTGCAGCCATAGGTAGACTTTGACAGCATCACAACAATTGGCTTTGGAGGTAAAAGCTAATTAGAGGCTGTTGGAAGAGTGTGGAGAAGGAAATAAAGGAGAATGAATAAAAGTAATTGCAGTCTTCCTGATTTAACGTACGCAGAGCTTCATTAGAATCCTTTGAAAGTGAGAAAATGCAAGCTGAAAAGAAACTGTTTACAATTGTCGTCACAAGGTTGAGTGTTTGACTCTAAATAGATTGCTTCTGGGTGGAGTGTCACTTCAAGAAAATACTGGCACTTATGGTGGAAAGATATAAATAGCGCACATGTAGAAAAATACACTAAACATAGCATTCTTTACTGTATACAATAAGATGAAGGCCATTGCATTACCAAGTTTCTTTAGGCATGTTAATTGTGTTGCTGCTGTATGTACTGTAAGAGTCTTTCTATGCAACAGAGAATAAATACAGCAGAGAGACAAGAGTAAAGTTCAAAACCATGTATGTTGTTGTTTTTGGGTAAAAAGGTGAGCAAATCTGACTCAATAAATGCGTAAATGCCCTCAAAACTATGATTTCCTAATTAAAGGGGCCCTTTGATGCTAATTTTCAGGTTCAGATTTGTACTGTATGGTGTGCCTCTACTGTGACATGTTCTCATGCTTTAATGTTCAAAAAGGTCTTTATTTCTCTCATACTGCCTGTGCTGCAGCACCTCTTTTCACCCTCTGTCTGAAACCAGAGCCCAGTCTCAAGGTTCAAGGTTCTTTATTTGTCATACGAACATAGCTACAGAGTAGTTATGTCGATGACAATCTTAGGTCACTGGCTTCTCCAACAGTGCAACACAATAATACAGAAAAACAGAAAAATATAGTGCAAGTAAATATTAAAAAGTAAATACAAAAAGAAAAATAGTTTAAAAAAAGTGAAGTAGTGAAATAAGAGTCTATATGCAAGCTATTGGAATGATATATTATAAATAGATACATAATTACTAAGTAGCAGATGAATGTTATGGATGTTGTTACAACAGTTTGGTCAACTGCTTAGAGATGAGCCGCACCTTAACCCATCATGTACAATGTGGGTATTGGTGCACTTTAGCCAATAGATGCCTTACTTTGTGATGTCACTATGTTACAGAATTAAAGAAAGTCCAATGGAGGCGTTTCAGGCTGTGTGTGGGTCGGAGAGAAACTCCCTCTGGAGGGAACTTTGGGATTTTAGCCTTAGTAGATCATTTACGTGCACAAAAACCAACAGACTACAGGAAAGGGAAACCCCAAAAAAGCATATTAATGCCCCTTTAAAGTAATTCATTACGGCTGCTTCATTTGACTGTGCTCAATTCAACTAATGCATGTATTTTAGGCGTTATGGTAATAATAAAATACCTACATAAGAGATTCATATTGCTCAATGACATAAAAGTCATTATATGTTTTCCACCTAATTCTCCTTTGGCTTGGGTTGTGCCACGGAGGGAATAGAAATCACACTATGACAGGTGTTCACCGCAGCAGAGGAATCATTTGGATTTCGCTTCAGCTCATAAAGCACTTGACCTTGTTGTCTCCCGCTTCACCTGCAGGAAGAAGTGGAGAGTAATGATTGGATTTTGTTCCCTTCCTTAGATATGAAAACCTAAGGCCAGAGTAGTGTTGTCACGATACCAACATTTTGGTTTCGATACCGATACCAAGTCAAGAATTGCGATTCCGATTCTTTTTCGATACTTTTCTTAAAAAAAGGGAAACACGGAATATCGGCTTTAAAGTTAGGAATAACAGATGATTTTAGCAGTCAGAACAACTAAAGCAGCAGTGTTACTAAGAACAGAAACACCAAAGAGTCACATCTAATATAAATATATATATAAAAGCATTTATTTTAATTGTGTAGCAGTGAGTTTAACATTTTGGCAGCACTGTTGAGCATTTTGAAAATGTATTTTCATGCCTCTGTGCAAGGCTTAGTCTTTCTATCTGTATAGCCACTGGTGTAAAGTAACCAAGTTCATAAACTCAAGTAGTACTTGGGTACAATTTTGAGATACTTGTACTTTATTTAAGTATTTCAATGTTTCTTTTGCTACTTTGTTCTTCTAATCCACTACAGTTCAGAGGTACATGGTGTACTTTTACTCCACTACATGTATTAATCCCTTTAGTTACTTCACAGATCTGGATGAATGATGTGAAATATAATCAAGTGTTAAATCAGACTTTAGTTCCACCTGGAGTGAATCCACAAGATTCAAACTAGCTGCACCTTTAAGAACACTCATGATCAATCATTATAAAACACATCATATATATTATTCTGAAATGGACCAATCTGCACAATGACTACTTTTACTGTCGCTACTTTAATACTTTTACTTGAGGAACATTTTGAATGCAGTACTTTTACTGTAACAGAGAATTCTACACTCTGGTGCTTCTAGTACAAGACCTGAGTACTTCTACTTTTACTGTCGCTACTTTAACTATATGTTGATGATAATAATTTTGTACTTTTATTTGAGGAACATTTTGATTTCAGGATTGTTCCTACATTCAGGTACTTCTACTTTAACTCAAGTACAAGACCCGGGTACTTCTACTTTTACTCAAGTACAAGATATATACTTATACCACCTCCGTTTATAGCCTATGAAAAAAAACGAATAGAAAACGAAGGCTAAAGCTAACGTTAGCAGATAGTGATGCTAGTTTGCTAGTTAAGTTTGCTCAACGATAATATTGCGACAGAAAAACGTTTCAGTGCACATCACGCTCTGCCGCTCCGACAGGGAGCTCTGCTCTGAACACCTGAACGGCCCGTTCACAGACTTCTGGCGTCTTTTTTGTCAACAAGCCGAGGCGCAGCGGCAGTTGCACTCCCACTTGCAGCCATGCTTCTCGTTTTCTCACATGCTCTGGCAGCTAGCACGTGGCCGCGTGCACGAGAGAGGGGAGGGACTTAGAACGTGCTTGAGAGGAGCGGGACTGCAGGCACCGCTGCAGTGCAGGGAGTGGAAGCAGAGCGCTGAACACACACGGCTCTTATTAAAACGGCGCTTTTTCATGGGAGTACTTTTCCCCGTCATTCTTAAAGTACCGATACTAATGAAACGGAGGAATCGTACCGTTTTTAACGGCAGGGTATCGCGGTACCTTTCAAGTATCGGTACACCGTGCAACACTAGGCCAGAGTGACTGTCAGTGCGCGTTTGTGTGTAGTGTGTTCAGAAACACAGTATTTGTTTGTATTCTGCTCACACTGGGCGCAGAGAGTGACAGGCATAAACATATCTCAGAATAACAGACCGCCTGCATGGTGTTCAGTTTTCATTTAATGTCCACAAAGCATTCGATTGACAATAAAAGTTCATTTTTGCAATTTCCTTTTCAATTGAAGGAATTTTATGTTGTGACCTTGTCACAGCTTAACGATTATTGCAACTGAAACATCATGAGCATGTGGAAATACGGCAAAAGCATCCCCTGATTTGATTCATAACAACCAGAAATAGCACTGTGGTCAGAGTTCATAGGGAGGAGTGGCACAGACTCACAGTTTGAAGGTCCGAGACAAATTATTCATTTTCATCTGACATTTTTCCTCTGAGCTGTCAAGGCGGCTAATGATACGCTAGACTCGAGGATGTTGCCGTCTTATTTAATTGCTGACATGCTTCATTATTGTGCACGCTGCTCTTGCTGTTCCACTTGTTGAATCAGTTTATGTGGAGCTTTCCCTCTTTTTACAAACATAGAATAAATTGTACTTCAGTGCAGCTGCCATGCAAAACGTTGTGGAGAAAGAATGGAAATAAGCATACATGTATTTACTATTTATGTCAGTGTACACAGCAGTGCCTGCAAGATTACAGATGTTTAATCTATCTGAAATGTTAAAATATGACAATTTGCAAAGTCTTATTTCCATAAAGCATGTATGCAGGTTTCAGTAGATGGAGAAGACCTTTTCAGGATGTTTGTATGAATGTGTCATTCATACAAACATCCTGAAAATACTTTTAGTTGTTGGCTTTTTTTAATACATTTGAAATGTTTGCTCAAAACATGCTTTGTGAATGTCAATAGCAAAAACTAACATGGTTACGTCATTTCTTGTAATCTTGTTTAACAAATATATGAGAACATTTCTGAAGAAATACTGCCTTCAAAAATTTGAAAATGGAACAAAACAATCCCACAATCCAATAATTCAAATTTTAAAGATGTGGAAACAAGTGCTATTGCAAAATGTGGCCGATTCATAAAAGATCAAAATGACTTTACATGTCACTTGTTAGACGCTTTTATCCAAAGCGACTTATAATTAGATAAACTAATCACTAACAGGGTGAATTATTAAGTGTTTTTTAATAGAGTAATGAATGACGGAAAGAGGAAGTGATTTTGCACACAGCCATGGTAAACATACAGTAGATGGATACTAGGGCTGCCCTCCACAAAAATGTTTTCTAGTCGACCAATTGTCTTCAATTCAGGCGATTAGTCGACTAATCGTTGCACGTATATGATGTATATAATATATTTATAAATGTCTTCTCCCAAAATAGTTTCAGTTTCAAAGGCTGATAAAGAACTTTATTATAACAGCATGGTAGGCTACACTGTGCTTCACATAGAATATAAAACAACACTGTAATAATGAACCATTGAAATATAAATTCAATGTTACACGTAGAAAGCGCATGAGAGTCAAAGTGCAACTCAAGGACGGAGAGGTCTGCCCGTCAGCGGTATTAACAGCAGAAGCTCCGGTAAGAGTTCTTAATGTGTGTGTGTGTGTGTGTGTGTGTGTGTGTGTGTGTGAACAAGCAGGGAGGACACACACTGAACATTAAGTTCTAGTTTCTATAATTCATATCTAAAAATGGCGTCAGAATGATTATATATTATAGTTCTATATGTTGATGCGATGCTAGGCTGCTGCCTGACTGCTGCTGTTTTCCTCCAATTATGAGAAAGAAACACACGTTGTCGGGATGATTAAGCTCCGTGTTTTGTTATGACCGGCGTTCAGAAAGCTGCGCTCCGATGGCGGGGATGTGCAGGCGACTATTTGCCTGCAGGGTTTAAACTCCTAATGAATTATCTTAATGACTTGGCACAGATCTAGATGAAGTGTGAGGATTTCTTCCAGCTGACGCGTCAAAGCACACGCAGCGCACAGTTTTTTACCTTTTTTATTTCCTTCTACTAATAGACTAATGAGAAATTAGTCGACAAAGATTTTTTTTCGCCGACTTACGTTTAGTCGACTAGTTGGGTGCAGCTTAATGGATAGAATCCAAATGTTAGTATTATAGTGACCCTGTTGGCCTGCTGATATTAGCATTAGCTCAAAAGATTTCTGTGCCATTCGTGAAGTTGCAGTCAATCAGAGTTCAACATTTCCCAGTTTCCAACCTCCAACATCAAAGTCTTCTAGTGCATACACATTATTTAAATAACGTATGCTGAATGTGTTCTAAATCAGGTATTATATTCCTCACTTCTTGGAAGCACAGCATAAGTTGATAGAAAGACTCATTTGCATTTCAATTTGTCCCCATTATTAAAATGTGCACATGAATGTGCTGCATTTAAGTGGAACATATTGACTGCCACTACTAAAAAGAAACTACTTAACATTTCATATTCTTTCTTCTGATGACGCCATCCTCTGAAGTCAAAGGACAAAGAAATCCCTTATTTGAAACAGCCTTTTATTAATGTGATCACACAAGATTAGACTTAAGCCAGAGAGCCCCCGGTACCGGGGGCTGCTGTGTTTTCTTTTCACAAAACTGTGTCTCAGGGCTTCTTAATATTTACAAACCTATTAATGTATCATACTCACTTAACGGGAAGAAACTCAGCTAACCGACGATACGAACCATTTTTTACCGAAACAAAACACAAGTCTCCCAAGAAGTGTTTAAATGAGCCCTGAGCGAAAAAATGCTAACATACTTAGCACTGAACTCTAGGTATAAATACCCTTATTATATATCGGATCTGCACAAACAAGATATCGATTAGCAAGCTGAGGATCCACAGATTCTAGGGGTATAAGTATCATCACTGAGCGATCTGAACTCGTGACAGGGCAAGCAAATACAGACATCACAACACAGAGCTTTACGGAGCAAAAACAGGACATTTAACGGGACGGTGGCGCAGTGGTCTGTGCATCTGATCATCAGATCAAGGGGGGTGCTGGGGAACTCCAGTTCGAAACCCGCTCCCGCCGCCACTGCGTCAGGCCGTTGTGTCCTTGGGCAAGACACTTCACCCGGATTTGCTCCTGTGGGTATTGTCCACAGTACATGTATGATACCAATGTATACTTGTAAATGCGCCTCGATGACCTCGAGGCGTGAAGATGGACGGTGTGGCGCAGTGCGCTGTGCAATGATCATCAGATCAAGGGGTGAAACCCGCCGCTGCTGCGTCTGTAAAGCCGGTGTGTCCTTGGGCAAGACACTTCACCTGAACTTGGTCCTGTGGGTATTGCCCACAGTGGTGACCATTGCATGTATGATATGTGTAATTAATGTGTATTTGTAAAGCGCTTTGAGCATCTGGAAAAGCGCTATAATAAATGTAAGGAATTATTAATTATTATTATTGTCTTACCTTAGCTGTCGTTCTGATCAAAAGTTGTGTTCAATGGCACAACGATAAAAACTCTGCTGAAGGCTAATCAATAGGTTAATCCAATGTGTCTGTGTCACTTTGAATGATTACTGATAATCCATCATTCAATTATTATGTCAATAACAGAGATTTCATATTAGCTGCTACGATAGCTACGAGAGTGTATGACAGCTTCCGGTTTGGGGCATTCTGGCTACGCATCACTCATTCACCAATGGGTAATGTTTGGATGGATTTTAGGAACTTCCCCTCGATTCTATCTATTGGCTCTAAAGGTTAAAAAGAGGTGTCAATCATCAAGATCGACCGAGGGGGGCCATAGATATGAAAAATGCACCCAAATGACCCCAGAAGTGGTTGTTTCTTTTTCTAAATCCCTCTAAAAAGGTCAGATTTCACTTGTTTTGCATCAATCTTGATACAGGGTACTTATTATATGTTATAGTTTGGATTCCTAAAGCTTTTAGTCTACTATCCCATCATTCAAGGGTGGTTTTCACTATAAGTAAGGGTTTTGTTTGGACGGACACAATAATTTACATGTTTTTACTGTGTTCAATCTAAATTTACTTTAAAATTAAAAAAAAATCTATATTGATTCTGACACTTCTACATCGAACTCACAGATGTAACCTTGCTTTGAGAAAATAGAGTATTAATTTACCCATTTTAGAAGTGAAGTTATGGTAATTTGTTCTGGGAATGTCATTTTCTAGCCTGAGACCTGAAAGACAGGCTCAGGGCTTAAAGGAATTATAATTGCGAACAATCTTTAATAAGCCCATATCTTCCAATATGCCATGCATACATCCGGCCGAAGTTCAAATGCAGTTTCAAGCCACAGTTTACAATCAAATTATTAGAATTCAAACCGACTGGCGGTCAGGTTAATAAATAATGAAAAACAGAGCATATGTCATGACTGGAATTTAATAAACTTGTGCATAATTTCAGCTCATACAAGACAGAAACCAGGTGTACATATGAATATTTAGAGTAAAGTGAGGGACCAAAAGAAGCCAATATCCATCGTGACTCTAACATTGCAATCCATTTTTTGTAAATGTGATTTTTACGTAGCTGTATTTAAAAATCGTAATGAAAGAGAAATATATGAATGTTACTTTAATCAATCACTTCCCATTTTTGTTTCTGACTTATGTTCCAATGAGCGTTTGTTTTGATATTGATGAGAGAGAAATCGCTGCAGATGACAGGTGCTTGCATTTCTTTGGTGACACATTAGACAGTGTGTTAAACTGCAGCGGGGGAAGGGGGTCTAAAGTAGTGTCGGAAAAACACAATATTAGTAGATGTTTTCAAATTTCTGCCATTGCCACAAAAAAGAAGGGAATTTCAAACTAGACTTTTGTATTTGATTTTGAGTTATGGGTTTTTGCAGTTAATGTCAATACTGAGTTTGTTATACTGAGTTGAAAATAATAACTAGTTACTTTTTTTTCTTTCTGTCGTTGTCACAAACCAGAAACACTGCGGCCGGAGCCCCATTTCTGTTTCAAGCACACATTTTATGACTTCAAGAAATGTTGGACTCACTCAGTTTCATTTACCAGAAAAAGAGTGAGCAATGAGCTCGAGACAGTGTTACAGCTAGTGTTGCACGGTGTACCGATACTTGAAAGGTACCGCGATACCCTGCCGTTAAAAACGGTACGATTCCTCCGTTTCATTAGTATCGGTACTTTAAGAATGACGGGGAAAAGTACTCCGTGTGTGTGTGTTCAGCGCTCTGCTTCCACTCCCTGCACTGCAGCCGTGCCTGCAGTCCCGCTCCTCTCAAGCACGTTCTAAGTCCCTCCCCTCTCTCGTGCACGCGGCCACGCGCTAGCTGCCAGAGCATGTGAGAAAACGAGAAGCATGGCTGCAAGTGGGAGTGCAACTGCCGCTGCGCCTCGGCTTGTTGACAAAAAAGACGCCAGAAGTCTGTGAACGGGCCGTTCAGGTGTTCAGAGCAGAGCTCCCTGTCGGAGCAGCAGAGCGTGATGTCCACTAAAAAGTGTTTCTGTCGCAATATTATCGTTGAGCAAACTTAACTAGCAAACTAGCATCACTATCTGCTAACGTTAGCTTTAGCCTTCGTTTTCTATTAGTTTTTTTCATAGGCTATAAACGGAGGTGGTATAAGTATATATCTTGTACTTGAGTAAAAGTAGAAGTACCCAGGTCTTGTACTTGAGTTAAAGTAGAAGTACCAGAATGTAGGAACAATCCTGCAATCAAAATGTTCCTCAAATAAAAGTACAAAATTATTATCATCAACATATAGTTAAAGTAGCGACAGTAAAAGTAGAAGTGCTCAGGTCTTGTACTAGAAGCACCAGAGTGTAGGAATACTCTGTTACAGTAAAAGTACTGCATTCAAAATGTTCCTCAAGTAAAAGTATTAAAGTAGCGACAGTAAAAGTAGTCATTGTGCAGATTGGTCCATTTCAGAATAATATATATGATGTGTTTTATAATGATTGATCATGAAAGTGTTCTCAAAGCTGGTGAAGGTGCAGCTAGTCTGAAGTACTTTGTAGACTGCAGGGCAGCTGGTGGATTTACTCCAGGTGGAACTAAAGTCTGATTTAACACTTGGTTATATTTCACATCATTCCTCCACATCTGTGAAGTAACTAAAGGTATTAAATATATGTAGTGGAGGAAAAGTACACCATGTACCTCTGAACCGTAGTGGACTAGAAGTACAAAGTAGCAAAAGAAACATTGAAATACTTAAATAAAGTACAAGTATCTCAAAATTGTACCCAAGTAGTACTTGAGTTTATGAACTTAGTTACTTTACACCACGGGCTATACAGATAGAAAGACTAAGCCTTGCACAGAGGCATGAAAATACATTTTCAAAATGCTCAACAGTGCTGCCAAAATTATAAACTCACTGCTACACAATTAAAATAAATGCTTTTATATATATTTATATTAGATGTGACTCTTTGGCGTTTCTGTTCTTAGTAACACTGCTGCTTTAGTTGTTCTGACTGCTAAAATCATCTGTTATTCCTAACTTTAAAGCCGATATTCCGTGTTTCCCTTTTTTTAAGAAAAGTATCGAAAAAGAATCGGAATCGCAATTCTTGACTTGGTATCGGTATCGAAACCAAAATGTTGGTATCGTGACAACACTAGTTACAGCAGTTCTGTTTTTCCTGCATTCATTGACAGCATGTAAGCGTGTGTGTGTGTGTGTGTGTGTGTGTGTGTGTGTGTGTGTGTGTGTGTGTGTGTGTGTGTGTGTGTGTGTGTGTGTGTGTGTGTGTGTGTGTGTGTGTGTGTGTGTGTGTGTGTGTGTGTGTGTGTGTGTGTGTGTGTGTGTGTGTCTGTGTGCGCTTTACTTCGAGTGAGTGTGTTAAACCGCTGCACACAGCTGCCCTTCACTTGCCAGCTGGACACCCGACGACCCAGGCAGCAGCAGCTGGAAAAATGGACAGAATGTTCTAAAGAGTAGAGTGTTTGCGACCCAGTCAGAGTCCAAGAAGCAAAACGTTTTTTTAGACTAAACCTGTTCATTTAACATCCCAGACTCCTCGTTCTCCTGATTTCATGCTCCCTCTCTTCGTGCAGTATCGGGAAAGTAGGCCCTTACTTGTTGTGACCCATGCTGGCAGCTCTCACATTAAGCAGAGTGGAGGCAGTAAGACAGGCGCCCAAGGGACACGCAGCTCACAGTAGGGGCGATTGTTCTCCATACCTGGCATCACTGCTAGTCTCCCACTTCATCGTCTGCTTACCTTTACCACCTGCCTTCTCCCTCTCCAACTCCATCTCATTTCGTCCAGCATTCCCTCCCGTCAGACTGTCTGCCCAACATTTGAACATAAACAAAGCAGCAGAGGGAGGGAAATAAAGGGAGAAAGAAATTGTGAGAAGTGACTGGGGGAGGGAGGGAGGAATCAGGCAGGCATGCTGAGGGGGATGAAAGCGACCGCAGAGCAGTCTGTGTTTAGTGGGTTAGTGGAGCGCTGGCCTTCACTTACGGGGACCACTTGGCCACCGCCATGCAGCAGATACCGGTCCGTCCCACCATCAGACCTACATCACAGTTGTGTGCAGAAGAAAGTCCAGCAGATATCAATCTACTTCAGTGGCTTTCTTTTGTCTTTTTCATTTCCTCCATCCCACCTCAGATTGATTTGTACCTCTCCAGAGCTCATACCCACTCCTTGTGTGTGTGTGTGTGTGTGTGTGTGTGTGTGTGTGTGTGTGTGTGTGTGTGTGTGTGTGTGTGTGTGTGTGTGTGTGTGTGTGTGTGTGTGTGTGTGTGTGTGTGTGTGTGTGTGTGTGTGTGTGTGTGTGTGTGTGTGTGTGTGTGTGTGTGTGTGTGTGTGTGTGTGTGTGTGTGTGTGTGTGTTCTTATCCTCCAGCTCAGAATAAGTGGCACCAGACAGGCCTTATAAGGAGTGGTTAGATCATTGGCCACACCGTTAGTAAAACAGAACCATATGTGTGCTGTGTGTGTGTGTGTGTGTGTGTGTGTGTGTGTGTGTGTGTGTGTGTGTGTGTGTGTGTGTGTGTGTGTGTGTGTGTGTGTGTGTGTGTGTGTGTGTGTGTGTGTGTGTGTGTGCGTTCGTGTGTGTGTGTGTGTGTGTGTGTGTGTGTGTGTGCGTTCGTGTGTGTGTGTGTGTGTTCGTGTGTGTATGTGTGCGTAAGTAAAACCATGTGTGTCCAGAGGTAGCTGAGAGAACAGGAGCCTGTTGCTAATAGTCATTGTGAAGGTCACATTATATGGTCATGTTAAACACACACACACACACACACACACAAACACACTTCCTCTACCTAATCTCCTTTTGTGTATGCAGCGAATCCCACAAGTTCATATTTTCTGCATAAATTGCATAATAGTTTTACACACACACACACACACACACACACACACACACACACACACACACACACACAAGCACACACACACAACTTGCCTAAAGGTAGAGAGCATCACATACTGCGAGGTGTCAGCCTAATGTGTGAATGATCAGCTTGTGGGCGGCGCGTCTCAATGTTGTCCTGTTTCATCTGCTGATGGGTTTAGCAGAGGAGATCTCTCTCCCTCTCTCTCCCTCTCTGTCTCCATCTTTCTTACACAGCGTGTCTGGAATGTACAGATGTTTCCTTTTGGGAATGGGCGTCCTGCTCTGTTCACACACACACATAGAAAGACAGAGAGCGAGGAGAAAGGGGCGTACATTCCCATACACTCAACACATTTTCCTGTTTTAGACTTTGATTTTTAATCGTTGCTGTGAAATTAGCTGAACACACTCCAGGCTGGTGCTTTCTTGTCGCCTCTTGCTTCTTGTCTCCTTGTTCTTTCTTCTCTCACTTTTGTCTGGTCCTAAAGTGCAGCTGAGGCTTTCCTGCGAAGGCACACAGGAGACCGAAGCCACTTAACTAAGCTTGACTCCGTCCTGCTTCTTCTTCTGCTCCCCTTGTCTCCACAACTCCTGAACTGACTCGGTGATCAGTAGTGTTTACTTTCTATGTACTGAACACACTTTTGACCTTGTGCTTGCACTGCAAAGTATGTGCATGTATACTTGATCTTGTTCACACTGGAGCAATAAATCAGCCAGGCTTGTAGTATATTGGCCCGTATAAATGTAATGCAGATTTACTGCATTGCCATTGCCTCATAGTTTGACCGATTAGTAACACAGGATTATTATACAGAAATGCCAAAGATATGTTACATAGCTCCCCATTAGGGAGAATTTGATCTGTATGCATTCCAACTTTAAAATCACTCAATACTAAGGTTGGTCCCAATTTTTCAATAACCAAGGATTCTTGGCTCAAATAATAGCAGTATATCAGCATTTACCTATCCATTATTGATATCAGTTTCGGCTATCACTATCATGTTTGTTTTTTTAAATAACACTTAGTAAATCAAATGTCCATTAACATTAGTAGAAGAAAATATGTACACTTGAAATTAAAAAATGCATATAAATGTCCTGAAATGGAATTGTTAGTATGCCTCTCCTGCATCTTAATTCTTTTTTCTCATTAAACATATTTCAGCGTTTTTAAAACGAATACGGAACATTTGAGATATTCCTTACTATGTGAAGTACCGTCTGCTGGTTCTCACTGTTCTGCTCATCTTCATTTACTCCCTTTTCTATTGTTGGAAAGACTGTGTGTGTTAATGAAGTGCTTTATGTGGGCGTGTGACATTTACATTGTCATTTGCCGTCTTATCTGCCTTCCATTCACATCCTGCCTCACAGGGGTTTATTTCCTACTGAATAATTCAAGTGATCCCCCGTAACTCACAGACCAAAGTAGCCAAAGGAACCCACTAATCTCGTTATTATGACAATATAAATTATTTTCATTGGAGGTTTACAACTTTTGGAACTATTTTGGGATCTTGATGGTGTAAACAGACAGTGAAATTACTCTTGATTCGTGATCAATGAAGTGTTTTGGACTATCAATACAGCTTCAAAAACCCTTTGTTGTACGTCATAGTTGTTGATACTGTATGTGTTGCATAATGGGGAATGTTGTTTGGATGCCTTGGCCTCTGCTTCTTTGATGATGAACAATATAATGTTTTAATTAATCTTTTAGGAGTCCTCCAACTTGGTAAAATAGCAACCATCATGACCCCAGTTTGTATTTGGCTGGGGACTATTTTCTGCCACTTGCTCGAAAATACTGTTCGTGCTACTTTATGAGTTAAAAGTACATATGGACTGAAAATCTTCAAGGTTGGCAATATCAAAGAAAAGTATTTTTTAAGTTAAGTTAAGAAAAAAGGATAGTGATATGTGACATATGTGATAAAAAAAAAACACAGAACAGGTTGCATTGTTGTTGTAGGGCTGTCATGGTTTCTGAGTTACACTACATGATTATTGTGGCCAAAATGAATTACTATAAGAATATTAACAAGAGATTAAATAAAATATGTATTAATGCTATCAGTAAATATCAACTTTAACTTTACATATTGTGTTTTTTGTTTCTTCTTTGTCAAAACAATTGAACTCAAAATAGTGTTGGCAGTGGAGAGGAATTCTCCAACCATCACTGCACAACAAGAACTTATTTTGTAGTTTAATTAATAACTTAATAAATTATTAAAAGGGGCTGGATTATTTAATCATGTACATTATAAAACTATCAATATTAAATTGCTTTATAAGCTATCGTCAGTACAGGTATACACCCCTTGTTCATAGTATTGTGTCCTCCAGCATTTGTACTGTACATTTTATTTAGGGTGTATGTTATCTTCGATAAAGATGAACCTTTATTGATCCCATAGGGGAAATTGAGTTTTCCACTCTGTATACACAGTGTAGATACATATATATACACTGTGTTTAGTGGGTTATATCTACACCGTATATGTTTAACACACACACAGTACAGCACAAATACACACATGCATTGGAATACATGTACAGTATATGCATTATAGAAGTGGCACCTTTCCAGTCCACACTCTGTATTTGTTGAGTCTGATTGGGAATTGAACCGCCAACCCTTCGGTTAGTCCCTACAGACGGAGCTACTGTTATATGTTTCTCTTTGGAATTTTAAAATGTAATTTCCCAGCACATGCACACCCACAGTTAAATAAATGGTGTCGCCTGAAGATGATTGTGTGATTTTGTGTGCCTGCAATCATCTTGCCCTGTCATGCATTTTAAATGTGGACATGTCGGTTTGTTCCCGCAGAGACCTTTCCAGGAACCACATCTCCTCCCTTGATACCAGCCTGCTAGATCGTCTCACTGGCCTCCGAGAGCTGTGAGTATGCAAGGCAGTTAAATATTCATATACAGTTTTGACCCATCTGTCTGCATCTCTCTTGATATATGTAACTATACATCTATCTTTTAGGTATCTCCAAGGAAACAGGATCAGTGTTCTCCCGAGGGGAGTATTCTGCTGCGGACCGCTGTCGATCCTGTGAGTACAAAGTCAAGAGCAGATGAGGACCTTTGCAAACCCAAGGTCGAGAGTAGAGGAGGATGACGAAGATGAAAACAAATAAATAGTAGGGAGAAAGGTCTGGTTTAGTCTGGATTTAAGTAGGCAGAAATCCCTGGAGAAAGCTATCTGGACCGGAGAGCAATCACACAAAAACATACACACACACACACTGTATACTGTATACTACAAACACACATACCCACACATGTACGCACACACACATACCAATCACGGCACGATTAAGTTCAATTACTGCTAACTGCTCCAGGCTCCTACTACCTCCTTCCACCCCCCCCGCCCCATTTCTCCCTCTCCCTCCAACCATTACCTTATTTCTTCCACCCACTGAATGGCGATTTGTGTGTGTGTGTGTGTGTGTGTGTGTGTGTGTGTGCGTGTGTGTGTGTGTGTGTGTGTGTGTGTGTGTGTGTGTGTGTGTGTGTGTGTGTGTGTGTGTGTGTGTGTGTGTGTGTGTGTGTGTGTGTGTGTGTGTGTGTGTGTGTGTGTGTGTGTGTGTGTGTGTGTGTGTGTGTGTGTGTGTGTGTGTGTGTGTGTGTGTTGAGAGAGGAGTGGTGGTTTCCATCAGTTCCTTCCAAAACCGCCACACAACGGCCCCATTATGTAGCCTACTGGATAGAGAAGAGAGGGAGGGAGTTAAGAAAAAGAAAGAGAGTAGTATGGAAACAAAGCGGAAAGAAACAAGTCTAACTCTTACTCAGCACTTCAGATGTTTTGGATTTAGTTAATTTGGCGTTATATATCTGATGCAGTTTTTATGAAGAAGATGTGAAAATGCCCTATACATTGATCAACACATTTTGTGTGATTGCAACAATTAGAGAATAACATAGAAGAATCAGCTTCACATCTCCAATCATCCAATGACCCTATTTCTGTTGTCAATAACAGACACCACCACACAACAATTATTTATCACATAATGACAGTACCATATGAATTGCCACCAATCAGAAATTCAATAAAAGACTTGTTTGAATATGAATTCTGCTTTGTGTGTTCTGCAGCGATTTGAGCAACAATGTCATCCCCACCATAGAAGAAAGAATATGTGACAACCTTTGCAACTTAACTCAAATGTAAGTAATCACAGTTACTTCTTTCTTTCTTTCTCTGCATCTCTTTGTGTCTTGTCTTTCCAAAAAACAAAAAAAATCAGATGATCATTCAAATATTATTAGACATTACATTACATTACATTGCATTTAGCTGACGCTTTTATCCAAAGCGACTTACAATAAGTGCATTCGACCTGGAAGACACAACCTTGAAGAAAACAGAATCATATAAGTACATCAGGTTTCATAGAGCCAACCATTTCAAGTGCTACTCAACTGGCTATAGATAAGCCAGTCCTTTATTAGTATATAAGTGCTCTGTTAGCAGTTCCTTGTTAGTAATTCTATCGCTCGAGGTGGAGTCGAAAGAGATGAGTTTTCAGTCTGCGCCGGAAGGTGTGTAAGCTTTCTGCGGTCCTGATTTCAATGGGGAGCTCATTCCACTATTTTGGAGCCAGGATAGAAAACCCACGTGTTTTTGCTGATGGGAACTTGGGTCCCCCTCGCAGCGAGGGTGCAGCGAGTCCTTTGGCTTATGCAGAGCGTAGAGCACGCGCTGGGGTGTACAGTTTAACCATGTCCTGGATGTAGGAAGGGCCAGATCCATTCGCAGTATGGTACGCAAGTACCAGTGTTTTGAAGTGAATTCTAGCAGTTACCGGAAGCCAATGAAGGGAGCGGAGGAGTGGAGTGGTGTGGGAAAATGTAGGAAGGTTGAAGACCAGACGAGCCGCTGCATTCTGGATGAGCTGCAGAGGTCGGATGGCACATGCAGGTGGACCAGCCAGGAGGGAGTTGCAGTAGTCTAGGCGTGAGGTGACGAAAGCCTGGACCAGAAGCTGGGTCGCTTTCTGGGTCAGCTGGGGACGTATCTTCCTGATGTTGTAAAGCGTGTATCTGCAGCAGCGGGTTGTAGCAGCGATGTTTGCAGTGAAGGACAGGTTGTTATCTAGGATCACACCCAGATTCCTTGCAGTCTGAGTCGGGGAAACAACAGAGGTGCCGATGTTGATAGTCAGGTCAAGAGTGGGACAATCTTTTCCCGGAAGGAAAAGCAGTTCAGTTTTGTCAAGGTTGAGCTTGAGGTGGTGAGCAGACATCCACTGAGAGATGTTCGCTAAACAAGCAGAGATGCGTGCGACGACCTGGGTCTCTGAGCGGGGAAAGGACAGAATTAATTGGGTGTCGTCAGCGTAGCAGTGGTATGAAAAACCATGCGGGTTAATGACTGATCCGAGCGAGTTTGTGTACAGGGAGAAGAGGAGGGGACCAAGAACAGAGCCCTGAGGGACCCCTGTAGTTAATTGACAAGGGTCGGACTCGGACCCTCTCCAAGTTACCCTGTAGGTATGGTCTTTGAGGTATGAGGTGAGGAGGGAAAGTGCAGAGCCTGAAACTCCAAGTTCTTGGAGAGTGCGAAGGAGGATCTGATGGTTCACCGTGTCGAATGCAGCAGACGGGTCCAACAGGATGATGACAGAGGAGAGGGATGCTGCTTTAGTAGTGTGCAGTTCCTCAGTGACAGCAATGAGAGCAGTTTCTGTGGAGTGGCCTGCCTTGAAACCAGACTGGTGCGGATCCAGAAGGTTGTTCTGATGGAGATAACAGGAGAGTTGTTTAAAGACAGCGCGTTCAAGTGTTTTAGACAGGAACGGGAGGAGAGAGACAGGCCTGTAGTTTATAACATCAGACGGGTTGAGAGTGGGTTTCTTCAGGAGAGGGTTTACTCTTGCCTCCTTGAGACTGTTTTGAAAGTGACCAGAAGTTAGAGAAGTGTTGATGAAATGGGTGAGAAACGGTAGAATATCAGGAGCGATAGTCTGAAGGAGGTTTGAGGGGATAGGGTCCAGAGGACAGGGGGTAGGGCGGGCAGAGGTAATGAGGGTAAGAACCTCACTTGGAGAAAGAGGGGAAAAGGAGGTTAGTGTGCGGGTGGAAGGAGGGTCTGGTGACCCGGCGGTGAGTAAAGGTGAGTCAGAAAAAGAAGAGCGAATATCATCAACCTTTTTTTCAAAGTGGTTAACAAAGTCGCTTGACAGAAGGGAGGAGGGGGGAGGGGCTTTGGGAGGGTCCAAGAGGGTGGAGAAGATGGAAAATAGTTTTTTAGGATTGGAATAGGAAGATTGGATCTTATCTTGAAAGAAAGTGCTTTTTGCCTGAGAGATCGAAGCAGAGAAAGAGGAGAGGAGAGCCTGATAGGTTAGGAGGTCGTCGCGGTGTTTGGATTTCCACCGTTTCCGCTCTGCTGCCCGAAGGACGGTTCTATTAGCACGCAGTGCGTCATTTAGCCAGGGAGCAGGAGGGGACTGACGAGCCTGCCGAGATGTGAGAGGACAGAGAGAGTCCAGAGAGGATGAGAGAGTAGAGAGGAGAGTTTCCGCAGCAGAGTTTGGAGGCAGGAGTTGGAAGGAGTCAGAGGAAGCGACGGCTGAGAGCACCGATGAGGCAAAGGTAGAGGGGGAGAGGGAACGGAGGTTACGGCGGACAGGTGCAGGATGAGAAGAGATTAGTTTGTTATGTTTGGAAAGAGGTAGAGAGAATGAAATGAAGAAGTGATCGGAGGTGTGGAGCGGGTTTACAGAGAGGTTAGAAGTAGCGCAGTTCCTTGAGAATATGAGATCAAGGACATTGCCAGCTTTATGAGTTGGTGGGGACGGAGACAGTGAGAAAGCAAAGGCGGTTAACAGAGATGTTAGTTCGTCTATCTTCCCTGTCTGGAGGTTGAAGTCTCCGAGAAGTACAGCGGGAGGGCCAGTTTCAGGGATGTGTGAGAGGAGATGATCTAATTCCTCCAAGAAGTCCCCCAAGGCTCCTGGTGGACGGTAGAGAACAACAATGGTTAATTGTATAGGATGGGTTACTGTTACGGCATGGAATTCAAAGGTGGAAGGAGCGAAGTTAGGTAGCTTGAAGAGGGAAAAGCTCCATTTGGGAGAGAGCAGGAGACCAGTGCCACCTCCTCTGCCAGTGGGTCTGGGTGTATGGGAGAAGGAATATGCTGTGGAGAGAGCTGCTGGGGTGGATGTGTTGAATGGAGTAATCCAAGTGTCAGTGAGAGCAAGGAAATCCAGGGACTGCAGGGAAGCGTAGCCAGAGATGAAGTCAGCCTTAGGAACAGCTGACTGGCAGTTCCACAGGCCGCCTGAAACTAGATGTTGGATGTCAGTGGAGCACGTGGGATAGACGAGAGCAGGCCGGTTATAGCGATTAGGAGATACACAGGGCCAGTGATAATTGCGAGAAGACAGATGAACAGGAATGGAGAAAATACACATGATTATAGCCTGAGGGGCTAAAAAACTAAAGAAAATAAAAATAAGACACCAGCAGTACTTAGCTCAATCAGAGTAGGATTTGCCTCCTCTTTGCCACCCTCGTGACTCCCGCAGGACTCCAATGTCTTTGTCGGTCTTCGGCTGTCTGACGCTGAAGCTGACCCTATTTGTACACCGATGTATTAAAGCATTATGTTACGCCTCTGATCACACATGCTTAGATAAGCAGCATGTTTCCAGTTACCTCGCCTACGCTCAAGATGAATGAAGCTTTATTTCAGACTTGTTTTTTTCTTGAAAGGTTTTTCTCTCCCACTTCCATCTATTGCTCCATGTATTTACCCTGCTTTTTTTAAGTTGTTACGAGTTAAGACCAGTGCATTTTCTGTGGTTATGCTAACACTAGCATATAACTTTTATGACCAATTGTGGAAAATCCCACTGCCTAATTAGTTAGCTAATTGCATTAGAAGACTCCAAATGTTCTACCATAGTTGTTGTAGCTTATTAAAAATTAATTTGAAATAATGGATTCCAGCTTTATTGCTCTTTTTTTTACCATGAGCCCATACCATACAATTTGATTAACATGTAAACATCTCATGTTTCCCCATGAATGATCCCCTTCCTCCCTGTCCTCCTCTCCCCCAGTGACCTGAGCAGTAACCCCTTTGATTGTGACTGTAAGCTGTTTCGGCTGGTTAGCTGGCTCCAGGAGAAAGGGGTGCGGGTTCGACGCCCGGACGCCATGCTCTGCAACCATCCTCCTGAGCTGCGACACCGACCCCTGCTCAACGTCAGCCTGCTCACCTGTGGTACGAAGCACGTTGCAGAGATGCTACATTAATATACCTACAATAAAGTCACACAAGGAAAGAAAGTACAAAATAAATCCTTGCAAATGCTAATTCATTTGACATTTTCGGCTTTTTTTTGTTTAAATCAAATCCAAATGATTGTAATCATATTATGCAATCTTTGTGGTGAGAAATACCGACACCAGAGGATTAAACTTCTCAGTAGTTGAGCTCTTTGATAGTTGTTTGCTGGTTTGGACAGATTATAATTGATCATAAGACAAAATATATTTTCACTGTGTTGTCTGAAAACCTTTCCTTCTCCTCCAGGTCTGAACTATGCAGGTTGTCTTGAGGACAGCAGCAGTGGAGGAGGGGGACGGAGCGAGCTTGTTATCTTCTCTTCCTCCACACCCGGAAACTTCACGCGTAAACAGTGTAACAGTGTGTGTTTTGCTGCATCCCACCTCTACGGGGGCTTGGGGGCGAGGAACGAGTGCCTCTGCAGCACAAACTCGGAGCCGAACTTGATCAGCGAGTCTCAGTGTTCTGCCGCCTGTACAAACTCCCATGTAATGAAGGTATGCAGCACACAAAATGTTATGATTAAACTCTGAGGAAGTGTAGTTCCCTCCTCTTGCTTTGTTTCTTCTTCTGTAAACACACCATTCAGGATTTCCTCGACCCCTTCCTTTAATCAACCAACAACTTCCTTCTGGGGCTTGAATGACTTCCCTTCATCCACAGATTCAGTTCCTTGTGGCGCTTGACTGTATAACTCAAGTTATCCACAATTCTAAATTGGAGATAAAGATTTTTAAATCAGAGCAGATTATTTGTTTTATTAAGTTTTAATTTAAAACCATAAAAATAATAAAACCATAGACTTCTGAACATTTAAAATAATTGACTTTCAATGAATCATATTAACACAAAGACCTCCTCTTCCTCACATGGTTTCCTCTCTGTGCAGGAATGCGGGTGGGCTCAGGCTCATGACGTGTTTGCGGTGGCCTTCGCCGTCTCACTGAACTTTCTCTCACTGCAAAGCGTGCACGACCACATCAGTTTCTCCGCTACGTCCTCTGTCACTCCAGTGATGCTAACCTGGGACTTTGGTGACCATTCTCCTCGGGTCGACCAAGCAGGAACAGAGGTCACAGCAGCAACTCACAAATACGGACTTCCAGGACAATATTCGATCAGTTTGACGGCCTCGGCTGGAAACAAGGAGGTGAGAGAGAAAGGATATCAAAGAACAGCTATTTTTATGTTTTTTAAACCTTGTTGTCAACATGTATTTTAATACCTTGTGTTTTATGTTTACGTTTTTGAGATCTTTGCACAAGGAGAAGTGACCGTGACCGTGACACTTCCTCCCAAGCTGGAGCTGCGCTGTCCTCCTCTGGCTGTGGCCAATAAGAGCCTAGAGTTCACACTTGTCAGCTGGGGGGCTGTCAGCATGGATGTGGACTGGAAGATTTCCAAGGATGGTGTCCAAGTTGCCAAAGGTAGAATACAGTAGCTCTGTGGGAAAAATAACATGATCGAAAACAGGATAAATGTCTTTCAACATTCAAGAGTTATATAGACACAAAAACACACTCACAATACACAGACAACCTACCCCCCTTAATTCATCTCCCAGAACCCCTCCTTCATACCCTCTCATCCTTGCGATAAGATTTCCTGGATTTAGCTGATTTATCAGTGTGCCACAAAGAAGCAGACTAACTTTAGCAGAAAGAGACAGACCCAGAAAGCACAAGGCAATATATTCACTTATGTGAGTAACTTGAGGAGAACATTTTGAAATAGGAAAGGCAAAACATGTTGCAGTCCGGCTGTGACTATTTGTGACCTTGTATCTGAGTAAGGCCACTCTCTTAAAGGTGGGGTCGGTAAGTTTCAGAAACCGGCTCGAGATACACTTTTTGTTATATTCCATGGAATGCTCTCAACATCCCGATAGCAATGAATATCTTAAGTGCTTTGACAAAAAATCCATAACAAAATTTCATCTGTGGAAGCCGTAGTACTGTCAGCCTTCCATCTCGTGCACGCACAAATGTATCTCTTGCCCTCATTGGGCGTGCATTGCAGCAGTACTTCAATGACTCGCCAGCAACAGGCGGCCACTTTCACCATGGCAGAGTTAGGTTCAACATCGTCTACTGGTGGTAAAAGAAATAATGTAACGGAGCAAATTATGAACAAAAACAAAGTGGAAACTAGGAGAATTCAAACCAGAGTCAATATCGGAGTAGCTTTTCAACGATGGCGACTACTGATGGAACACATGGGGGTTATTCCCTATCTTTATTCAAGAGCGTGGTATTTAAATTTGAGAGCATACTTTATGTATTTATTTCCCTCAAACCCTGTCCTCGCACTCAAATAGTGCCCTCGCACTCAAATAGTGCCTGCTTGCACTTAGATTTGCTCTGCTTCTGCTCAAACTGTACGCTTGCACTCAGATATATTGCTGCTTACAGATTTTTTCTGCTCTCAGATTTATTCTGTGCGCGCTCGAAACTTTTGTGCAACAATCCTGTCAAAATCCCTCAACCAATAGGAGGCCAGGTGTCCTTGTGGGTGCGTTCGCTTTACTTATTACAGCGTCCCGTAAGGGCGGTTACTCTTTAGTTTGTCTTTGGTGCGATGACAGGGTTTGAGTGAAGGAAATCAATAAAGTATGCTCTCAAATTTAAATACCACGCTCTTGAATAAAGATAGGGAATAACCCCCATACACACCGAGTTGAAATCTGACGCCGTGGTCACTCTTTTTCTCTTGGACAGGTAATTATCTGTTTTGTATGGTTTACAATTCCCCTGAACTATATAGCCAACCTAAGTCATGTGCACGTTCATGTGTGGAGGAGGTGCTCTGTAAGGAAGTCTGAAGGAAGGGGCGGATTCTTTTCGGCTGTGTACTTTCAAATTGTAGTGCACTCGAGCCAGTTTCTGAAACGTACCTACCCCACCTTTAAGTGTTTTTTTTTTCCATCTTCTGTTCATTTATCATCTTTTTTTTCTGTCTCCTAGTCTAGTCTGTGTTTGCCAAAGATTTTTCGAAGCTCAAGTCCAGTCCATTTCAAGGTTTTATCAAAGATTGAACACTATAAAGAACACATGCACTATACAGCCCATGTTTTCCCACCCAAATTAATCACTTTCATACATTTTAATAATAAGATTATTATGGAAATGGAGATGCATTCCTAGAGGAAAAGGTCACATTAATGACAGTTTGACAATAAACATTCAGTGCAAAATTAATAACCTAGTGAAACGTATGTGAACGTAGTATTTTAACTTCTAATGATCTTGACGAATGCGTTGTACAGTACACATGTATACAATGTAATATTAATCTGTACCACAAGGTTAAAGCAGGAATTTATTCCTATTTTTTATATCTTTAAAAAATCGTAATAGGGTTAGGTTAGGATAGAATAGAATTCGAGTTTTTGAAGATATTCTCTTTAGCAATAAAACAATGATTCTGTTTTTTTCTGTGATGTTTCCTGTGGGACCTCAAAGATCTGGGAAATCATGTGAATGTTTCTGTCCTTTTCCAGCTTCCCCTCACTGCTCAAAGGATGGGAAGTACCACGCCGAGTCCTCACGCTGTTTCCAGATCGTTCCAGAGGAGTTGAGCTGGACAGATGCGCGACAGCAGTGTTCAGACCGCGGCGGGGACCTGGCCTCGGCCCGACTCGACGCGCTGCGTACCCTTCTGTCGCCCAAAGTCCCACAGTGAGTTTTTCTGTCTGATGTCCTGCAGAAATAGTCTCTCACCAATTTCTATCAGTTTTTTCTGCATTAGTTCCATCAGGTACTGTACAGAGAACCTGCCAGCTCTGCAACACAAAGTGTCATCCCCGACCATTTCAATATTCCTCACCATGTTGCTGTTCGCAGCAGAATCGATAGATCGCTGTGTATACTTAGCCAACTTTCAGTTTTTGTAGTTGTACAAAAACACATCAATTGCAAGGTTTGAATGAACATTTTAGCTTTTTCTTCTCCTGTCAGTTTGTGAATGTTTTTTTGTTGAAAGTGTCTCTTTGTGTTTGTATGTGTGTTTCAACGGCAGTAATTGTTTTAATACTTGCTTTTTTTACAAGCTTCATGCCTTGAAGCTGTCCTTGTTATCTTTTACATTGACTCATTAATGTGTTTTGTTTCCTGGCTGCCTTAAATACTTTCATTGTTGTTTTTTCCCACATAGCATAACTAAATACAGATGAGAAGTGACCTCAGGATTAGTCATGTTGTTTCTACAAAAATAGCATTGCCTGTTTACTTTCTCTACTTTACGTCATGTGTGCTATGGATTTGTCTTTTGTCCATAAAAAAAATGTCTGGGCTTGTGCTGTTCTGAAGGCCCGAGTTCTGGTGTTTAGGTCGTAGAGGGTCGTGAAAAAACACATCTGTAAAAGCACAGCTGCATTGTAACTCTAACACCAGGGAGGAGGAGTTCACGGTGTGTGTGTGTGTGTGTGTGTGTGTGTGTGTGTGTGTGTGTGTGTGTGTGTGTGTGTGTGTGTGTGTGTGTGTGTGTGTGTGTGTGTGTGTGTGTGTGTGTGTGTGTGTGTGTGTGTGTGTGTGTGTGTGTGTGTGTGTGTGTGTGTGTGTGTGTGTGTGTGTGTGTGTGTGGAGATAGAGGCCATACCCTCGTTGTCAGAAGTGGATGAGAGTAGAAAAAACCTGCTGCAGATGGAGCTTGTTCCTCCTCCGCTCATGTGTTCCTCCACCCCCTCACTTATATAAGAAGGCCTGTTTAAAAAAAAATAGATATAGAGAGGCTAATCCAAAAAAATAAGAAAACAAGACTGGGAAGGAAATTGCTTTTATCCGGGTGGATTTCTGGACATGTCAGAAAAAAGTACAGCATCAAACACATTTTTTTAGATGTTTCATTTCCTTGAGTGTGCCTTCATACAGCACCTTTTCTTTTGGAGGGAAGATAATGTTGCTTTCTATTAACATTGTAAAACTGACAGAAGGCTTGGGAAGAAAATGTGCAGTCCATTAGCGCAGTGGTTCCCAACCTTGGAGGCGCGCCCCCCTTAGATCGCAGGGGGGGCGCCAGGCCTCAGATGATTTGAGGCCAAATATCATATTTAGACTTTTTTTTTTTTTTTTTACATATAATTGTAACTCAATACATGATTGTCACTAAAAGCCTTGTCTCTTCATTACAATACAATATAACAAATAATTGATTAATTCATTTGAATAAAAATTGAAATTAGTAGCTATTAAAGGCATAACAATACAAAAATGTATAATTTTTTATTTGATAGAAATGTTTCTTCTGCCCTTAAAGTGTCCAAACCAGGCTTTGCTGAATAAGCGCATTTTTAAAACACAGTCATTGTCCATGCCGGTTTCAGTTGGATTATTTGTCACAGTTGCTCCGATCAGATCGGTCTCCTCCATTTTGATTATTTACGACTTTTGAATCCACATAAACACATCGGCAAAATCCGGCTTACTTTGAGCATGTGTTTTAAACAGTTTAATCCCTTTGTGAATTGTTTCCACTTGTGCCGTCCTTTCATTTCTTCATACAGCGGGAATCCAAATGAATTAAACCTGAGTCCAATAACCATCAAAGTCACTCCAATAGTGCTCCTTAATTACGCTTTCATCCTCCTTTAACACAATACTTCAGTCATCCAGTTTGTGACAGTAGTTGTAGCATTGTGAGACTTGAGTGTGTGGGGGGTGGGGGCGGCCCTTCCAACAGGAGTCATTTGGGGGGGCTCTTGGGAAAAAAGGTTGGGAACCACTGCATTAGCGGACTCATTGATTGAAAAATCCAATGTTTCTTTAGTAATCACAGGGACACACTCAGTATCTGACATCGCCACACTGCTATCCACCCTACTTGGGCAATCAAAGCCCATTATTAGGGTCTGAGACCACAGGAGCCCAACACTTCACAGGTTTGATAACGATGCAGCCCTCACCACATATAGGCGTATTATTGGGTGTCATCAAATGCCGTTGCCATGGCGACAGATCCCTCGCCATGAAACACGGTCTTCTCATAACTCCATTGAACATGCTCCAAACGGCCCAAAACTTCACAGGTTTGATAACGATGCAGCCCTCAACACATCTAGTCGTATTATAGGGTGTCATCAAATGCCGTTGCCATGGCGACAGATCACTCGCCATCAAAAACAATGCTTATGATACTGCTGTAACTCCTATATACGTTGTCCGATCGGCCTGAAAAATTCCCACATTTGCCAACAGCCGAGTCCTCGAGACACCTACGTGACACGTCGACGTGCGGACAACAGCCTGCGGAGTGCTTTAATTATTATTGATTTCTGAAGGCAGGCGTCTTTATAACACTACAATGTCAATTATGGAGCCCACTAATTGATTCTACTATTGTAGAAGATGTTTGTTTCCATCTGACATCACTTTCACATTCATAACAAGCTGTATGAGATTTTTCATCATTGAGTCTTCAGATATGATCATTTCCTGTAGCTTTTTTGGACATATATGTGCATCTTTCTGTGTATAATTCAAGTGAAGAGTCAATCTTCCAGCTGTCATCTGCCACTCAACTAGATGTCAAGCTGGCACGGTGTTAAAAGCAAAAGTGCTAAATCTAAGTATTATCTGTCAGTTACCACAAAGAACCTGAACAACCCTAGAAAATTCTGGAAAGCCATAAAATCGATATCCACTGGTGATATCCGTAATGAGCTACCTCCGTGCCTTAGCACAGCATCTGGCACTATATCGGATAGGGCTACCATGTTAAATTGTTTTAATGAGCATTTTGTGTCCTGTGGCTCTGTTTCATTCTGTTTCTAACTCTGCTTCTGTGAACACCACAGTCGGTGACTCAGAACAATGTGGTCTGGAAAACCCTTTCAGTTTTACTCCTTTTACTGTTGATGTTGTTCGTGAAGTCTTAACCAAGCTAGATCCTAAAAAGCCGGCTGGTCCGGACAATGTAGAACCTTTCTTTTTAAAGATAGCTGCAGATTTTATTGCTCCACCTCTTACTACCCTTTTTAACCTCTCCCTCAGCATGAACAAAATCCCAAAAGTATGGAAGTCAGCTTATGTCCTGCCTTTACTAAAAGGAGGGGAGGCCACCTTATTAAATAACTATAGACCCATCTCTAAATTGTCAGTTCTGGCTAAGGTTCTTGAACGCCTAGTGAGTGAACAGGTAAAGGAGTTTTTATGTATAAATGACATCCTGTCTAAACATCAGTCAGGCTTCAGAAAGAAACACAGCACCATCACTGCGACAATGAAAGTGGTAAATGATATTACGAGTATTTTAGATAATAAGCAGAGTTGTGCAGCTCTATTTGTTGACCTATCCAAAGCTTTTGATACCGTCGATCATCGCATTTTGAAACAGAGGCTGGTCAGTATAGGCATATCCAGCCATGCAGTGGGGTGGTTTGTGAACTACCTCTCTGAAAGGTCCCAATGTGTTCAGTTTGATGGGCTGTCTTCTGAGTGGTTAAACATCACTAATGGTGTACCACAAGGTTCTGTTTTAGGTCCGCTATTATTCTCTATCTATATTAATAGTTTAGGTGAAAATGTCGAAGGAGCAACCTTACATTTTTATGCGGACGATACCGTTATGTACTGTGCAGGTCCCTCGATTAACGAGGCTGTTGTTAAATTACAGGCTGTTTTTAACATTATTCAGGCTCAGCTCTCTGAACTTAAGCTTCTTTTAAATGTGGATAAAACCAAGGTAATGCTCTTTTCTAAAGCTAAAGCTAAAAATACACCGGAGACTGCTTTGGATATTGTAACTACGCAAGGAATACAACTTGAAGTGGTTACCTGTTACAAATACTTGGGTATCTGGCTTGATGATTGTCTCACTTTTAAATTTCATGTAAATAACCTGCTTAAAAGGTTTCTTTTACAGAAATAAGTCCTGTTTCTCGCTTGAGGCCAGGAAAAGGCTAGTGACCTTTGTACCTGTGCTGGACTATGGTGATTTGTTATATATGAATGCACCTGCCAATTACCTGAGCAAGTTAGATGCTGCGTATCACAGTGCACTGAGATTTTTGACAAATTGTAAAGCACTTACGCATCACTGTACCCTGTATACCAAGGCGGTTTTGCCATCACTTACTGTACGGAGGCTCAGTCACTGGTACTTTTTCATTTACAAAGCCATGTTGGATAAACTACCATCTTATATCTGCTCCCTGATCTCTCTGCGAATTGAAAGTACTTATTGCCTGAGATCGCATGCTGTGGTTTTATTAAATGTGCCAAGTGCTAGGACTGTCTTAGGGAAGAAAGCTTTTAGATGTGCAGCTCCACTAACTTGGAACAGTCTGCAAAAAGAATGGAAAATTACCAAGCTAGTACCACTACATGTTTTTAAAGCTCGGTTGGATGCTACAAAATCAGATGCTGTTGGTACCTGTACATGTGGTTAGATATGTAAATTGTAATCCCTGTACATTTTGCTGTATGACGTCCTTCTGTTGTTCTGTTGTTTATGTTTTTATGTCTTCTTGTGGAACCTACTGCTGCAGGTCTCCCTTGAAAAAGAGATCATTGATCTCAATGGGATTTTACCTGGATAAATAAAGGTTTTGAATTGAATTGAATTGTTAATCTGTGTGAAACCTGTCCATTTCTTTCCCAGGGAGCGAGGTGTGGGGCTGGATGTCGAATCTCCAGCTAAGTTGCGCTGGCTGAACGGCTCCGAGGCCCAGGACGGGTCCCTCGATCAACGTGCTCAGACTAGTTCACACCAATTCAACGCCAAGGGGGCTTATGTTTGCCAGTTTAGCCCCCAAGGTAGGCTGCCAACTTTTTTTTTTTTTTACGAGGGCTCTTGGCATTGATACAAATTGCTTCTTGTGTGAGGAGCATCAAGAGAACGTTCTCCATCATTTTCAGCTTTATGGTGCATCATGATATTTTATAGAAGCATCTCTGTACTTTTAAATGCTGTTTAGGCTTTTGCTACTTAAGGAGCAGCAGAAACAATGACCCAACATGAGGATAAATGGTATTTTCTTGTTACCGACAAAGGAATACGACAATATATTCATAAAAAAATATATAGGCCTAAGAATTTAAAAGCAGTAGTAAATAAACAGGTCTTTGTTAGATGTGCCACCTGGATATCTATACTTGATGTGGACGAAAAATAGAGCCAAATTGATTGTTGAAGCAAAATTGCTGCCATTTTCACGTGTTTACCTCAGCAACGACACTCAACAGTGAGAGGAGACATACATTTGTATGTGTGTGTGTGTGTGTGTGTGTGTGTGGTGTGTGTGTGTGTGTGTGTGTGTGTGTGTGTGTGTGTGTGTGTGTGTGTGTGTGTGTGTGTGTGTGTGTGTGTGTGTGTGTGTGTGTGTGTGTGTGTGGTGTGTGTGCGTGCGTGCGTGCGTGCGTGCGTGCGTGCGTGCGTGCGTGCGTGCGTGCGTGCCAGACTGTGGTGTTTCTTGGGTCCAGCGTGCCTTTGATTCTGCCTCTGTGTTTGTCTCAGTCTCCAGCGAGCAGATGCATTGTGCACTGAAGCGTTCTTCCTTTAACATCTTGAACGGTAGTTTTGTTTAGTCTGAGTCATCCGAGGTTTGTGCCCTCTTCACCTTTGTAAACCCTATTTAAATAAGGTTCTTGACTTAAGTTGAGCCACCATTTGTTATAAATGGACTCCTCTAAATTGTTTGAAATACCTCAACCCTGCCTCGTTTGTTTTCACATGTATTCTCTTTCTGCCTCTACAGTGCGTGTTCCAGATGCAGGGATTTACACTGTTGGCCTGGCTGTGTTTCCCTCCCATAATCCATTGCACCATGCCCTGCCCGCTACGCTCTCGGCGCCACAGCCTCCCACAGGTGGCATAGAGGTGAGGAGGAACCTCAGCTTGTTTATTCATGTACGTACCTCAATCCTTCTAATCGTAAAACATCTCTCCCTCTTTTTTCTCAGGTGCTGTTGTTCCCGGCTCTGAGCTTTGTTCAGGCAGGCCGTCTGTCCTCCCTGGAGTTTCTCACTCAGCAGCTCAGCTCACAAGTCCAAGTCCGATTCCAGACCTACAGACCGCACTGTCATTACCCCGGCCTGCACCTACTGCTACCCGGTGAGCCCAACTCTGAAACTCACACACCTGACACGTAAAATCATCCGCACATCGATGGTGATTTTCAGCAGGTGCCACCTGCTCGGACTCACACCTCCGGTTACACAAATACATTGACACGCACACTCTTGTCTGAGGTGGTAAGGGAGGTCACTAGGAAAGTAAAGTTTGGATTGAGACAGAAAGTGGGACAAAACAGGAGAAGAGGTAGACAAGATCAATCAAGGTCAGCTCCCTCCTGAGCCCACACTTAGCTGCTACACCGCGTGGCACAATGCACTAAAATCTGAGATGCTTTTTGTGTTGTTTGTTAACGTGTCCGCTGAGACCTAGCAGCGGAGTGGCTCAATAGAGCAGACAGACAGAGCGGATGACGGATGTGATAAGCAGAACTCCACAGAGAGGAGGCAACTTGTTAAAGACACGAAAAAATGGTTTCTGTTGTTTTCTTTCATTTGGAATTTGTGAACGCAGCCGCTGACGAGCAGTCAATGGAGATAATGAGATGGATTATTAATGACAGAAAGAAAGTTTACTCTCGCCTTCATCAAGATGGATATCAGCCCAGATCGCTCATTATGTTCCCATTACAATTAAACACACATTCACTTTTACACTTTTTGGTTTGTATTGGAGAGATGAGTATACTCTCTAGATACCATCTGTTTAAGCCAGCAATTAATTGTTTTAACTACACTTCACACATAATGGTTTGATTAAACGTGACAGCTAAAACTGTAAATCCGCTTTAGATTTACTTTGCATTGAATTCCTTTATTGTCATTGTACAGGTACAACGACATTTGAAAAGCAATCCTGTCAGTGCATAACAAGCAATAAAATACAACCAAAGTTTATCTATATGAATCCATAAACTTACAAAACATTTTCAGCCATACATACATACATACATACATACATACATACATAGTATGTATGTATGTATGTATGTATGTATGTATGTATCATGTATGTATGTATGTATGTATGTATTACATACATACATACATACATACATACATACATACATGATACATACATACATACATACATACATACATACATACATACATGATACATACATACATACATAACATACATACATACATACAATTAATCGATGCAGATAAAATCCCAGTGTTTTTCGCTTCATAAATATTTAAAATAGATAAATGTACGAATACATATGTGTTGATGAGCAATGTGTAGGTCAGTAGCAGTGTGTGCTAGATAAGATTGAGTTCTCTAATTGCTGTCGGGTAAAAACTGTTCTTGAGTCTTTTTGTACGGCTTTTGATGGATCTGTACCGTCTACCAGAGGGCAGAAGAGCAAACCGATTGTGACCAGGGTGGGAGGAGTATCTCCTTAAATAAAACCCTTGTTATTTAACAAAAAAATAAATAATGATTATGAATTCAATAGAATCGATTGAGTATTTCAATTGTTTTGTAACTAGTTTTAATTCAAAACATTTCTGAGGAAGGTTTTTTTTACTATTCATTGCACTGCATTTATTTGACCAGTTATAGTTAAATTAAATTAAAATAAAAAGTGTACAACTCCTTATATAATAGTATATATTAATTAATAAATATTGCAGTGGAGGTGAATTTGAAAGACATTTTTATTGTGTGTTTAAGCTTTAATTAAAAGCAAGTGATTCATCTTGTGTCTCAGGCTGTGGAGGTCCGGCGTGTTCCCCAGTGGCCGTCTGCGTCTCCAATGAGACGAGGGGTGACGCCCCCCCCCCCTGCCCCCGATTGGAGCAGTGGTGCCCCTTCCAGCGGCGCTGCCTGTCCCTCGCCAGTCCCTGCCCCCCCCTCCTCTTGTCCAAACTGCACCGCATCTCACCGCCTGCCCCCTGGGGCGCTGAGGCCCAGATACACCCTGCAGAATGAGGTGGTCTTCAACCTACTGGCAGGACCAGCTGCACACGTTCAGGTGAGAGGATTTACTTTAGCATCCAAATATTTGGAGGTTTTAATTTCAGGTTGTTTTCAGTTAGATAAGTTCAAAACTGAATTTGTAATTTTCTGGTGCTATGGTATCCCTCTATCGAAAGACAAAGATTGGTAAAGACCTGAAGAAGCATGGAGTCAACTTCTCCCAGTTAGGATTTGTTTAAGTGTTCATCCTTCAGGAGTTTTATCTCCAAAATAAAACTAGTAAAAAATTAAAAGATAAAGCATTTATTAACTTTTTTCTCTGATGCTGTACTGTAAGTGTGGCGCCTGAATTGCTCCGCTTGTTTCTCAGAAAACTTAACATGCAGACCTTGGAGGAATGAAACCTTTCATATAAAAGGTGTATCAAAAATATGTTGTCTTATTGAAGACAGTGAATTATTGAGAACTTAAAGCACGGCCCTGACGCATGCACAGTGGCGACAAAATGAAACAGACCCTTACCTTGGTTCAAATGACGGATTCCTGAAAGTTTGAAAAATATTCAGTACATTTGAGATAATGTAAGACTACTCAACAAAGGAATAACATATGTTTAGTCGTTTTTAGAAATGTTTAATACGAGAAAGATACATATTTTAAACCGTTAAGGCTTGTGTTGTTCAAGTTCACGCCTACACCCTTCTGATCACTATTGCTCACAGGTACAAGAGCAGCTGGAGGACCTCTTGGTTTCCCGTGGTGATGTCATCGCCCTGCAGCACGATGCTGGCCCCGCCTCCCTTCTCCGTTGCCAATCTTCCCCACTCTCACTGTGGCAGCAACCTGTCTTAGCCCTCAACCAATCAGAGTGGTTCTGGATCAACAACACCGGACGGTCACCAGGCACCTCAGCCGAGGGCGACCCTCTGCCGGACCCTGAGCTGGATGTGACGGCGCTGGTGGAGGACGGAGAGGGGAGCTGGTTGGAGGAGGTGGTCTGCCCCGTCAGAGTGCTCTCTGTGGGACACAGTGAGACCCAGCTGCAGGGAGCACAGCTGTCTGCAGGTCTCCCTCAGCCCGGACTCTACAGCCTGCTGGTGAGACATCAAAGCTCTATGTCAAACCCCAGCATGTATTAGGCAGATTTTTTACACATTCAAATAAAACATTTTAAGCTTTACAAAAATGTTTGCATGTTTGCCTAACCCTTACCCTACTGCAAACGTATACATTTTTTATCACATCTTCATAAAAATAAAAATCTAATATAACACAGAACACAACAGCTCAAACGTGGCATGACAAGTAATGTGCATAGGCAAGGCAAGGCACGTTTATTTATAAAGCACCTTTCAACACAATTCAAGGTGCTTTACAAAAATGAAAGACATTCAGACAGGCATTTAAAAACAGTCATTAAAAAGAAAAGATAATAAAATAAACATTAAAAGAAAAAATACATGAATAAAAAGTACATGAATAAAAATACATGAATAAAAAGTTACAGTGCCGTTTAAGATGTGAATAGTTCAATTAAAAGCAGCGGTAAAAAGAAAAGTCTTCAGCCTGGATTTAAAAGTAGTCAGAGTTGCAGCGGACCGGCATGTTTCTGGGAGTTTGTTTGCTTTACCATGTTTAGTTCTGACTCTGGGGACAGAAAGCTGACCAGTCAGTTAGGTAAGAGTAAGAACAAAAAAACACTGGACAATATAACGATCCCAAACCTTTACCATTCCCTACCCGTGGGAGAAAGGCAACGACAAAATGAGAATTACATAATAATAATAATTAAATAAATACAGATAGATGATAGATTTTTTTATTTGGTGATTCTGTTGTTTTAACATATTAATTGAGTTTGAATTTGATCAACTTCAGGTGACTTCAGTTGAGCCGTCAGCCTCAGCATCATGCCCGTTGCGTGTGGTGCCTCCTCTGGGCTTGACGGTCCTCCACCCCCCTCCCCAGAATGGCACCCTCTACCTGCAGCCAAACGACACCCGGCTGCTGCTCCGCGTCCGCTCCAGCTACCTAACAAAGGCCTTTCGGCGCAACAGCAATCACAGCGTGACTTTCCAGCCCGACTGTCCCAAAGAGTTTTCCTCCAACGCAGCGCTCTGTCGGCCCGAGCCTGGCTCAGGGTCGGGGGGGGAGGTCCCAGAGCCCAGCCTGTACGCAGTGCTGGATCTGACCCTGGACACAGAGGAGCAGCGCAGTACAGTGCAGGTGGAGCTGGAAGCCCATAATAATGTAACGGAAGCCAGTCTGTCTGTGGTCATCCACCTGGAGGAGCCCCTCAGAGAACTGATGGTGCAGCCCAACCCTGAACACAGGGTGCTGATGGAGTCGGTCGTGGTGAGTGTGTGTTTACTGTATCACAAGGTTATGCATTGACATCACATCGGTTGGTGACAGGGCGTTCAGTGTTGCGGCCCCCACCCTCTGGAATGCACTTCCTGCAGAGATCCGCAATGCTGCTTCCCTTGACTTCTTCAAGTCTTCATTAAAAACTCACCTGTTCACCATGGCCTTTGACCCCTAACCTATCACAGCCCCCCTGCTTCCACTCCTACTGCTATTTATTTAATTTGTACTTTATTACTTGCCCCTCTTGTGTGTTTGTTTGTTTGTTTGTTTGTTTGTTCACCATGTAAAGCGGCCATGGGTCCCTTGAAAGGCGCTATACAAAATGAATCTATTATTATAATAATCTCGTATTGTATGTTTCAGAGCTACACAGCCTCAGTGCGTGAAGGCTCCAATCCCACTTTTAAATGGACAGTGGATGACAAGCCGTACTTCACCTACTACAACACTGTGCTCAACGTCATCTACCAGCACGCTGCCATCTACAAGCTCACAGTGAGTTCTGTTCATACGGACACACTGTCATTTCTGTTGTCACCAATGCATGATAATTAATGTCTGAATTAAATATAAACACTGGCAAACGGTATACAAATGTAACAACATTCCATGTATCATTACTGACCTTACAGTTTCACAGCCTCACACAATCAACCTGTGAAAAATATATAACAGTATGAAACCTGTCAGCGAACACATGAATGGAATTACGTTGTTTTTTTCAGATTTGAGATATTATTGTATTTCTGCTGACTAAATCTTTAAAAAAAGACATTTCATGCAAGTGAAACTGAATCGGTGATTTGTATTAGAATTTGAATTGTTCAAAACCTTGTACCAATATAATATCGTCAACGTTTTCTTTAGAACATTCTGTTTCTTCCGAAAAGGTTGTTACCAGAGACTTGAGGGCAAATCCACAAAGAATTGATAGCAGCCTCTAATGGTACCATGAATTGCACATCACTTGCAGCAGCCGGCTGTGAATCTGCCTGTCCGTTACAGCGCAAACACGCCTGGAACACAGCAGAGTGCAATTTGCTCTGTTTGCGTGTGATTGCAATAGAGTGCATGGGTTCCCTCGACAAAAAAGCAATGGGATTTCTCCATAGGATTTAGAAAAATAGATCGAAATAAGGTCTGTGGAAAATGAACCTGTTTGATAAATGCACGTTTTGTTCAGCCGGATAATATCCACATGTCTACCCTACTTTTATAATTTTCTAATCATAAATCTAGTCGCCAGAAGAAAAATGCTAACGTTATGCTATAAACGAACTACAGCAGGGTAATTCAACGTCACGCCAATTTAAGATCCATATTCAAAAATACAGATTAAAATTGTTACAAGTTGAAGCTTTTTGTTTGAATAGTTTGCAGGAGGCAGGCACGTCCTCGACAACTTCTGTAGTCCTATTCAGCCACTTGTTAACAACCATCGTTTTTCAGACACGTAAACTCTTCAAAAATTACCAGTGGGGTCACTGCTGATGTATTTAATGTCGTAGGATAAAATGTGATCCGTCTCTTAAATTTGTGTCAACCACAGACCTTATTTTGAGCTATTTTCCAAGATCCTGTGGAGAAATCCCATTGCCTCTGAGACGAGGGAACTGGTAGTGGTAAAAGGCTAACTCACTTCCGGGTTATAGGACTCGTCACTGCACCACTCTATTGGCCATGTGGAAAAGGGCACAGTAGTCAGAATAAAGGGACATTTTCAGACTGCAAGCTGCATGTCCTGATTGAAGAGCTGAAAGGGATTCCTAAAAGCTTCAGGCAAGACATGAAAACGTGACAGAGAGAACTTCCTCTTGAGAGTAGCTGTGTGTTGCTTCCTGATCGTGGTGAAGGCTCATTTACATAAACATAGGCACATTTCGAGGCGGCAAGTGTGTTCATATTACCATCCTTAAATATGTGCAAATAGCACAGAAGTACAGGGACACTTTTTATTTTAGCATAGGCCATAACTGAAGGGATTGATTTTTTTAAATGACGGCACCCCATTTTAAAAAACAAGAAGGATTAACTAATGATCAAAGTAGTGGCAGATTATTTTTGGGTGGACAGACGTATTGATTAATAGACTAATGGTTTCAGCTCTGCTTGATAGGCAACAGTGCACTCCATTGTTATTGTGTTGTGTCACAATTAAAGCTCACATCCTGGGGATGTTACAAAAGACTTGAACTTGTTACCATCTGTCTTCATGTTGCATCTCTTCCAGGTGACGGCCTTGAACCATGTCAGCTCCCTCACAGAGCATTTCAACGTGACCGTAGAACGGCTGCAGCCCATGGCCAACCTCACAGTGAAGGGAGTGCCCGACGTGGTCCCTCAGGGCTCCACCCAGACCCTCACCACCTCTGTGCTCGTCGACATGTCGGTGGCCGCCACCTTCCGGTATGAACAGAGGGATAGATGGACAATCATGATTGATAGACAGCTGTGGTAGATCTACTCGACACTGTACTTACATACCATTTTTGAGAGACTTTACTTGAGAATGTAAATGTTATGCTACTTTGTACTTCTACCCCACTTCAATTCAGAGGTAATTTGTGTACTTTTACTCCACTACATTACATTACATTACATTGCATTTAGCTGACGCTTTTATCCAAAGCGACTTACAATAAGTGCGTTCGACCAACAAAATACAACCTTGAAGAAAACAGAATCATGTAAGTACATCAGGTTTCATAAAGCTAAAACATTTCAAGTGCTACTCAACTAGTTTTAGATAAGCCAGTCCTTTATTAGTATATAAGTGCTTTGTTAGTAATTCTATTGCTCGAAGTGGAGTCGAAAGAGATGAGTTTTCAGTCTGCGCCGGAAGATGTGCAAGCTTTCTGCTGTCCTGATTTCAATGGGGAGCTCATTCCACCATTTTGGAGCCAGGATAGCAAACCGACGTGTTTTTGCTGATGGGAACTTTGGTCCCCTCGCAGTGCAGGTGCAGTGAGCCGTTTGGCTGATGCAGAGCGGAGTGCACATGCTGGGGTGTATGGTTTAACCATGTCCTGGATGTAGGAAGGGCCAGATCCATTCCCAGCATGGTATGCTAGTACCAGTGTCTTGAAGTGAATTCTAGCAGTTACCGGAAGCCAATGAAGGGAGCGGGGGAGCGGAGTGATGTGGGAACATTTAGGAAGGTTGAAGACCAGACGAGCCGCTGCATTCTGGATGAGCTGCAGAGGTCGGATGGCACATGCAAGTAGACCAGCCAGGAGGGAGTTGCAGTAGTCTAGGCGTGAGATGACGAAAGCCTGGACCAGAAGCTGGGTCGCTTTCTGTGTCAGCTGGGGACGTATCCTCCGGATGTTGTAAAGCGTGTATCTGCAGCAGCGGGTTGTAGCAGCGATGTTTGCAGTGAAGGACAGGTTTGTATCTAGGGTCACACCCAGATTCCTTGCAGTCTGAGTCGGGGAAACAACAGAGGTGCCGATGTTGATTATTAGGTCAAGAGTGGGACAATCTTTTCCTGGAAGGAAAAGCAGTTCAGTCTTGTCAAGGTTGAGCTTGAGGTGGTGAGCAGACATCCACTGAGAGATGTTCGCTAAACAAGCAGAGATGCGTGCGACGACCTGGGTCTCTGAGCGGGGAAAGGACAGAATTAGTTGGGTGTCGTCAGCGTAGCAGTGGTATGAGAAATCATGCGGGCTAATGACAGATCCGAGCGAGTTTGTGTACAGAGAGAAGAGGAGGGGACCAAGAACAGAGCCCTGAGGGACCCCTGTAGATAATTGACAAGGGTCGGACTCGGACCCTCTCCAAGTTACCCCGTAGGTACGGTCTTTGAGGTATGAGGTGAGGAGGGAAAGTGCAGAGCCTGAAACTCCAAGTTCTTGGAGAGTGTGAAGAAGGATCTGATGATTCACCGTGTCGAATGCAGCAGACAGGTCCAAAAGGATGATGACAGAGGAGAGGGAGGCTGCTTTAGCAGTGTGCAGTTCCTCAGAGACAGCGAGGAGCGCAGTTTCTGTGGAGTGACCTGCCTTGAAACCAGACTGGTGTGGATCCAGAAGGTTGTTCTGATGGAGATAACAGGAGAGTTGTTTAAAGACAGCGTGTGCAAGTGTTTTAGACAGGAACGGGAGGAGAGAGACAGGCCTGTCGTTTATAACATCAGACGGGTTGAGAGTGGGTTTCTTTAGGAGAGGGTCTACTCTTGCCTCCTTGAGACTGTTTGGAAAGTGACCAGAAGTTAGAGAAGTGTTGATGAAATGGGTGAGAAACGGTAGAATATAAGGAGCGATAGTCTGAAGAAGGTTTGAGGGGATAGGGTCCAGAGGACAGGTGGTAGGACGGGCAGAGGTAATGAGGGTAAGAACCTCACTTGGAGAGAGAGGGGAAAATGAGGTTTTACATTTATTTAGTACCTTTCTTTGCTTTGCAGATTTGGAATCATGATGTGAAATACTGTATAATCAACACTTAAATTAGACTTAAGTTAAACCTGGAGTAAATTCACAATATACCCTGCAGCATACAAAATAATTCAAACTAGCTCCATATTTACAAGCTGTGATAAACACATTAATGCATCAATAATTATAATTAAACATATGATATATATTATAAAAAAAATTGGCCAATCTGCATAATGAGTACTCACTTTTGGTAGTTAATTATTTTTTGATGCCAATACTTTTGTACTTTTACTTGAGTAACATTTGCAATGCAGTACTTTTACTTATAACAGAGTATTCCCACACTGTGGTATTACTTTGACCTAAATACAAGATCTGAGTACCGTACTTTTCGGACTATAAAGCGCACCTGCATATAAGCCGCAGCAGCTAAATTGTCCGTCTGTCTTGCTCTCGTTCTGTCTCTCGGTTCCACTTTTACTTTGGCGCGCGACCTGTCTCACTCTTTTCCGGCCTCCAGCTTTTCCTGCTGGAGCCCGCCGCTTAAAGGTGGCGGGCGCGGACCGGTCATAGAGCCCATAGAGTTAAAGGTGGTTAATTTTACCTGTAAAATCCATAGATTTAGGAGGTTCCCTAGTGGCCGTTAGCTGTACAAAAAAAATGGGGAAAAAAGTCGCGGCTTATAGTCCAAAAAGTACGGTACTTCTTCCACCACTGCTAGACAGATAGATATATATATCTTCTGTGCTTTGTTTTGATACCAAAAATATAATTTAGTGAGTGAAAACAGAGCATCTGTTTGTGTTCGTAGCTCCTTTCTTCTCCTCTATCTGTTCATTCTCTTTTTTCCATTCGCTGTGTTTCGTCTTCCTGTGCACCATAATAGCTCTGCAGCAGTCAAATCATGCAGAGTCCTTGGATTTATAACTGTGTGGTTAGAGCAGATTGCTGACGAGAATTTTCCCTTCTGCTCTGCTGTTTCCCCTCTACTTTTTTTTCTCTCACTTTTTCTTCAACTCTCCTTTACTCTTTTCTCTCCCTCCTTCTTTCACATTTCCACCCTCCCAGCTATGGCGCACTCTTTCACTTAGTTTCCCTCCACACTCACCATTCTTGGTCCAGAGAGGCTTCCTGAGACTTGAGTTTCCACTTCTCCTTGTCTTCTCTATTGCGTCGTCAGAGAAGATTTCCTGTGTGTGTGTGCGCATGTGGAAATGGTTATCGGGCATTTATTCCTCGCAGTCCCATATTTTTCTCTGAAGTTCCTTATTTAATGATTATAAATTGTCTCTGTTTTACTGCAGATGGTCCTTTGGTGATGGAGGATATGAGGAATTTGAATACAAGCCTCCTTACACCACCTCCCTTCGCTGTCCAAACTCTCAGGTCCTTCTAAGCAACAACGTAACCTATATTTACTCTCAGCCAGGTAAGGCCTGTCCCCCTATTAGCAGCATGACTAATGGAGCCTATTCGATTATGACTTTGTTTCAATTTAGAGAACATCAAAATGTTTTAAGCTGAAAGATAATGATAAAAAAGTGAAACAATCTTCTTATCCCTGTTTTTCTTCACAGGGATATACACAGCGCTGGTGTCCGTGTCCAACCGCTATGAGAACATCAGTCGGAGCATCAACATGAGCGTCTACAGCATCCTCACTCGTGTCGATATACAAACAGAGCCACAACTCCTCCTCACTGACAAATCAGCCGAGTTCGAGGCTCACCCTCTGCCCTCGCCCTATGGCATTCACTACGACTGGCGCTTTGGAGACGGTTCTCCCCCGATGCAAGGTCGCCGCGTGGCACACACCTACGCACAGAGCGGCATCTTTAACGTCTGCGTATCGGTAAACAACACCATCAGTTCTATGGAGGCTTGTGCCGAGGTGTTTGTGTTCGAGGAGATTGATGATCTGACGGCTAAGAGCTCCTCTCCTACAGAGCTTCACAGTCCCACCGTAGTACAGGCACGGCTCGGGTCAGGTAATAACATCACATGGACGTTCTCCATGGGAGACGGGGACATGTACACGACATCGACACCTCACATGTCACACAAATACGTCACAGAGGGAAACTACACAGTGAATGTGACGGCGGCCAACGCTGTGAGCTCTGGCTGGACGCTAGTCGCAGTGCAGGTGTTCGTCTTCCAGGTTGTGAGGATGGAGCCTTCAGGGTGTGTCCAAGAGCGGACCCTGGTTAACTTTCAGGCCTGGGTGTCCGGTAATGCATCGGCTCATCTTTATGAATGGAGCTTTGGGGACGGGAGCCCAAACGAGACACACCAGGGCAACCCCACAGTCTCCCACACCTACTGGACGAGCGGGAAGTACCACCTCTCTCTGCGCCTCTCCAGCGGGGTAAACAAGGCCACCAAGGCCAACTTCTTCAACTGGGTGTGTGTGCAGCCAGCTCTTACCAACATCAGCCTCAGCCTTGATAAATCCCACTACGCTGTTGGGGAGAAGATCTCATTCCAGGCCAGAGCCCAGCCAGAATCAAACTACAGCTACCAGTGGGACTTTGGTCGAGGGGAAGACCTCATGCCCATCACAAATTCTGGGAATACCGTGCAAACGTATAAACACCCAGGCCATTACAATGTGTCAGTGGTTGTCTTCAATAACATCTCCGCCAGTAACATCACTGTTGTGATTGAGGTTCTGGTGCCTGTGGGTCCAGTTGTTATCCAACATAATGGAACAAAGAACAATAACCTAACACTTAAAGCACCATACGCTTTCACAACCTCTTCCATGGCTTCCAATGTCACTTACATCTGGAACTTTGGGGACGGAAATGTGCTAACAGGCCAGAATATCCTCTACACGTTCAACATCTCTGCAAGGTACAATATCTCCCTGACAGCGGCCAACACAGTTAGCAGGAATCACACGATCTTACCTGTCACTGTGCTCGCGCCAATCCGCGGGTTGAGCGTCAACGCCAGTTTGGTAAATGTCCCTCTCAATGCCTCCGTCCACTTCGAGGCCCAAATGGAGGAAGGAGATGATGTCCGCTTCTCTTGGATCTTGTGTGACCGCTGCACTCCAATCCAAGCCACTCACACCATGTACTACACATTCCGCTCCATGGCCACCTTCAACATCATTGTGACAGCGGAGAACGACGTGGGAACGGCACAAGCGAGTATCTTCCTGTACGTCCAACGCGAGCTGGAGGGCCTGCAGATATTAACAGTGAAGGAGACAGGAGGAGCAGGATTGGAGGGGGGCTACTTCGCCACAAATCGCATCCTCCACCTTCAAGCAGGATTAAAGGAAGGAACCAACATGACCTTCACTTGGAATATTATTAAAGACCTAGAACCCCTCGCCTCGAGCTATAATATTAGCGGGAAGACAGTGGAGGTGAATTTCTCTACACCGGGCCCGTGTCACATCTATCTCCGAGCAGCCAACCTGCTGGGCCAGCTGACCATCAACAGAACCATCCAATTCCAGGAGCCAGCAGGAGGGGTGGAGCTGCAGATCAGCGACAACCCAGTAGCAGTCAACACTCCAACTAACCTGACCGTGCTGAGTGCTCAAGGCACAAACCTGCAGTACAGCTGGTTTGTGAATGGGGACCTTTTGCAGTGGAACATGCACTCGAAGACCCACACCTTCCTCAGTCCTGGCCTAAAGCTGATTACCGTGCAGGTCTTCAATGAAGTTAGTTTCAAATCTGAGTCAAAGAATGTCAGCGTCCAGGAAGTCATCTCCGGTCTGGGATTCACAGCTACCAATGTGACAAAGCAGAGTTACGTAGAGACAGGCGTCAGTGTCAAGCTCCAGGGGGAGGTACTGACAGGGACCAATGTGTCGTGGACATGGCTGTTCAAAGGAAAAACAGAAACAGGAAGGAACACTTCTCTGATTTTCCACGAGGCAAAAACAGCCACCGTTACTCTGAATGCGACCAATGACGTGAGCATGGAAGTGGTTTCCAGAGATTTCTTTGTTCAGGATAAGATTAAGGGGTTGGAGCTGAGGGCAAGTAAAAACATTGCAGCTCTCAATGAGACAGTGGAGTTCACCATTTCTATGGCAGCGGGCTCGGACGTTCAGTTCATCCTCAGCATCAGCGGAGATGCAACTCTTCACCCTGAACTCAACCAAACCTACGTCCACACGTTCACCAGGGTGGATACGTACATGGTGAATCTCACTGGGCACAACCAGGTAAAGTCAAAGAAGATTCATATTATACATTATAGATGTTTTCTAATAAGAACTCCGGACAGTGTCTGAGAATAAGGTTGGCATGTTCTCTGGAGTTTCCCTTGTACACGTCTAGTAGAGAGCAGAAGATCTTCGTCTCAGAATAATTCTAGATGCTAGAAATACTTTCTTTTAGAGAGGGGGGTCCTGGTCAGAGAGGATTGCAATGCAGTCACGTAGCCAGTTTGTAATTTGGTTAACAACCAAGTCAAATTCCTTTACTTGAGTTTGTGATAATATCGCTTCTGAAGCTCACCGTCTCTAGCTACCTTTGGCAATATGACCGCAGAGAGCCCTTTTTACATTATATTAGATTTCATTTGGCTGACGCTTTTAGACAAAGCAACTTAAAATAAGTGCAAAAAACATAAACAATTAAACTGATCAACAAGCAAAGTGCAAATATATTCACTTTGTCTAAGTCATTCAAGTATTTTTTTTTTTTTGCAAGAATTTAATTGCCATGGGATGCGTTTTCAGTTTGCAACGGATAATATGCAGAGTTTCTGCTGTCCTGATGTCAATGGGGAGCTCGTTCCACCATTTAGAAGCCAGGATAGCGATACACGGATTCTGGCAGCCAGTGAAGGAGAGGTGTACTGTGGGAGAACTGGGGGAGGTTGAAGACCAGTCGGGCTGCAGCACTCTGAATTAGCTGCAGAGGTCAGATGGCGTTTGCAGATGTTTTCAGAGACCTTGAAATTAGTCGAGAAGAACAACGTGTGGCACAAGCATATACTGCAGTTGAGCTTTTTGTTGTTGTTTGTCCTCTTTTAAAGTAAGGTATTTTTCTGGGTGACCAAGATATTTGACCTTACTGTTTACTTAAAAAAACACTGCTTAAAGCTGGAGTGCTGGACTTTTACAATGAATGAATGTTCGTGACATTCAAGCCCTTTCCAAACTATTCTACATAAAGTTGAATAAGGCTATCGCTGGCAGGACAAGTTCTCTGTATTTTGCAGTATACCAAAGTTTTACATGTCTGGAGTCTTTCCCGAACTTGCGCTTGTACACCATACGTGAGATGCTGCATCTTTTCACCAAGAGGTCTTTGAACTCCATTATCATAGCATTCCCTCAAGATACAGTAACTGCTGCTCCGTCGCTATAGTATAGTATATATATCCCATATGGTAATTACTGACTGTCACTACCAGATGGGGAGACAAAAGTTCCTCACTCTAAATTTAAAGTGTGTTTTAAGCGGAACCTAGGAAATAGGTATTACATAATATTTACAACAACTTTTGAGTTTAATCATGACTTAATTTCTCTTTTTGGCATTAACGCTGGTGTTAAAGCAAGTATGATTTAATCAAACTAATGCACTAACCATATTTTGATGCAATATGACAAACCAGGTGAGTAGTCAGAGGAGGCACCTCCAGGTGGAGGTGATGCAGCCGGTGAGTGGACTTTCCATCCAGGAGAGCGCTGCAGCAATCCCAGTAGGCGTTACGACATCGTTTACCGCCAACATCCTAACGGGCAATCCTGTATCTTTCCTGTGGACTTTTGATCTGCACCACCTCCACAAGACGCCGATTATGGGCAAAACGGTCAGATCACTTCACCATAAATAATAAATAAACATTTATAGTAAACAGCTGTCAAATAATGATGTGTCTCATTGAATTCCCCAGGTGTTCTACACGCCAGGAGAACCAGGTAGATTGATAATCTACCTGAAGGCCTTGAACGCACTTCATGATCAGAGCTTCGAAAAGCAAATCGTGGTGCAGAACCTGCTGAAAAGTGCCGCCCTGCACGCAGCACCCAGCGACACTTTCATCAACAAGATGGTGATGCTGAGCGCCAGTGTCACACCCAGATCCAATGATGTGGAATGCTTTTGGAACTTTGGCGACGGCTCGTCTCTAGTTCACACAAACCGAACTACTGCAGGTCACGAGTACAGACACCCCGGGCACTACCTGGTGCAAGTAAGTTAATTTGGACACTCTAAAGATCTATTATTTATTTATTGAACTATGAAATGTTGTTGAAAGCTTCCCAGTTTGGATATTTCACCATCTTGTTGTTCTCCCTGCCAGGTGAACTGCAGTAACCTGGTGAGCTCGGTGTCGGCTCAGGTGGAGGTAAACATCAGCGTGTTGGAGTGCGAGGAGCCAGAAGTGCAGGTGGTGCAAGCCCCCCGTCTGGCCATCTGGCGCTACCAGTCCACGTTGGTGGAAGCCAGTGTGAACCTGAAAGGCTGTGTACGCTACGGAGCGCAGTACCTCTGGCAGATACTCTCCACCCCCTCCTGTGATAATGATAAAGACCAGATTCCTTCTCAGTCTTCGATCGTGCCAGTGGAGGTGGATGTGAAGCGGCTACAGCTGTCGTTGCCTAAGATGACGCTGGCAGCAGGGAACTACACCTTGGTGTTTTCTATGTCCTACGAGGGCGTTCCGCTAAGGAAGGCTGCCTGTCTGCAGCTCAGTGTCATGGCTGCCAGGTCAGTGGAGAAACTGCATTTCTTAATGATGTCTCCAAGTGATACCGAGTTCAATACACAATGAATAAACAATAATTAACCCAAACTCTTTATTCAATTTGTCATTCGCAATCAGTTTATATTAAAGGCAGATATGATGGATTGTAATGGTGGAAAAAAGTCTATAGGATCTTCTCTAAACCCCACATCACAAAAAACTAAGAGGGAAGCCAGAAACTAAAATCATTTCACCTTGATATCGTAGACAAAGCTCTTCATACGCAACACAAGTACAAACATTTTGGATTTAAATAGAACGGATAGAAAAACTGACAAATGGCGGGAAATAAACTTGAGAACATTTGCCAACAGGCACTTCTTTGTCTTACTTTATGTTCATTTTACCCCCTTTTCTCCTGGCAGGCTGATGCCCATCATAGAAGGGGGCACCTATAGGGTGTGGTCCAGGACACAGGACCTGAAGCTCAGTGCGGAGCAGTCCTACGATCCCAACATGGACCCAAAGGAGCAGTCACTACTCAACTACAACTGGGAGTGTCAAAGCACTTCCAAGGTAAGAACAGACTTGAGACAAAAGTCACTTTCACACATTAGAACTGAAGTAAAGTTGGAGGAGCTTTGCTGGTTTAATTGGTGGAGAGTGTGTTTTTAAATGTTTTTAGGTGCATTTCTTTTCTATTCTGCTTTTGCGTCTGTGGTTCGATATGCTGTGTTCTTAAAATGTGGCTTGAGTCTAATTGAAATAGCAGAGTGGAGAGTTGTTAAGCCAAACTTTACTCTCAGGCATTTTATTGGGTTATTTTAAATGGTGAGCTCACAAGACAAGAGTTTGGAGGACGGACTTGATCCTGCAAAGACGACTGTGGAAACATTATGTAACAGTCATCTGGTCCCGAGTACTGTAGCGGCCTTCAGAAAAGCTTGGCAGCGTCGATGTGAGGAGGAGAACTCAGTTCAGGACAGTTTGTGAGTGAGTGTGTATCTTGAATACGTGTGTGCTTGTGTGTTAGTGTCAATTCATTCAGTGTCTTACACACTCACCGCTTCCTTGGCCGGGCAGGAACACAATCTGCCTGTGCAGCAACAGACCACAATATAAGACCCAATGGGATGGGTGTGACATGTGTGTGTAGCTGTGTGTGTAGCTGTGTGTGTAGCTGTGCGTGCGCATACACCTAAGGCTTTTAAAGTTTATGTAACTGTTTAGAGATAATTCAGCATTCCACAGCTGGTGCTTTGCTCCCCAACCTGACAATTACACTACTCGCATAAACTAAATGCACACACACTCTCAGCTGTGTAGCGCTGCTGATTTAAAAAAGAAAAGAAGAAGATTCTGGTAGTTGTGTTTGATGCTGTCAAGACCTTGGAGACAAACACTTTTCTAAGGAGATGATGGAGTTGGTTAAAAATAGAGAAGAATTACATTCAATCATACAATGTTAACATTTTGGCTTCTTTTGAAGTAGACTTAGGCTACTGTAATATCACAGCATTTTTAATAGTTGATGACCAACCATTTTCATCTTTAAAAGGTTTTAAGAATGAAGATCTGTAGCAATGTAATTATAGGGAACAATCAGAGGGTTTGTTGATTGACTTAATTTCATTTAATGTAGTATTCTAACTATTAGAAGCCTCACCACATGTCTTGTGGGCATGCAGTTGTTCTCTAAACATGAAATGAAAGTAATAACACACATATGGAGGTGCTAGGTCATGTAGGGCTTGTACAAACAAGAGGACAACATCTATAATGTGAGTCAGTTATAGTGTTAAATCCTGCCTGCAGCTCTCTGAAATAACCTCTATTTTATTATTGCTTATTTTTCTATGTAATAAAAGCATATACTAGCATTTATCTAAAATGATGAGGATTTTATGACTTTGGTGGAAATGACAAATTGTCATTTAAGTTAAAAAGATAGTCCAACTTGGCCTTTTATGTGTATTTTTCTACATTTAATGAATGTATTCACATGCAGCTATATCTTAGTTAAACCCACTTCTATAAATATATTGCCTACCTTTTACTCAAATATCAGCACTGCTGTTTTCTACCTAACCCTGTGTTTAACTGTATGTAAAAGTACCATGCTTGTACTCAACACTTGATATCCCGACTCCTCCCGCTTGCAGGGATCGCAGCACTGCTCCAGTCTGAACTTCGGCCTGGGCACCAACGACCCGGTGCTGGGAATCTCCGTCTCTGAGCTGGAGGCGGGTGTTGAATACACCTTCAGACTGACCATCTGCAAAGAAGGCATGGCACCAGAGTCCACCACACAGACTGTAAGTGCACACACATGTAAATACCACATACAGTCTATGGTAAATACATGTGTCCTTTTGAAAATCCAGTGTGCAGGATTTCTTGTCTTCTAGTGGTGAGGGTGCAGATTGGATTCAACTGGATACCCCTCCCTTTACAAGCGTGTCAGAGAACAACAGTTATCTTGGTTTAGCATAACACATCTAAAGGGCCTCTCTAGAGACAACGTTTGATTAGTCTGTTCAGGTCGACTGGTCTACACACAGCTTTGCAACAATAGCAACTCCTTATGTTGAAATTAAAACAGAGTTCATTTCATTTAACAGATGCTTTATTCAAAGCAACTTACAATCAGTGCAATCAACCATGGAGATACAAACTCAGAATAGCAAGAATCCTGCGTGTACATTTGCTTTCAATAAGCCAAACCACTTAAAGTGCTTCTGCATTAGTGTCAAATAAGATGGACCTTTCTAGTCCTACATACAGAAGTGAGTAATGACTATTATTTTCCATTCCTGCCACTAACTCCTCTTAATGGTACGCAGTGTTCCTTTAAGATGGTGATTCATAGCTTAGAAGGGAAGGGAGCTTAAATAGGCCACAACATTTATCTGAGGCGTCAAAAGCTGATGAATGGAAATCAGAAGAAGCCAACAAAACACTTAGATTTCTTTTTTTTCAATTAGTCCAATAATAAATATCCATAACAAATTCCAGTCAAGGTTAAAGTCAAGGAAAAACGTCAAACAGTAAGGTGTTTCTTTTGAGGCAGTTTGTATAACATCTTTAAAGGTTCTAAAGGAAAGGAGGACTTCTAAGGTAAATATATGTTGTGACTCATTCAATGTCAAATGTACATACAAGTAAAAGCAGCTTTATAAGGCTCAAAGCACACCATGGGGACATTACAAAATAATCCTAACACATATCAATATGAGAGTTTTCCTCCTCTGACACAAAAGGGTTGTATACTGACCTGGTTTATTTATCTGTCTTACTTAAACATTACATTACATTTAGCTGACGCTTTTATCCAAAGCGACTTACAATAAGTGCGTTCGACCAAGAAGATACAAACTTGAAGAAAACAGAATCATAAAGTACATCAGGTTTCATAGAGCCAAGCATTTCAAGTGCTACTCAACTGGCTGTAGATAAGCCAGCCCTTTATTAGTATATACGTGCTTTTTTAGTAATTCTTTGTTAGTAATTCTATCGCTCGAAGTGGAGTCGAAAGAGATGACTGCCCTCTACTAGGACTGGAGCGACTATGCTATCAGAACAATCGCTCTCTGTCATTTGTGACACATAGCAATCAGTGTGTGTCAAGTGTTCATGGACAGTGGGAGATGTAGTTTGAACACTCATTTAACAGGTTTCACTTGTAGTTTCTACTGAACATTCATCTGTTTGCTCCAACTCAATTACATCATTTGTATAACCAGTCTACTAAATGTTGACATAACTAGTTTTATGATCAGCAGTTGAACAACCAGGATCTGCTGCTGCCATTAAAACACATGAACCCTTTAATATTTTTGATGGGATAAAATACAATAATTAACAAATACCGATAAAGAAAAAGTAGAAAATAATAGAATGTCTTCTGTTTGGATATAAATATGGCATGTCACATAATGCATTGTACTTGGATGTATCCCTCAAAATATAGAAATACAAAGAAATATATATATAATAAACTACATGTGTTTGTATTTTGTTGGATGTTCTGGGTTGTATTTCTGATCGGTTGCATGCTATTTACTGCCTGTATTTTGACAGCATGTATGTTTGTGTGTGTTTATGACAGGTGCTTGTCCAGAGTGGCCATATCCCCATGGTGTCCCTGGAGTGTGTGTCCTGTAAGGTCCAGTCCATCTACGAGGTCAGCCAGAACTCGTACGTCTACCTCAGAGGAACCTGCACCAACTGCCAGGGCGTTTACCGTGGGGTAAACACACACACACACACACACACACACACACACACACACACACACACACACACACACACACACACACACACACAGACAGACACCCATGGGCACATACACACTCCAAATCCATATCTATATGTTGTCACACTGCAGAAACGACCGCAAAATCCTCATCCATGATCATTTCTCGTCCTTTGTCTCCACCTCTTTCCTTTATTCAGACTTTATTCTCTGGAAATATTTCTTCATACAGTTGTGTGGTTGTGAGAATTAAGTAATTGTATATACAACTTGAGCCAGGGCCAATATGTTTGGTCCTTGCTAACACAGGGAAACATTTTGAAAGACAACATACTTGAGTCCCTGAGCCTCAACCTGCACATAGCAGATGACTCAGCTCTAAACTAGGTTCATTCCTAGAATTGTACTTTACTCCTGTTTTCACACTGCGCAGGGGTCATTTCTAAGTTTGGTACTCTGTATATATCATGTGTCTATCTTCATGTAGTTCTCACATATACATATTTCTCCTTGAAGTAAACATGAATATACATTTTTCACCTGTCAAATTTGAGTTTTTAAGTAACTTATAAAGATTCCCAGGTAAGACAATGTTCTTACCTGAGCAGTAAACACAGAACATATAACAGTTTAGAACTGATTATAGAAAGTGGATGATCAGACAGAGTTTTTCTTGTACATCAAAGTAATTAAGTGATGTTTAGAGCCTCAACCAAATTACTCCTTGTTCATAACCTGCCAAAAGGAATAAACATACTAAAAGCATTCATCTAATTATTGGCTCAGCCTTGTGATGAACGCATCAAAGGCAAACCTCAAAACAAATGAACAAAAAGAAAAAGAATGTGTCCCTTCCTTTATTTGACAGCTTTTAGGATGGATTATCCTTGCTCAATTAATGTATGAATACCTATATTTCTCTCTCTCTGCCTTTCAGCGCTGGAGTGCCATGACGCTGCAGAACGAGACTTTTGTCCTGGACTCCTCCTCCACCACCACAGGAGGTGACGGCATGAATCTGGTGCTGCGGCAGGGCGTCCTGCGACCTTGCTCCTACAACTTCACCCTGCATGTGACCGACGACAGTTTAGATGGAGAGGGCGCCGCGTCCATCACTCTGCACCACAACACGCCCCCAGATGGCGGGAAGTGTCGCCTGAGCAGGGAAGGGGAGGATGGAGTGGCGTACGTGGACAGAGACAGCGCAGACTGGACGATACACACGCTGTTGGACCGAGTTCACTTCAGCTGCTCAGGTAGGAGGACGTGGCCTCACACACCTGAATCCCAAACGTGTTTCCCTTTGTCATCGCCAATTGATTTAGTTAAATCTATCCTGTCTGATCATCAGATTTCTCTCTTTTTACCTCGTCCAAATTCACCACGATATATCTGTTCTTTCTAAAACACATGAACCCTTTACTATTTTTGATGGGATAAATACACTACAACAATTGAAAAATACAGATGAATAGATAAAGAAAAACAAGTATTTAAAAGTGAATGTCTTTTCTCGCCTCCAGGTTACAGTGACCTCGGGGTCTCGGAGACTCCTTTGCTCTACAGTTTACTGGTGACGCGTTGCAGAGAAGATTACTGCGAGGACTTCTGCGTGTACAAAGGCAGCAGCCCCGAGCACTCGGCCTTCCTGCCCCCGGGCTTCGGCTCAGCCCACCACTATGTGAATGTATCCATCACAGTGGAGGACCACCAGGGAGCTTCCATCATTGCACTCAACAAGTAACTACATCTTTCTGAGCGGCAGTGAGACCAATTAAACAAGACCCAGTCCTTCAGCTTCAATTCCATAGCTCGCTTAGCCCGTGTGACAGAAGGGTTTCTTAGAGGTAGAATAACCCCTTCTATCTCCAAGGATTTCTGTTATCTTGTTGACTTCTGACTTTCCTTTTCTTTTTCACCACAAAGCTTATTAAAGTTTAGATCTGTGCTGTCTTGCAGTTAGGGGCTTTCTGTTAAAGTATGTTGAACAATAAATTAACCCCCTCTTAGACTTGCTTAGTTATTATGGGCATAAGCTCCTGCAAAAGATTGTTTTCTCGCAGCCCTAGAAAAACATTTACATATTGTTTCTATGCAGTGGGATTACAAGACATCCTACATGTACTTCAAGAGGCATTTGGAAAACGGAAAAAAGGAAAGAAGCGCCTAAAGACTAAGAAAAACACAAAAGCAAACTAAAATAGGACAAATTAGCTGATACATAATAACAACTATAGAATATCTATAAAATTGATCACAATCTATTTATCTCTTCCCCAGGCTTTCTTTATATAACGTGGAAATGTTTTACATGTGGACACAGCCATATACAGTTATTCTTGCATGTACTGTATGTAAACAAAAAAAGTATCTTAAATCTACACTGTAATTGTAGGTTAATGCATTCACCCTAGCACAATTTATGAAAGCATCAAGTCTGGAGAAACACAAATATAACCCTGTTAGAAACACTAATAAAGTTTTGTGTTTGGTTCCAGGTCCATCAAGGTTCTGTTGCCAGACCCGCCCCCTGAGTACAAAAGCCTTCCCCATTGGCTGTATGAGCTGTCCGACATCAAACTTAAAAAGCTGTTGGAGCAGGGAGACTCCCAGAGGGTCCGAGAGTTATCTTTGGCTCTTATAACAGTCCTGAATGAGGTAGGAGAGTCCCCGACACACAGCAATGAGGAATGGAATCATCATCAGATTGTTCATCAGTTGAAGCATCCCTATATTTGTCTTGTTACAGTATGAGCAGTCCAGGGAGGGGGTCCGGGTTTCCCCAGCAGAGCGCGGTTACCGAGTCAGAGTCCGCAGCAACATCACCAGAGCCCTGACGGCTCTCGACCTGACCACCGTCAACGACATCCAGCAGACCTCCGCTGCGTTGGCTCAGTGCACGGTGAGCAGGATGAGAGGGAGGCTAGAGGGGGAAGGAAAGGAAAGAGGGCAGAGGAAACAAGGAAATTAAGAAAGAAGGGCCATTTGAAAAGGCAAGACTAAAGGTAATAAATAATGTGTGTTTGTTTTCCAGGCGGTCAGTCGGGAGTTCATATGCGAGGAGTGTCAGAACAGCACTCTGAACAAGCTGGAGTCCATGCTGGAGATCCTGCAAACTGACACCAAGCAGGGCACCGTCACTCCCACTGAGATAGCTGACAACATCCTGAACATCATGGGTAAGAGTGAAAGTTTGGATAAAAGTCAACTGTAACATTAATTAGGATCTTGCAATAAGTCTTCATTTGTGCATGTGTCTTGCTAAGTGGAGGGTAAAGCCTTCTCAGTGCTGTTGCGTATAACCAGTTGCAGTATGCAAAGAGTACTGGTGGAAATTTGTGACACTCAAAGTTTAGGATTTGAGAACAAATACTTATCTGTGACTTGCAATACAATGACTTTGTTCCTCCTCTGCCATATAAACAGCACCAATATACTTTGTGTCCCCTAATTTACAAGATGTATACTATCCTCTGAGAAAAACAAACTACAGTGACACTGTGCTGTTACTGTGTCTCTAACTTCCTTTTATTCTTTACCATATATTCCTGAGCTGTTAAAGGGGCCCTATTATGCTCCTTTTCAGGTTCATATATGTATTGTGTGTCTCTACTGCAGTGGTTCTCAAACTTTTTCTGTCAGGCCCCCCCTTGGGAAAAAAAAAAAGTCAGGCCCCCCCAACACAAGTCAGGCTCAGTGGCGGCGCCAGAGATTTCTTTTGGGGGTGCTGTGGGGTAGCTTGACGTTTCGTAGAGGGTGCTCAAACATTTATGGTTTCCCATTAATGTACCGGTCGCTACAGTGGAATGTTCTACTGCAACACTCCCCACGCATATACACAGTGTACCCGCGACTGTTACAATGAAGGCTCGATAATCAGCTCACGGCATATAGGTGTAAGCAGGGGTCAAGTGCTATTTTTATAGGTGGTGTGTGGACCTTACATAGGGGGGTCCGGGGGCATGCTCCCCGGGACGATTTTCCTTTTAATATTGAAGTTAAAAGCATCAATCTGGTGCACTTTTAGAGCAACATGAAGAGATCTATGGATACATCTCTCAACACCCATTTGAAACAGAACTATAAACAGATTTACTTTTTCTTTATGGATATTTTACAAATCACCCTTTTAAACTTTATTCTTGTTTTACTGTCATATAGTATTTCATAGCTGTTTTTCATTTATTCTCTTATTTTTTTATAACTATAATGATCATATAAATGTGTGCTTCGGAAATAATTGTTTACATTAATGGTGACCAAAACATTTGAGACCCACTGAGATAACACTCAGAGAGTCCTTTAGCTCACTGAGTCTCTCAGTCTGACAGGAGAGGACTCTCCTCCACCTTGTTGTTGAAAAAACTCCTTATATCCGTTAGCGTAGCTCGCTAGCACCAGAAGCTAACAACAACGGTCTGCTCTGATTGGTTAGCCTGCCGGCTCTGTTGTGATTGGTCAACCGCTTAGATATGTACAACCCCTTAGCCCATCACATACAATGTGAATTGGTGCACTAGCCCAGTGATTCTCAAATGGGGGTACGCGGAACCCTAGGGGTACGTTGGGGTACTGCAGGGGGTACGTGAGATTAAAAAAAAAAATACCATGCATGATTACAAAAATAATCTTAGTACAATAAGTTAAATAGAAAACACAATTTTATATAAAATATTCCTAGAACCACCAAGGGGGTCCTCATATAAACATGTCAAATTTGTGTATTGTATTTTATAGTTTTGCATAAAATATAATTGTGTTCATTGGTTTGTTAAACAGATATTACTTCAGTTGAAAAACTCCTTGGAAAAATCAGTTTTTTTTTCATTATGTTATTTCTTTTCATGCATAAAATGAAAATATCATTAGTTTGTTGTAATGCATGCATGAAGGAGGTAATACATCACACACTGAGGGAACATCACTATATTGGAATTATTTGTATAGGCTATTTCGATCAAAAATGTTCGGGGTAGGTCAGGGGGTACTCGGCTGAGTTTGAGAAGCACTGCACTAGCCAATACAGTAGAACCACGAGTGTTACATAGTGATGTCACTATGTTATTGAAGTATACAAAGAGTACAACAGAGGCGTTTAAGGCAGAGAGGAAACTATGTGGGAGAGAAACTCCCTCTGGAGGGATCTTTGGGATTGTAGCCTTTGCAGACCATTTACATGCACAACAACATGTATAACACACTAGAGGAAAGGGAAAATCCCCAAAAGCATGATAGGTCCCTTTAACCTGATCTCCTCCCGTCCCTCCAGGTGATCTGATCCATCAGGTTGGCCAGTCAACATCACAGTCCTACCTCCAGCCTGCCTACCTGGATTCCCCCTCACCCCCCTCCAACTCCTCTTTGGAGCAGCACCCTCTGCGAGTGGCGGCCAAAGCTTACAGCCTGTCCTCGGTCCTCATGCGGATCCTCATGCACGCCCGCGTGCTCAATGAGGAGGCGCTCGTGCTGAGGGGAGCCGAGATCATTGCCACGGGAAAACTGGCGGACCCCCAGAGTCTGCTATGCTACCATGGCAACATCTTTCCAGGTGGGTTTGTGTATCTAGTATCATTAGTTATGCTTTTAGTGTTTCTGTAAGTGGTAACTAACAGTAGTATATATCTGTGCTTAAACCCTCTTTTTATGTTTCCAGAGTGCCAGCGTTTCTCCATCCCTCGAGCTTTTAACTCCAGTCTGCGCCAAGCGGCTGCAGGAAACGGCATCATGCAGCTTCTGTTTCAGGTAAGAGGAGGGAGACTACTTACTTGAGTACAACATTCTTTGTTTCTCTGGATTGCTGCTGTAAAACTTGGCAGCATGATAGCTGCAGGTGCCGGAGTCTCTTAACACAACACACTCAAATAAATAAGTTGTCTGAAGTGGTTTTGTTTTGTGTTTTCAGCCTCACTTCATCAGATCTAACCTTCTATTTTCTCTTCCTTTTTTTCCTCACAAGGTGGATTCCAACCCCTTCCCCTTCAACTACGTGGCGAACTACACCGTCTCCACTGAGGTGGCATCCATGGAGTTCCGCACTGAAAATGGAACCCAGATTCCCATCTCCGGACTGGACGACAGCCTGGCCATCACCGTCGCTGTTAACAACGGGAGCAGCGGAGCAGAATCGGGTCCCGAGGGCTCTGCTGGAGGAGGGGTCTTCCCCACGGCTATTAACATCAGCCACTGCGACTCCGTCATCGTCATGGTCAGCACAGGAAACACCAACCGACAGGCGGGGCTGTTTGTTCAGCTCAACTTCACCTCTCAGGAGGGTGGGTCCTCCCGTTCACCACACACATACTTTATATAATGTATTCAACACAGAAAACACACCCACCGGTATGTGTAAAGGTCCCTTTCAGTTTTAATGTACTACTCCTAGGTATACAACCCGCAGACCTTAGTTGGACATTAAAACACTTTTGAACAATATTGGCTGCTTTTAAGCAGATTTTAGCCATATTGGGCTCATTGAATACAAAACGTTAGTGCCCTCGAACCAATCATGTTCTCTTAAAAGTTGTAAATAATAAAGTATGTTTGTCCTTTTTGTTTGTGAGTACTTTTTCTAAAAATGTGTGGTTGTATATTTGCAAAAATACGTAAATGTGTTGCTTAATAAAAAATGGTATTGTTTAAATATATAAAAATATTTTGAATAAAACTTTCAATTAAAAATATAAGTAGCAACAACAAAATACATTTGATATTTAAAAGCTTTAATGGCACTGTTGTTTTTTGGACTGGCCTTAAAAGAGATGGACTTCTTGTTGTTGCTTTTCGTTGTATCGTATTTACGAAGCTGTGCTGCTGCAATTTGCTCTCAGGGATCAATGACTCTGTGTGTCGTTTGGCAAGAGCAATATAAAGCCTTTGCATTGACCAAATAAGGAAATTACATACTAGAACTAAAAATCATTTAACTCACTTTGTGAAGTACATATAACTACCTGGTTTGGTACTTTTTTGTTATTGTGAATGCACTGTGCTCCTAATGGTCTTTTATGTATCTCTTGGATTTCTTTATGAATGCAAATCCATGTTTTCTTTTTCATCTCTAGATAACAGAGGGAGGTATAAAAGAGAAGAGAAGGTGGAGGAGGAGCCGTTCATCACAGCCTACCTTCATTCACACAAGAGACCCAATGATTTGAACTGCACGGACAGCAAACGCATCACACTCAGCATGACCAGGGGGCACGATCTCGACCACAGGAAGTACACCTTCTTCCTGTCGCCAGAGTAAGAGTGCATGCCCTGCAGTCTTATATGACTTAATACTAATTGATTATGTGTGTGGCAACTAGGGCAGGAAAGAAGGGCTTTTATGGTCCAGCTCACAGGTTACCAAGCAATTCATTTGGGAATTTGACAATTTGATTAAAACCAAATCCCTCTGTCTTATGTATCTCAGGTCGTACGACACCACTCTGGATTACTTCATCAACGTGAGCACGGCCTGCAGCCCCGGCCTGCAGCCTGATGGTGTTTGCCTGGAGGTCGGGGTGTTTGCCTCCCTGTGTCAGTACTTCAGTGAGAAGGAGAAGCAGTGGCGGACCGACGGCATGGTTCCTCTGGCAGAGACCAACGCCAGCAGAGCAGTGTGTCGCACCAGGCACCTCACAGCCTTCGCCGCAGGCCTGTTTGTTCCGGCCAACGCCATCAGCTTTCAAGTGGCGGTCAGTATCAGGGAAACAAACCCTTTTTCTGTGCGCATGCACCAGACAAACACAGATTTGTAATCATGTTGTTGTCCCTCAGGAGCGTTCTGGTGCAGTAAGCCTGGTGGTGCTGATGGTGTGTGTGTTGGGCCTACTGAGCTATGCTGTGGCAGCAGCCATCTTGCACAAGTTGGACCAGCTGGATCTACGGCGGGCTGCTGTGGTTCCTCTCTGCGGCCAAGACGGACTGTTCAAGTACGAGATCCAGGTCAAGACCGGCTGGAGCCGAGGGGCAGGTGAGCTCAGGAGGGGGACACTTAAAGTGGTATAAAGTGGACTTCAATTTCTCTTTACAGTGCAACATAAATACTAAAGTTACTTACTTTATTGGTCTGAAAATTCATATAAATAATAATAATTATAAATAATCATATAAATCCCAAGCAGTTTCAGGGCATTTTCCCCTCCCTTTTCCTTTTTGGGGTCTTTACTGCAATATAAAGTCGTTCACCTCCATGGAAACGGCGGCAGAATCATGGCTCCAAAAGCGAAGAACTCAAAAATAACTTTTGCACATTGTGGGATTCAGAGGGTTAAAAGCTGTAATGAGTTAATAACCATGTACACCGCTAATGTAGCATATATGTGCACCTTTAATTCATATTAAATCTAAAGAGTGAACTATAACTTTTTGAAATAGATTTTGAAATCAAGTTTTTGAAATCAGATGTAGTTAAAATGAAAGAGAGGTCAAGGGAGACATAGATAGAGAATTAGGGAGAAATTAAGTTTTAAGACAAATGTCTGTATGTTGTGTGAATGAAACAAAATGTAGTTTTTCTAAGAAATGTACTTTACCCGGTTCAGTGACTCTATTATTAGGATAGAAGAAAAAAAAATGACTGCACGTTAAACATGTTTTGGGGATATTTGATATAATATAAGCTTCTTCCCGCCCATCCAGGCACCACGGCTCATGTTGGAGTCAGTTTGTTTGGCCGTGAGAGTCACAGCGGGCACCGCCATTTAGACAGCAGAGGAGCGTTCACGCGCAACGCCCTCGACATCTTTCACATCGCCATGGATACCAACCTAGGCAGCGTTTGGAAAATACGACTTTGGCATGACAACAAGGGTACAGAACCACATATGCAATCCAACACAGACCTGTTATCACAGACTTAACAGAGCTGATATTTGAATGACGTTCTCCGCTCTCAACCCTTCCTCAGGTCTGTCCCCAGCGTGGCTGCTACAGTACGTCTTGGTCAAAGACTTGCAGACAGGAAGCAGCTACTACTTCCTGGTTGATGAGTGGCTGTCCGTCGACAATGAAAAGACTGACGGACGGGTCGAGATTGAAGTAGAGGCATCAGGTGAGAAAATACAACCCAACTGTCAGAAATAAGCATCCACTGATGGTGTCACTTCGCTCACGTTTGTCTTCCTGTTTCCTTCAGAGGAGGCGGTGCTCCGTCAGCTGCCCCGCCGTCTGCGCTGTGAGCTGCAGAGGGCGCTGTGTGAGAGTCACCTGTGGCTGTCACTCTGGGAGAGACCCCCCCGCAGCCCCTTCACCCGCCTGCAGAGAGCCACATGCTGCGCCGTGTTACTGCAGCTCTTTATTCTGGCCAACACACTGTGGTACAGCATTGTGGTGGACAGGAGACACAGGTACGTGATTGTCTCCTTGCTTTGTGTCCTTCGTGTGCTTTTCTTCCAACATTTAACACCCCCCTGTGTTGCAGCCCTCGTCGACCCGTGTCCAGGTTTTCCTCGTTGGATGGAGAGACGGTGGCAGCAGGCGTGGTGACCTGCCTGATCGTCTACCCTCTCTACCTGCTCGTCTTCACGCTCTTCAGAATGAGCCGCAGCAAGGTAACACAAACCTGACCGGACCTGTAAAGCCATCAAGGTTTTTAGTATCTCCCTCAGGCCTAACAGGATGTTTAAACGTTCCTCTGTGTGTGTGAACATTAGTGCGTATCTGTGGAGCAGGTGCCACCACACATGGATCAGGAGTCGGTGGAGATTGATGACTTCCTGGATGACTCCATTGCTGGAAGCTCTTTCCTGTTTTATAATGGCGAGGTAAAGTCTCCGAGGGAAAGATTGTGAAGTAAAAAAAAATCATGCCTCATACAGTTATAGCTCAGATGTCTAAACCAATTAGAATTTAACACATTTGTGGGATAGGGGCAGGGGATGTTCAGAGGGAGAGAACAAGTCAACACTGCAGCACAGTCAAAAATAAAGACCTTTTTGAACATTCAAGCTTGGAGACATGTCACGGTAGAGGCACACCATATACAGTCTGTATGAACCTTATCATGAGGATTTTTTCAGCCCAGGGGTTGTTTAAGTAAAAAGATTTTCATCAATTATTCTTCTCTGTCTGCAGACAAACTCAGAAGAGACAAATCTGGATTTTCCCACTCCATCAACCAAAAGGTGAGATACTCTGTTGCCATGACCGTCCATTTAGAGAATTGAACTTATTGGAAGAGAAATGCCAAGAATAATGTCGGATTGCGTGAGGGTAAATACGACACGATACGATATTACTTTATTTGTCAGATCAAGTCTGAAATTTGACTTGCGTCACGGCAGCTCCATGTCCAACATCAACAGACAAGTATCCAGACACAATACATGAAACACAAACAACAAACATTTAACATAACAGCACAATGAGTGAGAGAAAACATGCTCAAAGAGCCGTCAGCGTGCATTCGATCTGGGATTTAGCTAAAAGAGCAGATATGAATACAAAGCATATTGGATCAAAAAGGTACGTCTCACTTCTTAACAAACATGTCGCTGTGTATTTCAGCGGGGAGAGTTGGGGCATGGCTGAGGAGGAGATGGAGGACCGGGATTGGCCAGAGCTGTTGAGTGATGTGTCTGTGGTGGGAGGGGCGGGGCATGGGGCGGGGCTGCCCAGGCTGAAGAGGGGTCAGGGCAGCAGGCACCTGGGTGTCGACATGACCTTTAACCCTGACGACCACGAGGGAACCGACCAGCGCAACAAGCACTTCACCTCCTCAGGTAACCCAAACAGGAAGACTTTTCCACCACATTTACCAATCAGTGACTCCGTCTAATAACTACATGAAGCATTTGGTTGCATCACTACACTGTCTGTGTCATATGAGAGTGCTGAGGCTGTTTCTCTCCGCTCACAGACGAGGATCTGATCAAACACATCCTGGCAGATGGACAGAACTTCTTTCCTCAGGCAGATGAGAGTGAGATGGCTGACCTGTACGTTTGATCTCTAAATATGTTTTGGTTATCAAAAACAATGGATTCAAAAGCTTCAATCATATTATATTGTTGATTTCCATCGCTGTGTTTGTGCCAGGTCGAGCATTTTCGGAGATAAGACGGAAGTGATTCTCCTCCAGCAGCTGAACGAGCCTCTTCCTCTAGAATCTGTGAGGAGAGACCCACCGAAGACTGCTTTCACCTCGAATACAGGTGTGTGTGTGTGTGTGTGTGTGTGTGTGTGTGTGTGTGTGTGTGTGTGTGTGTGTGTGTGTGTGTGTGTGTGTGTGTGTGTGTGTGTGTGTGTGTGTGTGTGTGTGTGTGTGTGTGTGTGTGTGTGTGTGTGTGTGTGTGTGTGTGTGTGTGTGTGTGTGTGTGTGTGTGTGTGTGTGTGTGTGTGATCATCAGAGCATTAATGGCCCACATTAATCAATCCTCAAGGATGAAGCTATCAAAGGGCCGATAAGGGGCAAACGGTGATTTGCTGAGCGCTGAGAATACTTTATAATGGCAGATTTAACTTATTGTGATTGAGTAAAATAACAGCAATGTCCATTTTATAAATTAAATGCAGATGCAAACAAATGTTTCCTCCATTTAAATACATTAAATCGTAAATACCATCAGAACAAAGTCATTGTAAACGATGTTCAATTTGATATGGCATCCGACAGTTATTTTCTTCATGGAACAATTATCTGCAAACTGTTCTTCTGTCTGTGTGCTTTTCTCTTGACAAGGGACACAAATCACGCCGTGTTTATTTTTATAAAACGTCTTTCTCTCATTAGGTCAAGAGCCAAGTTGAACGGAAACTCACTTTTATGTTTTACTTGTATTCAGTAATGAGCTCGGTGCTGGCGGCGGAGTGTCTAGGCAATTACAGTAATGATTCAATGTGAAAGCAGAGCATTCACAAAGTGCTTTAATTGTACTGCTTGAATGTTGAATAAGCAATACAAGTCCTCAGTTTCTTTTGTGGAACTGTGAAAGTGTGAAGTACATACATATAAACGAATTCCTAACATTGAAATTCTGTGAATTAAACATATGAATACTCTCTATCTTTAAATCCTCTATCTGCTTGGTTTTATCTCCTGCTTCCTTTTACCAAGTGTTCTTCTCCTCTCCAGTTGTGACGGACGTGTGTCGACCCAGACGGTTTCCTCCCTGGTGTGGACAGGCCGCTCTGTGGGGCAGCTGGGGGGGGCTCCTTCTGGCCAACATCGTTTCAATTTGGGCGGGTCACGGGTTCAGTCAAAACGTGTCCATGATGTGGCTCATCTCCTGCTTCGCCAGTTTCCTGTGTTCCTGCCTGCTGTTGGAGCCAATCAAGGTACACACATTTATTCTCAGATGTAAACAAGACATAATCCTCAACACTCAATGAGCTCCACTGCCATTGAGATGAAAAAAGCAGTTATTTTATTACTGAAAAGCTGTTATTTTTTACTGCACACACCCAAAAGCTCTTTGACTTCATTCCCATTTGCCCTGGCCCTGTGAACAATTATTTTAGCCAAGGTTTTCTTAGTATATTGACTTTTCAAAGACATTCCCAGCCTAACATAACGGCTGCTCTGTCCCTCAGGTGCTGTGTGAGGCGGTGTACTACGCAGTGTGTGTGCACCGCCTGCGTCCAGAGGACCAGGATGTGCTGGTGGAGTTCCCCCGGGTGGAAAGAGTGGTGCAGCGGGTCCCCAGGGTGAGACCCCCTCAGGGCTTCGCTCTGTCTCAGGCTCGACACCAGGCCCGCAAGGTCCACATGCTGCACACCATGCTGAAGGTGAGTCAGAGGGAGGCGGGGGGGGTGCTGGAGATCGTCTGTGTTTCGACATTGAGAGCTCTGTGTCTTGTTTGTTAACAGAATTGTTTCTTGCCTTTTTCAGAATTTCCTGGTCTACATGTTCTTCCTGTTGGTGGTGTTGCTCCTCAACTACTCTGACTCGGCCAAAGACACACACAGCCTGAGACTGCGCACACAGCTGCAGCGAGCACTACACACACCTGAGTACCACAACATCAGCAGGTACACACACACATACACACACACCTGAGTACCACAACATCAGCAGGTACACACACACCTGAGTACCACAACATCAGCAGGTACACACACACATGCACCTAAAGACCTGACAACTTTTTTACACACTAATTGCCTTCATTCTGGTGCGAAAGATGTCTCATTTCTAAAAGGCAACCTTCTGCCTCGTGTGAATAAAGTAACGATTTCTGTGCCGCTCCCATGACTGGCCATCGGTTTTTCTTCCCTTGCGTTTCGGTCCGCTGAAGGAAACTGTTGTTTGCTCAACATAAAGCAGATCCACAGTGTCCCTTTACACAAACACATAACCCAATATCTGACACAATATATCTAAAACTGTTTTCTTACTTTTAGTCGAGCTGATGTTCTGGTTTGGCTGAATGTGTCGCTGTTGCCACGGCTACTGGATGAATCTGCCCTCTTGAGGGACACAGGAAGTGTGTTGCTCGGCACGCTGAGGCTCCGCCAAAGTCGTGACGCGCTGAGTAAGATTTAAACTGGTTTACTGTCTTTGTGTTAGTTGTGTAATTAGATGGAGCTGAAAAATAAATAAAAAACTTAGGTTTGAAAATACAGTAAGAAATCATCACTGAACATATGTATTATATGTTTTTAGAGACACATGTCTGTTTCAATCATTTTCAGTTGACTGCATAAAACGTCATGTTTAGCACCAGCAGAATCATTATTTCCTTCCCTGACATCTATTGTCAAACTCATTTTCTTTCTTGTTTGAATGTGTTCTTCTTAATATTTGCAATTACATTTTTAACCTTTACTTTTCCTTCCAGTTGCAGGGGGTTTCGGGGCAGGAGGCAGTATTTGGGGAAAGGGGAAAGACGCTGAGAATCCCACTGCAAACGGGTACGGAACTGTTTGAAAGCCTGGCTTTAAAAAGGCGTTCTTCAGGTTAACTTGTTGGTCGGTTCAGTTTCTATACATGGTCATATCTAGTATTGTTAAAGTAACTGAAGGAAGGCACTTCTTTATTATTACATATAATTATATATTTACTACGAATGACATACAATATATAATTGGTAGTAATGATCGTGACTGAAGTTGTTAAAAGATTAAATGTAGAATTTCTTATCTATAACTTTTCTTATGGCAGCCTTTTAATTAAGATCCCTCCAGCGATTTAACCCTGTTACGCTTATAACGGACAGTCCTGAATTGGAGGACATATTCTGTCCCCTATGAACTTTCAAATAACCGATGCCCAAAATGCTAAGACCTGTGCTGTTAAATGTACTTGTCCTTAAATGAAATGTAAATAAGGTTGTAGAAAAGTAGTTTCCTAGTATTATTTAAAATAGCTAATGATCAACCCCTAAAATGTAATTCTCCCTGTTTTTTGCAATATAAAGAGCTTGTGAAACGTTCCTGTTTGAAAAATACAAAGAACCAAATCAGATTAATTGTTCCAAATGTACTGATGAATATTTATTTTTGTTTCCAAAAAAAACATGGTTTTGGTCAATAAAGTGCCGTAAATGCCTGAGTATTTTTGTATTTTGGCAAAGGCGCAATAATCTCTTTCAGAAAATGAGAATGTTCTGGCTGTAATTTGATGTGTGAGGCCTCACAGGGTTCAAATGTTCTCTGTTGTCCTCTGTGTCTCCTTCCACTTGTCTTTCTAGTGCGTGGCGTTATGACGGAGGAGACGTGGTCCTCCAGCTGAACAGGACCCTGCAGGAGGCTTCCTCCTCCTTACAGCAGCTGCAGCAGCTCCAGTGGCTCGACTACAGGTACGCAGAGAGACCAGATTAGAAAATCAACACAAGAACTGAATCAGGGTTTCACGAACTGAGAAAATGAAAGCAAAGAGCTGAGAATAATAAAATCCTAGAGCACTGCCAGATAATAAATACATAGTCCAAGGCAATAAAATCAATAAAAAAATATTTATGTTTATTTAAAAAAATGTATGCTTTTAAAAAACAGAGTTATGAGCGCTGATCTCACTGGTTAAAGAAAGTCCAGAGGCCAGATGTCAGGGACTAGAAACCAGGCTTGTGCTCACAATTTCACAATGATTGAAAGAAGAGAGAAGTTTGATTGTCCCTGAAGTGCAATGTGTTTTACAACCTGCAGTCATTAAAAAGTCCTCCATGAAAACATCAAACATTAAAATAAAACACAAAAGAATGTTGGTTGTTAATACCACTTTTGGTGTGAGGTTGGAAATATTCACAGCATTTTTTTTATGTATGTATTTGAACAAGGACTATGCATACAAATACATTGATCTCAGAAAAGAGAAGAAATGATTTATGCCAGATTCATGCTAAGAGCTCATTTCCATCTGCAGTATTAGGCAGGTACACAACAATCTACAAACACTCAAAAATGTAATAATCTGTATCACACAAACAATTACAAAACAGGTTTAATTACAGTTCAATAAAGTACAGTTAAAATATATTTTTACAATACATTTCAATTAACAAAACTCAGATTACAGTGTAATTAATGTTGTAGGTTTTAAGCTCAGCTCGAAGAATATTCCAGAGTTTGATAGCCGTAAATGAAAATGCAGATTGTGCAAAGCCAGTGCGCCTCAGTGGGACGGTTATATCTGCGTTAAGTGCAGCTCTTGATTTCCTGCCACTCTGCTCATGGCGGGGCTCAAACCTTAGGAGTTTGTATTTGGACAGTATAGTGCAATTTTTTAATGACTTCTTATCAAAAACGTTTAAGGTTTGTTTATAGAGAACCTCAATTGGTCTCAGCACGGTCTTAGTGGCCTGGGAGCAGCAGGTTATGAGGTTTGACCTCTGATCTTGTCTTAGTTCTTTAAGTGTGTGTTTGTGTGTGTGTTCGTAGGACCCGTGCTGTGTTTGTGGAGTTCTCGCTCTACAACATCAACACAAACCTCCTGGCCGTCTTCTCCTTCCTGTTTGAGTTTCCAGTTTCTGAGCGTGCCCAGTCCAGCCTTGACCTCCATGTCATCACTCTGTGGCCAATCACAGGCCTGGACCTTCAGCTCCTTCTCATGGTAACCCCTGGCAACAAAAGTCCATCAAAATGTCAACTGTTACCTTCAGAATCAGAAATCCTTTATTAGTCCCGCAGCGGGGAAATGTACAGTGTTACAGCTAAAGTGGCAGAGCAGGTGAAAAAAGCCAAAAGAGTTAAAGGTCCCATGTCATGGCCCTTTCTACTGATCATAATTCCATTGTCTACTAGAATAGATTTACATTGTTCAATGTTCCAAACTCACATTGGTTTCTCAGCATCTCTGTATAGCATGTGTATTCACTCTCTGTCCTAAACGGCTTGTTGGAGCTCCTTCCCCCCCCTCCCTGTGAGCCCAGTGTGCTCTGATTGGTCAGCTCGCCCACTCTGTTCTGAAAAGGTTGAGTGTGTGTTCGTAACGGCTCTGCGGACGTAACGTAACAGCTCTGCGGATTGGTCCATTTGGGTCGTCGTTACGTCACAGTGACCAGGAAGAAAAAATGGAAAAAGAAAAATCTCCAACGAGGCGTTCTGGGGCAGCATAGACAGGTAGTTTCTGTGTTAGAGTTTTACTCGCTACAGGGTACTTTGAGGGTTTGTGACTTTGCAGACCGTTTACATGCAGGAAAAGCTACATAACACACAAGGGGACGGGTAATAACCGGAAGAGCCTGACATGAGACCTTTAACTAACTTATTACATATAAGGAGGGAAGAAAAACATACATTAGTTATAGAAAAAATTGGCTAAAAATGTGTTGCAGCAATTAAAAGAAAACAAGTGTCATAAGTAACATATTACGGTGTTGAAACATTTATAAAAAATGTTGGGACAATTATAAAATAAAAGTGATAATTGCACTTATTGAGTATAACTGCTGTACATTATTTCCCTTTGTGCTTGGCTTTGTCAGTTTGGTATAAATCAGCTTAATTATCCCCCCCTGTTTTTCAGATTGTCCTTCTCGCCCTGGTGCTGTACTTCCTGGTGCGGGGGGGCTTGGGGGTCCTCAGAGAGGGCTATGTGTACCTGCTGTCCACCTGGAGGCTGCTGGGCCTCTGCAAACTGGCCCTGGCAGCGTGTGTGTGCGGGCTGCACCTGAGTCGCTGCACCATGGCAACGCAGCAGTGGGCGGCGTACCTGAAGCAGCCGCGGGATGCCTTCACTGACTTCCTCCCTCTGGCCCGACAGAGCCAGACCTACACCACCATGTCGGCCCTGCTGCTGTTCATACTGGTGCTCAAGGTGAGAGAGAAGGGCCAAGGAAAGCAAACAAATAAAAACATGTAACGCCTCACAAAATCTACAGGTAGGTAGTTCAGATCAAACTAGAGAATGCAATTCCTGAAGAAATTGCTTGTGGGAATGCTTTATGCTGAAAAGCTGACGCTAAACTGCTATGCTGAAAAGTAATGTGTAAGAAGAAAGTGAAGAATTTAGATTGAAATGATACATGAACACTGGGGGCTTGAATGTGTGATGAGAGAAGAAAAGAAAGTAAAAAGGCTTGGAAAAGCAGCAGAATATTTGAACTGCAAACTTTTGAACTAACTCGATGCTGAATGATCTGTCGCCATGCCAACGGCATTTGATGACATCCCATAATAGGCTTAGATGCGTTGATGGCTGCATCGTTACCAAACCTGTGAAGTGTTGGGCCATTTGGAGCAGTTTCACTGAAGTTATGAGAAAACCTTGTTTCATGTCGAGCATTGTGTTGCCATGGCAACGGCATTTGAAGAAATCTCAAAACTGTCCCGTAGATGTCTTCACGGCTGGACTGTTAGCACACATGTGAAGTTTGAGCACTTTTTGAACATTTTCATAGGAGTTATAGCGACATCGTCTTTTATTTCCATGGAAACGGCGTATAAGGATGAAACCCCATAATTGACGTAGAGCTGTTGAGGGCAGGACCATTAACCATTATCAATTAGCATTATTCAAAGCGTGAAGCACGTCCAGGAAGTTGAGCATCTGAAGTGTAATTTCTGTGTACTTTCGGGTTCATAATGTGGCCTTTTAGATGAACTAAAGGTGTGCGGCTGCTGTGGTGGGGAAAGGTCAGGCTGAATTTACAATGGAGTCACTTCATGCCCTCAAGAGGCATTTTGTTTAATTATTTTTGCTTAATTTTTTTTATCTTTCAAGCTACAAAATGTTTTCCTACGTTTGTCATGAAAAAGTATGTCTCAGGAATGTAGGGTTTGGGAATTATGGCAGTTTTAAAAGAAAATATGAAGGCAAAATTAAATCTGTCCTCCACTCTAGCTGTGACATCACGCACTCTGACATCTGATGAAGGCCTCTTTACCAAGGTCTGAACAACGTTTAATATCTCTAAAAGTAAGAATCAGATTTAAAAGTTGTGTTACACGAATAATGTCAGAAAGATGTGTAACATTTTAAAGTTGGAATGAGGTTTCTGAGGGAAAGTATGAAGGAGCAATTAGCAGTTGAAGAAGGAGCAGTTAGCAGTTGAAGTTGCATGAAGATTGTTGACTTCCATGTTAAAAATGTGATGGATTATGGGATGTATCTCTGGTATTATGAAAGTTATGAATGATAAAAGTAATAGCCATCGATTCCCGACCGAGCTGAACGTTTTGATGTTTGAACGGAGTTTCTGCGATGTTCAATGTGGGAGAAGAAGCAGCGCAAAATAACCCGGCGGAATAATAAAGAATTGTGTGCGTAGCATGACAGATAGTTGGAATGCTGTGTCAGCGTTCCACTAAATTAAGGCTGAGTTTGAATATGGGTGTAGACTGAGGAAGCGCTCGATAGTAGGGGGACAGTCATATTTTGTATGGTATTCTATACTTTTTATAAAATACTATACTTTGACTTTTTTATAAAATGAATTACAATGACTTTTTTATAAAAATACTATACTATGACCTTTTATGAAATACTGTAATATGACTTTTTTATAAAGTACTACTCTATGACTTTTAATTATATACTATACTATGATTTTTTTATGAGACACTGTCATTTTTCTACACAAGCCTCCTTTTCTTTGTGGGGCATTCTATACTATAAATGTTTTTAAAGAAATGTATGGCATGCTATTCAATGACATTTCGTGACTGTATGACATTGTTCATGATCTTTTTCATTACAAACTATGACTCTATGAATATTTGATGGCTTACTATACTAAGAGGTTGTTTTATGGAGTATTATAATGTGACTTTTTTAAACATACAATACGTTACTTTTTGTATTACTAATATGTTTGACAATTTTTTAACATACTATTACTATATTATTGTCTTTTTAATTACATTTTATTATTATAATTGTTCTCCCTCCCCCTCTCCCTGTGTACCCCCCAGGCGTCCCACCAGTTGCGGTTCCTGAGGGAGTGGGCTGTGTTTGGCAGAGCTCTGCGGCGCTCCGCCTGGGAGCTGCTGGGCATGGCGCTGGCCTTACTGCTGCTGCTGCTGGCCTACTCTCACACAGGACACCTGGTGAGACCTTACTCCTGCCCTCTGTTTCTCTCTCGCTCCTCCGCCCCCACACACAGACAAAACATTCTACACAGTTTTACATAGTACACAACGTACAAGAAATTAACCGCCCACGTGTTTGGTAAGGTTTTCTCTGTTGAGATCATAACTGCCCACACCGTCTTTACAGTGGCAGTCAACAGTGTCTCCAGTAATCCTTCACTTTAGCACAGAGAGCATGACACAGTGTGATGTTGTGTGAGAACAACTATCATGGCAGCCACACGGTTTGTGTGCTGCTAAATGACTGAAAGAGGACATTTATTCAACATTTATAAAACCAGAGGGAAAGCTTTGATTGTACACAATGTTACCAACAACAAAACACTGTATCCCGTAAAAACTATTTTATCTACGTACAGTATTTGTGTCATCATTCCAGAAACACCACAATGTTTTGTTTACTTGCTTGTCTTGAGTATGGCTCACCTCCAATGGGTCTAAAATGCTACCATTAAAGATTTAATTATTTAACCCTTGTGTTATGTTCACATTTCGCACCCTTTGGTAATGTTCGGGTCAAATTGACCCGGGACATATTTCAGGGTTTAAAAAAAATACAGAACTAAATTCAACATGCACAATTCCTTATATATATTGTCTAACTCATTCCCCAACAATATAAATGAAATATATGATTAGTTTTTGAAAATACTCTTTGCTAGATCAAATTTAACAATGGAAGTGTTCATCGTTTTTTGTGATAAAAATGTAATTTATGTTAAAAAAAAAAAAAATAATAAAAACTAAGTTTACATTTTGCTCATGCTTTTCTAGGACTAATGTAAATGAAACATTTTTTCATTAATGTTTATTATTTTTAATCTGTCATATAATAATCAAAGCCCTGAAGGAAATAAAGCAATTTAGCAGCAATTGGAACACAAGAACCACACATCCAAAAGGATTTGGCTGTGAAATATAGAGGGAATGAAACATCCATATAAATGACATAGAACAGATATAAACACAAAGCAAATAAAAACAATTAACAGTCACTATTCATAAAATACAGTATATCCGAAAAACATATTGATGAAGTGACGCTGCAGAACATCATGTGAGTCAATGGGCAAGTCCGTTTAGGAAACACATGATTGTTGCAGTTGCTGCATGTAGTCTGTGTCTTGGAGTCCTTTGAGGGTCCACAGACCTCACAGCTGGCTGTGGGGGTCTTCCAGAAGCTGACTGTGGGGGTCTTCTTGTGGCTGGCTGTGGGGGTCTTCCAGCAGCTGGCTCTGAGTCAAGTTCATCTTCCAATTTGCTGTCAAATTCTGAGTTTACCTCCACATCATCCTCATCTTCAGAAATGTCTTCCTGTCCCACTTCACCGTGTTCCTCTAATGCATTCCACTCACTCTCATCCATCATTAGCTCCAAGGCTCTGAGCAGAATATGTTTTGGCCATTTTGTTGGTAGATAATTGTAGTTCTGCACTACACTGTTACTACAATGTGAGGTTATGTCTCTGTTTAGTCCCTCCTCCGGCATGCAGGTGCGAGGGGGACAGTGCGAGAACTTTTAAAATGTTTATACATTTCTGGAAGATCTAAAATGTTTATAATGTTCTCGGATAGTTTTGTGTACACACTACAAAGGGTAAAGATCAAGGGAAAACAGCTTCTCTATGCATACAATTGTGTGTGTGTGTGTGTGTGTGTGTGTGTGTGTGTGTGTGTGTGTGTGTGTGTGTGTGTGTGTGTGTGTGTGTGTGTGTGTGTGTGTGTGTGTGTGTGTGTGTGTGTGTGTGTGTGTGTGTGTGTGTGTGTGTGTGTGTGTGTGTGTGTGTGTGTGTGTGTGTGTGTGTGTGTGTGTGTGTGTGTGTGTGTGTGTGTGTGTGTGTGTTTCTCTCTGTCTGTCTGTCCTGGTATTGTATCCGGGTCAGATTGACCCGAACCTCTTATGAAGGACATAAATGCGGGAAAAAATAAAAACAATTCCACATGTCCTTCACAATAAATAAGCCCCGGCCATTGAGTTTCAGGTTGAACGAAAATATCCTTATATTTTTTTTTATTCATTGAAAATGGAAATCGGGTCAATTTGACCCGAACACCACACAAGGGTTAAGTTTGTTGTTATTACACAAAGTTAAGTCTAAGTTTTCTTGATCATTGCAGTGAAGCGATTTTTGATTGGCCTCTATTGTGATTGGCTTTCAAGCACTATGAGAAACTAGCTGCTTGAACACTTCCCTCCTGTTTCTCCTCTCCTCCAGCTCCTCCACTCAGTGTATGGCGGCTACGGCAGTGTGAGCTCCGCCTGCCTGTCGTTGCTAGGCGCTGGCGGCCGCGGTCTGCTGTCATGGCGACCCAGCTGGGCGACTACAGGCCCCTCCAGCAGCGTCTCTGCGCTGGTGTTCCACGCCAGCTTCGCAGTGCTGCGGCTGGTGTTGCTGTGGTTGGTCACCTCGGTGATCCTGAGGAACTACCGGCGCGCCCGAGCGGAGCTGTACCGCCCCGCCGTGGATCTCCAGGACTACGAGATGGTCGAGCTGTTCCTCAGGCGGCTCAAAATGTGGATGGGACTCAGCAGGGCCAAGGAGGTACATGCTTCTCTATCGTGCAGAAAGAAATACATTACGCCTCACATGTCCCCTAATCCTCCATCTTCTCTGTTCCTTAGTTTCGTCACAAGGTACGTTTCGAGGGCATGGAGCTCCCCCCCTCCCGTGCGTCCTCCACCAGCGACTGTAAGTCCCTCTGCCTCCCCCCGCTGGATGGTCCCGACTCGCCTCCATCACCCGACAGCATCGATGCGGGCTCTGAGGCCTCATGGCGCCCAGCCTCCTCCAGCCCCTGCAGCCTGACGGAGGCCCCGGGGATCGGCCTGGGCCTCGGGCTGGGCCTGGGTCTGGGGCTCGGCCCGGGGGTGGAGACGGGGAGCACCAGCTGGCGCGAGAGAGCCGAGACCGAAGCGTCTCTGCGGAGGCTCCACCCCACCTTGGACGCCCTGCTGCAACAGCTAGACCGCGTCACCATGGCAACAGAGGATCTGTACCACATTGAGTGTAGACTGGAGAAAACCCAGAGGAAGAGAAGGCGTAGAGGGAGAGAGAGGGGAGGGAGGGGCGAGGCGGGACAGGGAGGAAAGGACGAGGACTCCACTGGATGGAGGAAGAGCGGCAAGGAGAAACACAAAGGGAGCAAAAAGGGGAAAAAGACGGATAAAAGTGAACTTCTGAAGGACGATGGAAACACCGCCGTCAAACCCAAAAAGACTCCAGCAGCTACACCCGTTCCCGTTCTGAAGCCCAGACCCTCCTCTGCCGCTGCACACCCCCCCGCTCCCCCAGCAGTCAGTGCTCCTCGACCTACACCGCTCGCAGATAAACCTGCCTCTGACACCCCCCCTCCACCTGTCCCTTCAGAAATCACTCCCCCTTCTCATGTCCCGCAGCCCAAACCCCCCTCTGCACCCCCATGTACCCCCGCTCCTACCCCTTCCTCACCAGCCACCCGTGCTCCTACGCCCAGTAGCCGGGACTGGGAGCCCCCCTCCTCCAGCCTGTTCAACCACCCGGCTCACACGACCACCATTCCAACACGCAAACGGAAACGTAAACCCCCACCCCTCAAAAACAAGGTGCACCCAAACCTAGACAGGCAGGGCCCCGGACACCCCAAAACCTGAGGAGCATTGATATGGTTGTGAAAAGAAGATGATGAAAAAATGTTGGGTTAAGGACGAGAGGAGGACGGGGGCAGCAGGTTCTGTCCCCGAGGGGCCCCTCTCTAGACCCAGGAAGAGAGAACTGAGTGGATTAGAAAGAGCAGAAAGAAGAAGAATCCCAGACAGCAGATGGGGCGATGAAGGAGGAACAGAAAGCAGTACAAATACTTTGCAGGTTTATAAGCAGAAATCCGTCCAAATCCCACTCTCAGAAGCTAGGTGCAGGGAACCAGATGCTAACTGAGCTGGGTTTAGTCAGTGAAGTAAAACATTGACACCAAGAAATGCTTTTATTCCTCATTTCCCCGAACTAAAAATGACCCCATGTGACCCTGGAGGTCACGTGGGGTCATCACTGACAGGAGTGCAACGTACTCACCCAAGGATTACAACTACGCCATCCCACTTTTTGTGTATCTCAGAAAAATCACGTTGATTTCTCAGCTATGTCGTCCGTGTTCGTATTTTTTATATTGTATATTTCGGTCACCATGGGTACTTGTGGCCTGTTTGAAAATAGTTGTGTTTCATGGACCCTTAGTTTGCATGCAGGCACACAGATATAAGCACATGCAGGTGTACACGTGCATGGGAATAACACTGTAGGCACAGACACGCTAATGTAACGCGCCATCCACTCCAGCTCCACTGAGGTACAAGAGAGGAAACATATACACACAAACACACGCACACAAGGCTGTTGGGGTCCCAGCAGCCTCTCCTTCCGGGTGCAGGTATAACCGTGCAGAGTATGGAGAAATGAAAAAAAAAAAAAGATGAAGGGAAGCCACAAGTAGTGATGAGAAGGAGGCGTAGCACAGAGAAAAGTAGCTAAAGAGCGTTAGACAAAAGTTGAGAAAGCAGAAAGGTTTAGTTCGCCCATCATAAAGCTATACTGACTCCCAGTCTGATTATCTTTTGTGTTCGATATGGTTGTGATAAGCACTTTCTTTCTGTTTTATTTGTTGTATTGTGGTCCTGAATAATAAGCTTGGTGTCCGAACCAACAGAGAAAGCTTCACTCATACTGTATCTAAACTATAAACGTTGCCAAAGCTTATGTATGCATTGCGAGTTTTACCATGCCAAGTAACCTTTTGTTTTGTACTTAGCACTTTATTTCCTAATGGAGCTGATATGCCATATTTAACTCATGTTGTCATTAACACATTATAATAACATCCTAGTAAGTATTATCAAGGTGTTACAGCCACAGCTAGACTTTTTGTGTGTGTGTGTGTGTACTTTTGTCCGCTTGTTGTTCCTGTTTTTGTTATGTTTTATTAACATGTAATCGTACTTCCTGTGTCCAGTGGGCAGATCTCAGGGAACCCACCCTTTTGCCCCATAACCTGGACTGGGAAACCAAAACATAGGTGCTTTTAATAATCTGAGGAAACATTTGGTGGTGACTTTATCTTCCTTCTCCCAGCCGTAAATTGGTAGCTATGTGTGAACGCCCTTATTTTCATGGGTTTTAAAAGAATTTGAGAAAAGAGTGTCTCTTACAATTAAACCCCGCCTGTATTAATCCCTTAATAATTTCCGAAGAAGTCTCACAGTTCAGACTGAAGAAAAAAGACCCTTCTCCCTCCCCGTGTGTACATCTCTGTATATATTGGTGCTTCGTGGTGTATATATTTTTGCTTTTCATTATCAGTATTGTTTATGTGCTGCAGTAGCATATGCATTAGGTCAAGCACTGGTGTTGCAAACCCCAAAGTTTTACATTTCTCCAATCTAACAGAAACAGCCAAAGCTATAAAGTGTGTAATATGAATATGTGTTCACAGTAAGCCAGCTCTAAACACCAGGAAGCGCAGCAGGCCTCCACTGGCTCTCTTATTCTGCTCCGTGTGTAACAAGCTAGTGCCAAAGCCCGCCTCCATGTCTTTGTGTGGTACGATGCTTTTTGTCCTAAAACAAATCACAAATCAGTTTGAAAACATTTGTCTATTCTTTGTATCTCATGTCTGTATTTTGCAGTTGTAGCACTTCTCCTGCTTTTGCACTTGACAAAGTCGAATAAAGAGTTTGACAGCTAAAGTGTTGATGATATAACAGTTTTTTGTGACGAATGTTAAATAAGTTAAAGCTGCAAGCAGTGATGACCGTGTCCAAAAAAATATAAGTAGTGAAGTATGTTAAAGATGTCATAGCTTAAAAAAAAACTTGTTTAGTAGGTCGAACAAATCACATATTCCGGATACCAAACCTAAATAATCTCCACTTTTTTATTCCACATGTTTTTACTCACAAACACATCCTGCTCTCGAACGTAGTGTTCTGTACAGCTTTTACTCATCTCATGTTGCACTTCGGAAACATTATGATTAGACTTCAAAAGTGCAAAGCGTTAGCATTTTTCGAAAAATATGCAGAAATGTCTTCACATATCAATACTTCATCACAAAATAAGCTTTTATGGTACCGTGAAGCTCTTGCCGATAGAAACTGGGAAAGTTGAAGTCAGTGTGTCATCTTGAATTCTTCCACTCAGAACTGAAAGTAAACCGACCTCAGCTCTAAGGCAGGTGTGTGTGTGTTTCTACCAGGCCAAGAAACCCATTCAAACAAAGTCCGTAAAATCGTCCACAGTCGAGACAAGTCTTTTCCTCTGGCCCGAAACTTCCGTGTTCTGACTGCTCTGCTGAAAGGACTTGTTTTGTTGCATGTGACCCTGGTTCAGTGAGATGCCGGGAGTTGCACGAGACTGGATGTCCTCCTGGGCCTAAGACAGCGCAGAGACACATTGCACAAGGTTAAAGAGGTCAAATACTTTGGAATAAAAGCAGTGACATTGATGAAGGAGAGCCTCTTCTCACCCTGGTCCGGATCCTTTTAATGTGCCGCAACCTCGCCAGCCACTTGGAAGCGTAGGCATCAGATGGGTTGGCTCTGAACTGATGCACGAGAGAGGCCATCTGTAGAAGAAGAAGAAGTAGAAGAAGAAGAAGAAGAAGAGTAAATATGGATTTGTGTGTACGTGTGACTCGAGCTGAGAGTGAGAGATAAGGTGCAAGACTTACATTTGCATGCAGAGCCATCTGTCGGACTAAGAGAGGGAGGTTGGGGTCTGAAACGATTTTTGCCACCGTTGTGTCAACTAGTCCCTCCAGGTCTGAAAGAGAAGCATCAGAAGGAGTTAAAGAAAAACACACCGGCGAGGAACATGAGCGGAGGAACACGGTGATCGACTCACCCTTGCGGCACTGGAGGGTCACCAGGTTACAGTCATAATCCAGCGGTTTAATGATGACTTCTACAAAATTAAACTGACCCTAATAGAAGGAGAAGCAGAAGACGAGAGAATGAATAAACAATATATCCTGCAGACACACATGTACTGTATCTGTCTGCCCATGTACCTTGATGGTGCCCAGCGTGTACTCCTCTCCAGAGTCGTTGTACACCACCATGACAAAGTCGTTGCCAATGTGTCTCTTTTTGTTGCAGCAGCCCTTGTCGCTCTCCTTGTTGGGCATCAGAGTGGCAATGTGGAAGATGGCTGCAGAGAAGAGATTTCATTAAGAACAAGCAGGCGGGAGAAATGTATATTTGCTAAATGACCATTAAGGTGCACACCCTGCATGATGTCGTCATGCCAACAGTAGGTGAACTCTCCGTCGTCTCCGTACTGGTCCAGCCCTCCGAGGAAGATCTGGTCGGGGTCGCAGTCCTTCAGGTGGATTAGTTTGCCCAGGCCTGTGAGGAAGGCAGCGTAGCGGTTGGACCCGTACTCGTTGGACAGGATGGCGACCTCGTTGTTGACCTGACCGGCCCCGACGAACACCACCCCGATCTTGTGGGTGTCGTACGGAGGCATCTGGTCCAGGACCTTCACGGCGCGGTCGATCACCTACAGCAGAGAGAGAGAGGGCGTTGTGAAGGACACGGAGTCAAAAGTGTATTTTTATTTTCCAGGTCAGCCAGAGCAGTCAGCTGACCTGCGTTTTGGGCAGCAGCAGAGGCTTGTTGGCTTCGTTCCCGAAGAAAGGAGAGTGGTAGAGCTGGAGGAAGACGAAGCTGTGGGAGACAGAAGAAGACAGAGTCCCTTTTAATATTAATAGATACATGGTATTTGTATACATACTATACCATTACTTTTTTATGACCACTTTTCAGGCATAATTTACTATGACTTTTTTGGTATAACTATAGTATAACTTTATGGCATACAAATAAAAAACATGTTTTATGACATAATACTTTAACTTGTTTATGACCCACTATGTTTGATCTATTACGGACTAAGACATTTCTATCGTTTTTATTGACATAATGACTATACTTTGAAATGTTTCTGACATACTAAAGTTTGACTTTGTTATGACCTTTTTATGGGATATTAAGATTATATATCAAAATGTGTCTGTCTATAAATATCACCTAAAAAGGAAAACTACACATAAAACTTAAATGTTGATTACTTTATGAGTGAAGATTCAAACTACTCATTCAATTATTTCTCGGCTGTAAAACACGATTAGACTTTCTTCATGGTCTTAACATCAAAGCAGAGATGAGCTGGCTGACTTAGAGGATAGAAAGAGGCTGCAGCAGGTCATGTGACTGGTGTTACCTCGGGCTGAGTCCAGAGATCTTCTCGGTGGTGCTGGGTCCGGGCCGGCTGGTGTACGAGTCTCTCTCCGTCCTCCTCTCCCTCCTGGAGGAGGGGGCTGACACTGAGATGGTGTGGCCCCGGGGCCGGTGGCCTCCGCCGGGGGAGATGGGTCCGGATGGTGCCGCTGGGGCCGGAAACTCCAACCTCATCCTCGCTCCTCCGCCTAGAGAAGACACTACAGGGCTGTCACTGCCTTGACTCTGACTTCCGAGTCCATTAGTGTCCCCTCCTGTGCCCCCCTCCACCTTCTCCTTCTCAGACTGCTGGGGCGGGGGCTTGCTGTCCGCGGGGGCTTTGGGGGCCAATGGTTCTACTAGCGCAGCCTCAGACTCCAGAGCTGCCTTGGAGAAGGCCTCCGGTAGGGTCTGGAGCTCCGGGGAGGAGCTGGACTTGTTGAGGCCGTGGCCCTGGGACGGAGAGTGGCTCTGGAAGGGGAGTTCAGGCCCCTGGCTGCCCGGGGTGGAGGGTCCCATAGTGGGCTGATCGATTGGAATCGCTCCCTCACTTACTTCCTCCAGTGTGGACTTCTCATCATCTTGACTGGAGGTTGAGGAGGACTGAAGGAGAGAGATGAGAGGAGGCTATTTTAAAACAGGAAAGAGAACACTGTTTCAGCTAAGACATGCAAAACTTCAAGGACAAATCCTTCTGAATGAAAATGCTGGCTGCGCTCCACTTGTTATGCAGTAGCAAGGGAGGGGAACCCCACTGGTGTTTAATCTCTTATCAGCAGATCATGTGTGGAAAAACCCTAACTTCATCTTTTCACAGCTCGTTAGTGTGAGCAGAAAACCTGTGTGTGAATGAATGCTGCTCAGTGCGTATTGTTTACTGGGTTGCTACACATGGTACTCTGATTACTCGCCATCGTAAATGATGCAAACATTTGTGCAGATTTCAGAGATGGCAGCGACGACCTACCCTGCTGAGCGTTCCAGGGGGGGGGGTCTTGGTGAACTTGTCGGCAGACATGAAGATGGGATCAGACGGCATTGGCTCAAACTCTTCACTCTCGAGCCAATCAGGAGTTTGTGCTGCGGTGACCCCTGACCCCTCCTCCAGCACCACGACAGAGTCTACAGCAGGACACAGCAACAACCATAAGTGGATACACACACACACACACACACACACGCGGTTGTCCCCTAACCCAATCCTCTCACACAACTGTTAGATAGAAAAATCATTAAAGCTGTCAGTAGACTGCGGACACATTCTCTCTAAAATCTATTCTAGTCGTGGTAACATGAAAGCAAATCAGTTGTATTGATTGATCAAACACACTCAAAAGGTAGTCATGGAAACACACGCGTGCACATAAATCGACATTGCGATCATGAGTCGGACACTGAGATCAGAGAGCAGCAGGCAGCTTTCATTCACATCTCATCTACTTGATTTCCCATCATGCATCTGTTTGGTTGGTTGGTTATCTGGAGCCAAACACACTGCAGCGTCTGCAACAGCAGCCCAGACCAAGTCCTGCATCCCATAATGAACACTCTCAAAAGGAGAAGACGACGTATTTAGGTCTTTTTGACCCTTGAGTGTTACAAAATGTCTTTATCGCCCTTCTTAGAGGTCAGGCACGGAGGAGCCAGTTAGTCGGATGAGGTCTGGGCTTTCCTGTTGACAACATGAGGGGTCAAAGGTTAAAAGCTCAACCTGGGAGTATATTTCTGTGACAGAGAGTTAGAGAAAGAGGGTTAGGAGGGGAAAACAAATCAGGTAAGGAGTGAAATGAATCACGATCCATCTTTAGGTGTCATTGGAGTGATTGATCCGATGAAGGTAGTTTACAGATCTCTGTTGAGGACCCTCCCTCCCGGGTTAATAGGAGTCTGATGGGTGAAGCGGAAATGCTGAATTCTTTCACTTGCACAATTTTAGAGTGTAAAGCAGCCGGCGTGTGGAGTTATCTGGTCAAAGTATGCATGGGGGTCTGCTAAATGGAGAAACTAACTGCTACACATATTACAGTTATAATTAAGGGAACATTTTGACATTTTTGGGAAATACACTTAATAGTTTCTTTCTGAGACCACTCTTAAGAAGAGGGAGATCATTTATGTATCTCGTGTGATAGTCATCAAACATTAGGATAAGCATATATCCCATTGGCTTTCACACAGATCATTAAGAAAACACTATTGCTGCTTTTGATCTTTGACGGTTTTTAAAAAGTATAGGATAATGTTTGACTGTTTCAGACAAAATGTTAACTTCCACTAAAGGGGATTTAGTGGAAACTGACGATCAAATGTCCTTTTCAGTTCGTGCTGGCAGATCACTGTATTGTGCAAGTGAGAAGAAATACACTACTCCAGGAGTTTTCTGGAGGGGGGGGGCTTGTGGGGGCACACATGTGTTGGACGGTACCTGCCCAGGAAATGCTCCTGTGCAACCTGCCGGGGGCCGGGGGGCCTGGGGGGCCGGAGCCCGAACCCAGAGACCAGAGAGAGCCTCCCACTACAGGCGGGACAGCAGGGGACAAACCAGCATGGGGGTGAGGGTGGAAAACATGAAAACAAACCAATCAGAACATAGGAAAACAAATATCTCAAATGCAGTGAGAAAAGAAGACGTATCGAAAGAAGAAGAGAAGAAAAAAGATGGGCTGATGAGGAGAATTTTTATTTATTTATTGTTTATGTATTAAAATAATAATAAGTGGTGACCCTTTTTGATTCTTGATTGTTTGTTATGTGGATTTGTAGTATTTGTGTTACTGTATGTTCAATAAAGGTGTATTTTGCTAAATCTTGAGACATTGCCACTGTGGGTGTTTCTCAATGTCGAGTAAAGCTGCTCCAGAGCCACTATTTCAAGCATACTACGTCATCGAGTGCCACCGAAGGACTCTTCCAATGTCCAGCATACTTGGAATTCTACCGAGCCTGGTGTACTTCATAGCGAGAAATTTCGCTGCACATGTGTAGACTGCGGTCATAAAATCCCCACGATGCATTGCACACGGACCAATTTCCCCAAATCTGTGGCGGAACATGTAAGGAGAGAATGTGGCCTCTCATATGACGCACACCTGCACACTTGCTCGCCTGTTCCACTCTTCGTTTTCCAAATGCCAGGAAGGATTCTTGCCTCGCTTCTGAAGGAAGTGACTCGGAAGACATGTGCTACCAAGCAAGCGTCCTCGACATTGAATGTACTAGGCCTCAAGAGCCTTTCTTGTGCTGGCAGACACAGTGGGTGTTTCTCAATGTCAAGGAAGGATGCTCCAGAGCCACTATTTCAAGGATGCTACGTCATCGAGTCCCGCCGAAGGACTGTTCCAATGTCCAGGCTCCTTGGAATTCTACCGAGCCCGGCATCCTTCGTAGCGAGAAATGTAGAGGCTGCACATCCGCGGTCTTAAAGTCCCCACAATGCTTTGCGCACGGACCAATTTCCAAATCTTTGACGGGAATAGTGCTCCATTTAAGGCAGGGCCTCGCATTTGACGCACACCTGCACACCTGTTAGCCTGTTCCACCATTCTTCGTTTTCCGAGGCTAGGAAGGATTCTTGCCTCGCTTCTGAAGGAAGTGACTCGGAAGACGCGTCCTCGACATTGAGAAACACCCACAGAAACATATTGGCGTGGCGCACTTCGCACGCGCACACACTAAAAAGTTCCATGCGCTCCGCGCTCACATTTTGCTCGGCCCGCGTGCCTTAGCACCGCTGCTATGACTCCATCCTAGGGGAAACACTGAAGAGAACATGTGAAGATGCATAAGGGGAGGCAGAACCCTCAGAGGAAGAGAGAACATGTGAAGATGCATAAGGGGAGGCAGAACCCTCAGAGGAAGAGAGAACATGTGAAGATGCATAAGGGGAGGCAGAACCCTCAGAGGAAGAGAGAACATGTGAAGATGCATAAGGGGAGGCAGAACCCTCAGAGGAAGAGAGAACATGTGAAGATGCATAAGGGGAGGCAGAACCCTCAGAGGAAGAGAGAACATGTGAAGATGCATAAGGGGAGGCAGAACCCTCAGAGGAAGAGAGAACATGTGAAGATGCATAAGGGGAGGCAGAACCCTCAGAGGAAGAGAGAACATGTGAAGATGCATAAGGGGAGGCAGAACCCTCAGAGGAAGAGAGAACATGAACAAAGGTACAAGATTCGGAAAGCATGAGAACTCACGATCAACAACCTGAGCAAATCCAGGCTGGCCTATTGATCCTCCTCGGGTTGAGATAGAATATAGACAGGCCGTTTGCTCTTATCTCACTATTAAATGCTTACAATGAAAACAGGCACTCAGGTGGACGGGATGCTTTCATGCGTATCATTACATTTATTGGACCATTATAATGTTCAGCCCTGTAGATAAAAACCCTGTGATTGACAGCACAAATATATTTTTCTAATCTTAAAAAGGTTGGATACCCAGCACTCGATAACCTCCGACAGACTGACGTTTCTCTTACCGGTGTTGGAGCGCTGGATCAGGTTGGGCTTCCCTCCGAGGCTGCTGTGTGTCGGCAGCTCGGGGGCGGGGGCCGCGGTGCTGGCGGGGGCGCTGGCGGTCTGGGCCGGGGGCTCCTTCACCCCCTCCATCCCCATGAGGACGGTGGAGAGCTCCTGCAGAGGCATGTTGCCCAGCTCCGAGGAGAAGGGACTGGGAGGGTTCTCCAGACACATCAGCCAGCTCGTGTTGCCTGGGACGACAGAGAGAGAGAGACAGGAGGAAAGTTCACCTACTGGTAAAGTTTCCTTTGTTTTCTGAGATTTTTTTATTATTTATTGTGGTACTACAGCTGTAAACAGGGACGTCCACCAATTGTCCACAGAGTCTAATGTTGAAAATCACTTCACTCATTGGGATCTTTGATGTTTTACTGATTTTAAAATTGCTAAAAGTTCAATAGAAGGTAGATTCCAAATCTAACAGGGTGCTCTTAGATTAAAAAAAACTGTTAAAAAGAAATGTAAGAGTGTGTGTTATAACCTTGTGGATGTTTCAAGTTAACAACAAAACCAAAAACCAAGGACGGCCTTAACGGTACAAAGACGAAAGCACAAGGTTCACAAACACAATGAAGAATAAAATCCCCCTTTGTGTGAAGTGCGGCTTGCATACCTGACGGCCTCCGTATGAAGATCTCTGCCCAGCCCTGAGTGAGCATGGGGATGAACTCAGCCAGGCTGGGGTTGTCTCTGAGAGGCGGGGGGACAGAGGGGGCCGCAGAGGAGGAGGAGGGGGGGGGGGCCCAGACCATGCAGGGTGGAGACAGAGGGGGGGGAGAGCGGAGCAGCTAGCTCGCCCTCAGAGGGGGACACCAGAGGACTGAGGCTCTGAGCAGGACCGGCACGGAGAGCATGGCCCCCTGAAGAGAGAGAGGAGGGTCACCATCATCATCATCAGTCAGCTCTTCTCCCTTTATAAATAATTTTTAAATAGTTTGGACTTGGATTATTTTTAGATTTACATTGTTTTTTTTATTATTATTTAAATTATTTTCAGATTTACATTTCTTTATTTTTTTAATTGTTTAGATTTAGTTATTTTCAGATTTTAATTATTTTATCTTTTTCAAATCATAAATGTTGGTAATAAATGAGCGTCACTTATGGAATTATTACTCTAAGTGTTCTGTTTACACTGACTAAAGCTTGACATTATTAAAAGAAACGGGCAACTAAATCTATTTATGATTCCTCACGTAATCCAGTTCCACTTATATATTATCCATAGCTCACAATGTTAACACGTTAATAATGCTAAAATATAAGAAGAAAAGGCACTTTCCATCCACTTAGAGTCAATATGGAATCATTAAATAATGCCACTCATTTTCTGTTGCATGGCAGGTGTCAGAGTGTTAGAGTGCGATGGCATAATGGAGGCAGGCGCAGTTTAAAGCATGTCTGCAGATCTATGGAGGATAAAAGCTCCTATGATTGTTTCTAATTCATCTGCTCTTCCAAAGAGGTTTCAAATTTTGATTTTAGAAAATAGCACTAACTGTAAATGGGTAATGTTGGCAGCAATATGCAAGAAAGCTTGTATAGTCATAGAAAATGACATTGGAATAGGAAATAGGAAATAAAGAGAGGATGTGATGCATTATGGGATGCTCTAAGTCCTGAAGCGTGTGTATTACCTGACATGGAGCGGACCCGTATGCGCGTGGCTCTGTTGTGCTGCTGACTCGACTGTGACTCCAGTTTGGCCGGGGCCTCTTTGGTGATTCGGGTGTGGAGGGATGGGTCTGACCTGCAGCACCAGGTGAGGAAATGCATTACAAAGCCGCTAACAAGAGTGAAACTGAGTGACACGCCAACAGCCCTGTGAGGTTGTATTTAGGCCCAGCAAAGCTTCGAGCTCGATGCTAACGTCAGCATGCTAACACTCGGAAATGTAGATTTTAAGCAGATGTAATGTTTACTTATACACCGTTTAGTCTGTGGCATTAGCTGGTTAGCGCTACACAAACAGTATGGCTGAGGCTGATGGGAGTCTCATTCGTTTTACAGGCAGTTGATCACAAACAAAAGTGTGGGAAAATTAAAATGTTGCCCTTTAAATAGCACTCGATGAAAAAGCAGGAAAGCACCTCAATCATTAGGATGTATCCTCAGGGGAACATGATTATCAGGTCCAAATTCCCAAAAATTGCTTAATTTTTCCTGTGTGTTTGAAAGTTCTTCACCTGGTCATCTCCCCTCCTCCTCCCAGCCGCTCGGCGATGTCCAGGCCCAGCAGCGCCTGCGCTCTCACCCCTCCGCTGGTTGTTATGGTCACCAGCTTGTTGCCCACCAGCCAGGTCATACTGCGACCCCCCGTTAAAAGGAACTCTGCAATGGGAGACCTAAGAGGACAAAAATGATACATTTCATGACTGCGACAGCCTCTTGTAATTATTTTTTACAACACACAACCATTTTGAAAAGCCATACACACATACTGATTATACAAAATGCATGCTGACCTTTTGGGCAGGGCGGAGAAGTTGGAAAAGACATATCGTGCCATCATGTCCAGACAAGTCTCAGTGAGCTCCAGGTGGACAGTCTTCAGACCCTCGTCCGCCGGAGTCACCGCGTTTTCATCAGCGGAGCCCAGAGAGCAGGTGGTGGTGGAGGTGTGCATCCTGCAGGAGAGACCCAGGGAAGGTTAGGAAACAGAAAGAAGCGCAGAGGAGGAAGAGGCAGGCGCTCAGGCTTCAGATATATTGAACATGTAGTCAGTGCACACAGAGAACATGCAGGACGTCACAAACAAACATTTTTCACATGCGACACAATCATTTATATGCACACATGCATCCACGTGTGTATATAAGGAAACGACCCAACAGATAATTACATTTCCACACAAACACACACTGGGACATGGTTTAAGAGGACTTATAAGATGTGTTTCAGCACTGTTTATTTCCCTAGCTGCAGTTAAGCTCTGTGTAGGAGGCAGAAGGGATATATGCTGCAACATGTTTGGATGGTAAGTAAGTCACAGGACTGCAGAGAAACCAGCAGGTAGTGTGTGAGTGAATGTGTTTTGATTATTATCACCGCAGCAGCCAAGTCTAGTATAAGTGTTTACTGTGGCGTGAGCAGCAGCTCTTTGTATCCACAACAACCATTACTGCGGGCTCCACGGGCCAATCAGGTTAAAAGCACCTTTAGAGGTTTTGACATCAGTCTCAATCAGGGTTTAAGAGATGCTTCGGTTCAAATGAAAGCCACCTTGGCCTGCTGCTCAGAAGAAAATGCTCTCAATGCACGACTGAGCCCAACTGTGAAGTCTCTGTCTCTGTGGGGAGCGGACTGTTTCCATGCTCACAGACTCTTAAATAAAACCTAAATGTTCAACAAAGAAACAAATATAAAAGACAGGAAATAACTATGTATGTATAAGAGAACAGTGCAAGAGGAACATCTGTCCTTGGTGGATCTATAATGGTTAATCGTATTAGCTCTCTTTGTGTTAGCCATGTAATCTGCAGTATAAATAGATTTCTGCTAAACAATATGAATTATGGTTACGATTCAATATGTTGTGATACTTTAAGGAAAGGCGATATATAACAAGTTTTCTGGACAACCTCAGAGTATAAAGAGCACACTGCGATTAAACTAAAATCTAAATAATTTGTGTTCTGCATTTTCCAAATCTTTTTTTTTTTAATTCAACATCTATTTATTGTGCACTGAGCCACTTTATGCAATCATCTTCTACATTATTTAAAATCGGTTCAGTATCACAGCTCATAATATCACTATTCCTAAGTGTATCATTCTTTTCTAAAACCACTACTTTAAAGAATACACTACATATTCAATCAAATGGTTTATAAATGGAAATATATGCACACCGTAAAACACTGACCTAATCTGAGAGATGTAAGGATACCATGTCTGTTTTGGTTATACAGCTGCAGATTAATTAGTTCAAAAAATAAAATCTCTCCCTTGGACCAACTCCCAGTGTGAATAAACAACTTTTCCACAGATTTTGTACTTACCTTTCTGCTTCTGTCATGATTCATTTTTCAGTTCAATTTCTAGTACACACATTCTCCAAACATGACCATGACTCACGACTGAAACAGTGTTCACTGCTGCGTTGTAATATTTGAGTCATCTTTTTTTCACCCAATTCAAACTAAAGCTGAGTATAATGGCTTTTATGAGAGTTTAATGCTTTGCTTTTTTAATGCAGACACAGTAAAACTCTCAGTATGGCTGCAAGTAATAAGAATTACAAAACAAAAAGATAATCATTTTCGATCACGAAACGTGAAAAAACATGGTCATGTTGCCTGAAGTATGCGCAGGAAAAACGGGTTTAATCTAACTCAGGTGTTACAAGTCAAGACACCAATGCTGAGAAAAAGCAGATTTGCAGCTGGTGAGCAGCTGAAGCGGGTTAAATAGATCCACACTGCAGTTGTTTAGTTTGATAAAGTGCCATGTGTCACTGAAATTAAATTACATAGAGCACCATAAAACATTAAAGTACTGGGCCTTTGCTGCCATCTGTCTGGCAGGAGGGGAAGGACATGTTTAATAAAGGGGCACTGCAGCCACGTCTGACAACTGCATCCATCTGTCAGTCAGCCAAGAAGAGGTAAGCATTAAAGGGGTGAAGCTAAGTCAGGCGGAGGTGTGTGAGGTGATTTCAGTGTGTAATCATTCACAATGTCTAGAAATGCCGCACTGGGAGATTGCCATGGTTTAAGCAGCACAGTGTATATATGTCAGGCAAGCAAACAGAGCTGTTGTGATGCTGTTGTCCTGGTCGCTGGGCGAGCAAGCAGAAGTGCCCCCCCGCCAGGGCAAAAGGGAGGCGGAGTTATAGGTGGATGTCAATCATAATAAGATCCCATCAGTTTGAAATCACATGCTTTGCAGCAGTCCCTCCTGCCATTCATTAGTTGTTAGGCCAATCAAAACCAGTCAGCAAAACAAAAAGTCAAATTGTGTTAGAAGAAAACAGAAAACCATCAAATGTTTTCCGACATCTTCTGCAAACACTGCATGCAAAACCAAATCATAAGCCAAAAATGCAAAACAAACAGCATGTGTACGATCGCAGCCCAAACAAAAGGTCGACACACAAACCTTCCTCCAGCATGCACCACCCGCTCCAGGTGTCCCCGGCAACCAACCACCCAACACCCCCCAACGGACCCGCATGACAATGACCCTACACCCCCCTCAATCATCCCATGGAGGAAGCAACAAGTGTTTGGGTGGCTGTTGTGTTATTCTGGGTTAGGTTACCCAGAAGGCTCTTCTCTAACCTGCGGACCGCGTGTTCCGAGACACTGATGCTGCGGGAGCGGAAAGCGTCCATGGCCGAAAGGTCCCTCAGCTCTTTAACTGGAGAGCTGCTGCTATTGGCTACCGCCGCCGCCGCCTTCGCCACTTTCGCCGCCCGCATACTGAGCGGTGAGGATTACCCATGAAGCACAGCGAGGGGGAACGGACCCGGGGCAGTGATATGGTGGTAGTGGGCAGTAAGGGGGTGTGTCATCGTGAGAGTGGTTTGGGAGTGTTCGAGGGGGGGGGGGGGTATGGTGCATTGAGGTGTATCAGGTAACAGGATTTGACACCAGAGCAGGGCACACGACACGCAGGGGACACAATGTGGGGGCCACAAAGGTCAAAGGTCACATGACACAGGAGGGACCAGGGGCAATGAAGGAGGGATCCAGGGTGACACGACCACCCCCCCAATACCACAACGCAGAACCCAACCACAGGAGGCAGGGGAGGGGGGGAGGGTCAAATGAAGAGTTGAAAGAAAACAAAACAAGGTGAAAATTAACAGCAGTGAACTCAATGAATCAGATCACAGGAGAGCGGAGTTAGAACAAGAAGAGTAAAATAAAAAACATCAACTTAAGAAGGAAAAACAGACAAGCTACAGCTTCTGCTACTCGGAAAAGAAAATACACATAGAAAGTTTTCAGGAGAGCAACAAAATAAACATTATTTCACAGAGCAGGTACATAATGAAGCCAAGGACTAGTACAGGAGAAGAAGAGCTGTAGGGATGGACTCAGCAGCACAGGCCTGACGTTACAACTGAAGGAACACATGACACCCAACGGGAAATGAAATGCCAGGTTAAACCTGAGGGTTGGAGCACAGCATGCCTGGAGTAAACACTAAGTAATCAACATAACGGTACTTTGATAGATGTATCAAGGCTTTTGGAAAACATGTACGCTTTCCAATATATAAAGCATTTGTGAGAAGAGGATATTTATTAAAAATATGAAATCTGACATGCAGCCCTCCAACCCAACAGCAGGCAATAAGAAGCACAAGGAAGGAGAACTGGATGAATGATAACAAATGTGGAACACTCAAAGAGGTATTAAATGGAAGATCAGTAGAAACTGATGTAAGCAGAGACACTGTGTCATTATGAAAAACTGATACGGGAAGGTTGCTTGATTGGAATGACAGCAAGCGTGTTAGAATTATGTTTATTTATAAACCTATAGGTGTGGGCCAACCAACAACGAGGGGCTAGGGCTAAAAAGATGTTTGCAAAACATCTGTAATTGCACGACAGAGGAGGAGAGGGGATTAATTAAAAAGCTACAATGAATCAATTAAAGCAAAAAATGAGGAAGAAAGGGAGAGTTCTAGATTTCTTTAGGGGAGTATAGTGTGGTCTCGAACTATATTGAGATATTTAGAGATTGTGCACTGTTGAAATATTGGTTAAAGTGGGACACTCCTGTTCATTCAGAGCCTTTTGGTCATAGGTCATTTTTACTAAAAATCTCTGTCCACACTGAAAATGCCGCCTACATCCTCCTTCCATTTTTCGGCAGAACTCTGCATTACGGCCGTTACAACTAATACTTATTTGCAGTCCCCTCCCTCATACTGCGATCACCTGTGACTGTGTTTGTCATGATTTACTTAGGATGTTTTAAGCGCAAGTTATCGGGGCAATAAAGACACGGACAAACCGACACACTCACGCTATGTACAGATTAGCATGGCGCCTTGCTGAGAAAAGTGTGTGTGAAAGTGTGTATTTCTCTTTGTGAACAGATACATGTAGTGTGGATGTTGAGATGCAACAGCAGGGGAAAGAAAAACAGATAGTTCTTCCCCCCACGCTACCGCTCCGTATCATCCTTACATAATGCAGGTGGTGGACAAAGTAATAAACATCTGGACAATATAATGCAATCCAATACTACAAAGCACACACTAATACTACAGAGTTAAATACTATAACAGTGAAGAATCACAACCAATAAAAACGTCCCTTCAACTGAAGGGCTTTTGCATTGGATGACATTGAATTATACAGGTGTTCATGTTATTTTGTCCATCCCCTGTATGTTATAATATGAGTGATTTTTCAACAAACTAATTGTGGAAGAAAAACAAAAAAACACATTTCAAAGTGTCAAAAGCATAAACAAATCAACTTAAAACACCATGGCAACCTGAGCAGTCACTGCAGCCGTCACGACACAGTAGCAGTCATGCTGAGTCCCCTGTTACCTTGGCAACCCCAACAATGGCCACATGGACCATGTGTGCTTGTTTCTATGTGAGCACTCGCAGCAGTGTGTGTATGTGTGCGTAGGCTTTACCTCTTGGGCCGCTCGTTGAGGCTGGTGCTTCGGGCCCGAAACGCACTCTGCTCGTGACCGTCATCGAACGGCAGCAGGGCGTTGGAGCGCAGACCCTGGAGACACAGACAAAGGTGTACATGTACAGATAGAAAGATACTAAACTAATGCAGCTTAAATAAGGGTCTGTTGAAAGGTTTGGGCCAAATAGTTGTGATTTTATGGGAGGTTACTGTATGTGCCAAGGCGGAGGGGCCTTTTGGAGTCCCTGCTGCTTGTATCCTAAGCTAACTGCCTGCTAACAGTAGCTCCAAACACAACACACAGAATATAAACATTGTGATATAACCCTAGAAGAAAACAAATGAGCATATTTCCAGAAATATTGAACCATTCCTTTGATGTACGATCTCATTATGTCGACTAAAGTTTTAAAAAATTAGGAACTGAAGAATACGGGAAGTCCTTCCCTTACAGAATTAGGTATGAGAGTTAGAAAGTAAGATGTTTTTTTCAAGCGTGAAATTATTTAATTTTCTGAATGCTTGTGCACAAGTAAGAGCACTCTATTGACATCAATTTGTATGTGTTTTTTTGTATCTTTATATAAAAAAATATGCACATAAGTCAATAAAGTTAGGAAGATGAGTAAGCACACACCTTTGTGATGTACTGAACAAAGTCTTTGCGGAAGGGGAGTCTGCAGCGTATGAACCACATGGCGATCACATGGTGGGCCAGGGATACGATGTACTGGTTGAACCTGAGGAGAGTGGAAGAAACCAACTGGTCAGAGTGTGTCTGTCGCTTAAGAACAAGTGTGTGTGTGTGTGTGTGTGTGTGTGTGTGTGTGTGTGTGTGTGTGTGTGTGTGTGTGTGTGTGTGTGTGTGTGTGTGTGTGTGTGTGTGTGTGTGTGTGTGTGTGTGTGTGTGTGTGTGTGTGTGTGTGTGTGTGTGTGTGTGTGTGTGTGTGTGTGTGTGTGTGTGTGTGTGTGTGTGTGTGTGTGTGTGTGTGTGTGTGTGTGTGTGTGTGTGTGTGTGTGTGTGTGTGTGTGTACTTACTTGGAAGGGTTAGTGTAGGGTAGAGAGATGGCAAACACACTGACATACTGCTCAGCTACAAAGTTGGCGTACAGATGTGGGAGGCGCACCAGAGCTGTGAAACGGAACACAGAAATAACTCTTTATCTACAGAAAACTGGCCTCTTCAATGGTAGAGAAACGTATGACAAAAGAAGTTGTGAGAAAAAAGCTTTTGGTACTCACTGGAGAGGAACTCGAGCATAGGTGATGCCATGGCAACAGTGGCAGAGATGTGGGTGAGCTTGACGATAAGAGCGGGGAGGAGCTTGATCATGATGTCAGGCATCTCCACCGTGCACATTGTAAGCGCCACCACACACTGCTTGGCACAGCGGTAGATGAGGCCGGTCTCGAGGCACTGAACCAGTTCTCTCTGTAGGGGGGAAAGGAAATGAATAACAGTATGGAAATATCTGCTTCTGTGTGTGCAGCGGGGCTGGTAAATGGGACGCTGTTGCCTAGATGTGGATTTTCTGGCAGTTATTAAACCCAACACACAAGCTTCAGAACATGCTAGAAACCTGTTGAGATGTCTTGGTTATTCTCTACACTACAGCATATCATTTGTACCTGTCTTGCCTGCTCCAGGTAGTTATGGTAGGAGGTGATCGCTGTGAGAACAGGAACCACCGCCAGCTGAACTTCAGTGCGAGAAAACCCGTCTGGGGTCTTCTTCAAACGCTCCGAGATCAGCCGATCTGTCACCTAACAGAACACAGACGCAAGTTCATTCATATGTTTACACTTTACAGACTTGTTTTACGTGTGTCTTTTTGTTGCTCTACCATGCAGCAGAGTGTGGAGCACAGCTGGTCCAAGCTGCATGGGGATGTGAGCAGCAGCACTTTGTACTGCAGCGTCCACGGCAGCTTGTCCAGAATCAGCTTCAGCACCTTCCAATCGGTCTCCTGCAACAGAAACAGAAACCATGTCTTTTTTCTCATAAAAGACAGCTTTGAAAACAATGTAACCATCAGTTATGAGTGAGTCTCTGCTCTTGGCAAAGTCCTTTGTTACAAAGAAGAATAAACACTATAGCGAAACCCACCTGCAAGCTCTCCAAGAAATAGAGGGTTGTAGAAATGAAATTTTTGCAATTCAGGTTTAACTCCCGATGGCATGGCCAACGGGGTGTGAATGTTAGGTCCTAGAGCAATTGGTACTGCTCTGTATGAATGGGTGTGAATGGGTGAATGACATGTAGTATGTAAAGTGCTTTGAGGGGTCGTAAAGACTGGATAAAGCGCTATATAAGTACAGTCCATTTACCATTTAACGTCTATGACATAAAAAACAGCCGTAAATACCCCCTCGGGAATCTTGAAGTATTTAGCTGTCTTTGAAAAGGCCGTTGCGAACACGATGCTACATGAGAGTACTTAAGTTACCGGGGACCTTAAAGGTGATCACACCGAACAGCAGTCTGCATTCAGTTTATGAAGCCATGCAACCATTTTGCTTTTGACTTCTGGCTATTGCATCTATACTTCAAAGAACATAGAAGTGGTGTTCATTTTACTGCAAAGATTATCATTCTGAACAAGAATTATAGACACTTTATAATCCTTTTTTAATCCAAATGTTTTTTTGTATGTTTAAGAAAAACCAGTGCGTGCTAGCTTCTGGGTAGGACTACAACATTACATCATCCCTGCACCAAGACTGCATTGGATGAGTTTGCTACAATACTTCTCTGTGTACCATCTTCAGGCCCTGCAGAAGGACATTGAAGGCCGGTGCGTAGGGCAGGTAGGCCGAGCGGATGGAGGCTGTTGAAGCTGAAGGAGCAGTGGGGGGGGCAGGGCTGCCAGCAGGAGGAGATGTTGAACCTGCAGGCTTCTTCTCACTGACACGCTTCTCTGGCTCCCTGAAACCACCATTTAAAATACTGTCAATACAGGATTTAGTTGACTGGATTATTATGAGAAAAACAGATGCAGATGTGAGCCGTGTGCGTCCTCACCCTGTGTCACAGTAGCAGTAAGGGCTAAACCTCAGGACCCCGTCTTTGTTGGGGACACCAAGGCGGTGAAGAGAGTCCACTCGCATCATCAGGAAGAAGTCAAACACCTGGAGGAGAGAAGGAAGTTCAAATGATAAGCCAACATGCATGTTTGTTTCAAAGGGAGTAAAGCAGACACAAGATGAACCCCCTTACCTGCAGTCTGATGCTGCAAGCGATAGCTGAGCAGTATTTGTTCTTGTAGTGGAGCTGCTGGTGGCTGATTAGCAGCTCATACACACGACTGGCGTGACTGGCTGGTAGGCTGTAGAGCTTGCTCTGCCAGGAGAGAACAACAAGGTTATTTACCAGATTCACTAAATTGAATTATTTTTTCAAACACATTTTGGGCAAAACATTTGTTATCACTTAAGGTTAAAAAGTATAACTTGAAAAACTTGATACTAATCAATAGTAAAGATATTTATTATGTGTTTTGTTTACTATCTACAAAGAACTAATAGCATCAGATTTTTATCAGGCAGGCTCCATTCATATTTGTAAACATGGCTCAAATCTGAAACTACGGCCGTATCTCATTTCTGGGATTTCCCCTCCTCGACTCCTCGACTCCTCGGTCCTCCGGTCGTGACCCGGAAATTAATTTCAGCGTGCCATGTTGAAGGACATCTCATTTCTCTAAATGCACACCGAGGACCGAGCATCGAGGAGGCTCTCTGGAGGAGCTCTAACCGAGGATACACTGATGGGTCCTCCACGGCTCCTCCGCGGATGTATTTCCGGCAACAGTGATGTTTCAAAGAGTCGTGACGCACGGCCGGACTTATCTCAGCCAATGACAGCTCTGCATGCATCCCCTGGATATTATTTTATTAAACTGCTTTAATCGCGATGTTTCCAGAGAGAACAGCTGTGAGGTCCGTGCAGAAAGCAGAGCAGTGTGTATAATATATATCACTCAGTATAACAGGCCTATATTACTCTCTGTATTTGCTTTAGTTTAGTAGATATCTACAAACAAAGAGTCGATATTTTTCTAAAACCATTTAGTGCTTCACATAATAAAATACACAACGGCTGTCGCCTGATTATGCTTTAGGAGCTGTAGGTGCGTGTGTGTGTTGTAGGTGTGTGTGGTACAGTGTGTGTGTAGATGCAGCGGATAGACAGGTCTCAGTTGGTTTGGTGTCCTCTGCTTACTTTCAATACTTGTAAATAAAACTTTTGTAATTTATTTTCCTCATTGTAGCGGCCAGAGAGAGGGGGGGGATATATCCAGTCTCTGATAGTGTTACGTTATTATGAGCGTGCTCTCATACTTGTTTGATTCTGAAATTGTATATATTTATATAAATATATATGCGTGTGTGTTTGTGTGTGTGTGTGTGTGTGTGTGTGTGTGTGTGTGTGTAGCCTGTTATTGTCTCATTATATCGCACTGTGAATGAATCAAAGTAAATATATTGTCGTCATGAACACATCTGTCCATCAGACAGAGGGCTGCTGTGCCTCCTGTCATCATTAATGGACGTCTCTTTAAAATGACCGCTCAGAGGAGAGGAGTTCTCATTTCTCTAACCGCCTGCTGCTTCCCCTCCTCTCTCCTCGGTTCCCCTCCTCGGTCCTCCGCTCGCATCTCCTGTGGGCGGGACTAAGACACGAGGATAGGAGTCGAGGAGGGGAGTTAGAGAAATGAGATACGGCCTACATGTTTTTGTCATTTCCAGACAATTTAAGAGGTTTGTTAACCAAACAAACCGGTGCCTTTCTAAAATAACTTCAACCCCATGTTTTGTGAATGCAGCCCTTATATGTGTACCTGCAGGATTTCCAGCAGGCCCAGTATAGCCGTCCTAACGTCCTCCATAGGACACTCTCCTGTGGGGACTCTCTCAGTGACCTCCAGGGGCCCTGAACTCACCAGAGAGCGACTGGCCACCTGCACAGAGAGAAAACACTGAATAGACCTCATTGTGGCTGGAAGGAACTGAATTAGAGTGTGTGTGGCCATTTTGTTGGTAGATAATTGTAGTTCTGCACTGTAATGTGAGGTTATGTCTCTGTTTAGTCCCTCCTCTGGCATGCAGGTGCGAGGGGGACAGTGCGAGAACTTTTAAAATGTTTATACATTTCTGGAAGATCTAAAATGTTTATAATGTTCTAGGATAGTTTTGTGTACACACTACAAAGGGTAAAGATCAAGGGAAAACATGCATACAATTTTTTTGTGTGTGTGTGTGTGTGTGTGTGTGTGTGTGTGTGTGTGTGTGTGTGTGTGTGTGTGTGTGTGTGTGTGTGTGTGTGTGTGTGTGTGTGTGTGTGTGTGTGTGTGTGTGTGTGTGTGTGTGTGTGTGTGTGTGTGTGTGTGTGTGTGTGTGTGTGTGTGTGTGTGTGTGTGTGTGTGTGTGTGTGTGTGTGTGTGTGTGTGTGTGTGTGTGTGTGTGTGTGTGTGTGTGTGTGTGTGTGTGTGTGTGTGTGTGGTGTGTGTGTGTGTGTGTGTGTGTGTGTGTGTGTGTGTGTGTGTGTGTGTGTGTGTGTGTGTGTGTGTGTGTGTGTGTGGTGTGTGTGTGTGTGTGTGTGTGTGTGTGTGTGTGTGTGTGTGTGTGTGTGTGTGTGTGTGTGTGTGTGTGTGTGTGTGTGTGTGTGTGTGTGTGTGTGTGTGTGTGTGTGTGTGTGTGTGTGTGTGTGTGTGTGTGTGTGTGTGTGTGTGTGTGTGTGTGTGTGTGTGTGTGTGTGTGTGTGTGTGTGTGTGTGTGTGTGTGTGTGTGTGTGTACCTTCTCAATGATGTCCAGCAGGCTGCTGAAGTGGTGTGTGTTGCAGCCCTCTGCCAGGTCCACCAGCAGCTGGGTGGCCTGTTTTCGGACGGCAAGGTCCCGGTCTTCAGCTATCCCACTGAGCTGGGGGATCACCACCATCTCAATCAACTCGTCCTGGAACAAGGCAATAAAGTAAGAGTGAGAGACATTGAGAGATATTGTTGAATATTCACACATGAGTAAACAACAGCAACACTGCACTTGATAGTTTATTTCAAATGTGTGTGTGTGCAGGTTCGTGTGTGTGCAGACCTCGTAAAGCTGTCGGTTGGTACTGAGAACGAAGGACAGGATATGAAGTACTTTGATCCTTATCACGCTGCGAGTCTCGTTTCTTTCAGGGAGACAGAAACATGACAGAAACAAAATATTGTTCAGCAGAGATTAGATGAGAAAGGGATCAAGGTGGTGATAGCAGAGAGGGATACAATTGTTTATAGTTGTCATTAAACACACTGCATTATTTGGCTGTTATAGTACGACATCAATACAATATTAAAAAGACCAGATCATTTTGATATAGACTAAGAGGTAAACATTGAAATACAATTAGAATAGGAGGCAATAAGAGATACAAACTATTCCATATAGCTAAATCTTGCCTCCGAGTCGATAATATCATCACCATCATCCCCGTTTGTGTCTTACCTGAAGAATTTCTCCATGAGGCGGTGAAGGCTCGGAATCCAGCTGTCCTTGGCTGGTTGAATAGACTGGGCTCTGTACGAGATGAGGGTCAGCACTGAAGCATCCTGTCACACACAATATTAAGATTAGAAAGGTATCAGCAGTGTGTTAGATGACAAAAACACAATATGACACAGAGGGATGGAAACTCAAAAGCACTAACAGGTCTCTTGTCGGCACATTTCTCCACCAGACTGAAGAACTTCTCTGTGGAGCCGTGGTAACCGTTCTGCTCGTACAGCTCCTCCACTGTGGTCAGCAGCTCGTACACAATGGCCTTCAACTCCGCACTGCCTATTGTCTGTGAAGACACATGAGATGGGCCAGTTGGTGAACAAATAACTGGTATTTTAGTGTGTGTGTGTGCGTGTGCGTGTGTGTGTGTGTGTGTACCTGGATCTGCTGCAGCAGCCGCTCTATGATGCCCAGCAGGATGTCCCATGTGACCACCTGCAGCTCTTTGCCGTACTTCTTGATCAGTCTGGTGATGGAGAGGACGATTTCATAGGACACCACCTCATTGGCACTCGACATGGCCTGAGTGACAGATACACAGAAACAGTTAGCACAACTGATCCATCACATTATCAGGAATATACTTCTTCTTTTTTCCTTCTATTTGAAGAATCCTTAGAACTAGCTACAACTGATAAAGTCACACTAGGTACTACTACTATGCAAACATGTCTATAGTATGACATAAACTAAAAACACATAGGAAGATCCAGCATATGCAAAAATTGTGTATTTGGCATTGAAGCATAAATATACATATACATATTTCTTGGCAAAGAGTGATAGATGTTTGGCAAGAAAAGAGATTTGGAAATGTGGCATTTTTCATTTACAGTGTTAGAAGAGACATAAGTAATTCTGTCCACAGGACATTCATCTGCAACAATTTAGTTTGTTTCATATTTTAAGAAAAAAAAGACCAAACTAAACTAACAAAATGTATTCACTTCAGGAAAATCTTGAATTTTCTCAGTTTTGTGACATTTGTAGACCAAATGATTAAACAAATATTATTCAATTATTAAGAAATGAAAACCATAGGGCGCCCTAGATAATATCTTGTAGAACAAAAACAAAAATGTTTTCCCTGACATTTTTGCCACGTCCAGACAGTATGCATTATTCTTGTTTTCGTGTCATGTAACCAATAAGATCAGCACATGCCTCGTGGGGCAGATGGCACGCCCTGTGTGAGTGTTACCTTGTAGAAAGATGGCAGAACGAGTGTAGGTGTGTTTTTCAGGGCGGGGAGTCTGTGTGCGCCCCACAGTGCCATCCCAACAAAGAACACGGCTCCTCTCAACAACGGGGCGTCCTCCATGTACACTCTGAGGGAGGGTGCAGGAAGTTAAAGGGACACAAAAAGCAGGAAAATAACATTCCCATAATGCACCATAAGTTCAGAAATACCTCTCCTCCATTATCCGGCACATGGTGTAGATTGCACTGTGGCCGAGGTGAGTCCCCAACACCTTCCTCATCAACTGCAGGTGCACAATCACAGGCCGTTATGAATAATGCGCATTGCATCAGACAAAGGAGAAAGTGTGTGTATACATGTGTGTGTGTGTTTGCTCTCACCTTCCAGCAGGATTCACAGAACTCCTTGACGTTGACAGTGCGACACAGTGTGATGATGAAGACAGTGAGAGAGTCTGAGGGCAGGCAGTTGTAACACACCACTGCATCCAGTACTTGTAGTGCCACCTAGACACAGCATACACAGACCACACACATACAAACACACACAAATAAAACAACTCTGAGCCTCAGTATGGTCACGCTAGATTGTGCCGTTAATACGTTTTGATTGTGTTTCGTGTTTGTTTACAAAATAAATAAGATAGAGAGCGCAGTAAATAACAAACACCTTACACCAGACTGCCAATTGGATGATGGTGTACTTCCATGTTCCATGTATTATATGTAGTTGTTTTACATACAAACCCCTAAATGTGAAATGTTCAGGAATAGCTCCTCAGCATGAATCAGCACTATCTGTCGTCTGCTGGCGATCATTGATCAAAGACATGCATGGTAACACACCTCTCCGCTAATCTCTAAGAGATGTCACGTCAAACCCTTTAGATAACTGGAGATGTAACCGTGTTACTGCAGTTCAACAACTCAGTCCCACAAACAAGCACTCTACCATTATTAGGGAATCAGAAACCAACCTGATTAAATAAGATTTCCATCTTGCCTGCCTCACACAAACAACGTTTTCGTGGTGATGAGTAAAGCCAACTGTGACCACACAATTTAAATATTTAAACATTTTTGATCATTCATCGTTTATTCCATGATTAAATGAGTATGTCTCCCAATGCTACAAATAATGGATATTATTAACCCTCTTCTACCTACCTGATTTGCTGTTTATAATTTGGACATTGTTCATATTTGGGGGTATTCTCTTTGCTGTAAGATTCTAACAAGCCGTTGTAACAAAGAATGAATTTGAACAAACACCCACCTCAATATCTGTCGAAGATGTAGTTCTATTGCACAGGAGACAGATTTTCCTACACAGCACAAGCAAACAAATGCATGTTAATACATTCATTTGATTGAAATGTGTTTATGTGTCTGGATCTCTGACTTACTGGACCATGACGGAGACGTTTTGGTCCAGGTAGCAGCTGTTGAACTTCACCAGATTTACAAGAACATGGAGAAAATCGGAGGTAAGACCTATGTCCATCCACAGGAGGACAAAGCGTGCTGGAGACCGGAGAGAACAGAGCGAGAGCAGGACATATTATGGAATATTACAGGTGAATAAGGTGTGTAACAGCCCAGTCATGCCTCAACAAATAATAATTGCAAACATGACTACAAAGATGATTCAAATGAGTTAAAAGTATATATTTGATACACTGGAATCTATCATGCTGGTGAACCAGACAACAATGAGTGTAGGGTTTTACTCAGGATGAAAAACACACTGTGTGCCTGTGCTTATAATATCAGTATGTGCAATAATGTAAACAAAAAAAGCAACCTTATCAATTCTCAGTGACTTCAATAACAGCAAGTTATAAACTAAAATGAAAATGTTGCCTGCTCCATTTATTAAAATAAGTAGGGTTATTCTCTCGAAACTTAATAATACAAAAACATAATCTGACTGTCCATCAGTAGCAGTTATTTGCGGGGAAAAAAACTTCAATTTGCAAAGTTTTCAATTTGTCCAAGTTGTAAATTGTTTCACAATGTCAGCTGTTAAGAATCTCCACCCTGACATGAACACATTTTCATCCCACTTCGTCCCTCGTTTTCCCCCCATTGAGTTTTACCTATATCTTCTTCCAGATAAGTGATGTCTTTCCCGTTCTCGGTTAAGGCCTTGAAGACTTCCAGCCTATCAGAGAGGTCCTCGTTGGAGGGTTGGTAGTCTCTGATCACGTTGAAAAAGAATGCTCTCAGAGGGCCGAGCCGCTCGCCCTTCACATTTCCAGGGAACCGATCATTAGGAAAAGTCCGGAACTAGAATCACATTTCATATTTGTGTGTGTTTATCCTGTCTATGTACCTGTCCCTGTATAATGGCCCTCAGCAGCTGCAGGACCGCATGTCTGGCCTCCAGTGGCTGCTCTGGAGTCAGCATGTCCTCCACAGCTTTCCATACAGCCTCCACAGCATGCTAAAAAGAACACATGAAAACACAGAGTCACACACAGAAGGTGACATGTTGTGTTGTATCCAAAAAGGCAAACCAGGAGCAGACTCACATCCTCAAATTTCTTTGTTTTGGCGAGCTCACAGACATGGTTCATCATGCGGACGCGGGTGCTCAGACCGCAGTCTGGTTGGAGCTCCTGAAAGACATCACAGGAGGAAAGGAATGAGGAAAGGTGTGATGCAAAACATGTACAAAAAACTAAGAGCATGCTGCGTTTAATTGTGGATGAACAGATCTGCAGTCTTCTGGTCTCTCCTGCACACCTTGATGATGTTCGTCGTGATGATGAACTCTGACGGTCGGGCGTCACTCTGTTTGCTGGGCGGCCGCGCGGTTCCCAGCCCAAAGATCCCCTTCACCTTGTCCTTGAGACTCTCTTTGCTCGGTTGTTTATTCATGGCCCAACCTGAAGGGGCGGTCCACCGCACAGGCTGGGACTGAGAGCTGCCTGGAGAAAGAGCCGCACACTTTTAGATGAAACCGTTTTTATCAATGTGGATTATTACAGTGAAAAACCCAATACCCAAAGACCAGATAAAGAGCCACACTTCCTCTGAATTGACTTGATGTAGCATAATAGCAATAAGATAGATGGTCACATTCAAAGCCAAAACCCATTGCAATTATTAAATCCTATAAGATGCTACATCACAATAAAATATGACCTGTAACTAGATTCAAACATCAGCAAGGAACATGACAACGAGTGAGCATTATGAAGTTAATCTACAGGGTTCATACACTTTTTCACCAATGATTTTCAATGACTTCTCCAGGACCTTTACCCAATTTTCCATGACCAAAACAATGACTCTTTCTCAGCGGTACCACTGAAAATGGTTTATTGTAACATGGAACAGGAAAATAAGGTCTGCATATGAAACATGTTGTGCCTATCGAAAACAAATCAAATAGTAGGCTTACCAGCTTCTACACGCTAAAGCAACTCAAATCTCTCACCAGCAAAATACCTCCTCAGTTAAATGCCATTTTACCTTTCATTACTATACAGTATTTATTATCATTATAGTATTACTATTTTAGCGATTAGATAAAATATAAATTATATTTGATGCAACTTTAGTTACATGACTTTTTCAAAAATATTGTTTTCCATAACTTTTCCAGGGCCTGGAATTAGCATTTTGAATTTCCATGACTTTTCCAGGTTTGTAATGGCCGTAAGAACCCTGAATCGAGTGCCAATGACTTCACACTGAGGCCCATACTCAAAGAAACTAACCTTCTGTTGACTTATTGCAGCTCTGCACATTTAATTGTTTGACAGCATTTGCTTACTCGAGTTCACTTGTAACACTATGCCCATATCTGCTTATGATTTGCTCACTGTTGGTGACAATCACATCCTCTTCTTTTTATTTTATAAATCCTTGATATTTGGAAGCATAATTTGGATGTTATCCAAGTCATATTCTTATTATTGATGAAATTAGGTTTCTATGTGATTAATATTGGCAGTGTTTTTTAACCTTTAACCATTTTAACCTTTTCTCTCCTTCTAAGCCAGTCTGAAGTTTTCTAGATTTAGCCGAGAGTTTAGCTGAGGTCATCAGACACCCAGATCTGGACACATTCTCTCATGATCTATCCAACATGCAGATGCCAAACTAAACAACGGACACATTCATTCAATATTTGGCGTTTGGGATGTGAAGTAGCCTCTCTGATGTTCTCCAAGGAAAGGTTAATGCATCAGGTGTATTGGTTTTATTTGTATAATGTTGGCGGAGACACTTTTCAGATGGGGTGATACACTGTGGGGAAAAAGGCATATTCAGAGTTTCTCTCAGTGTATTTATTACAGTTACTTGGACAGTTGTTTGTGTGTTTCCTTATGTTGGGGGCTGAAGCACAAAGCATGTTCTATTGAGGCAAAGGATCAAAGACACTGTACCTCTGTGTGAATGTTTTGCCCTGGAGTGTGCATGTATATATACATTAAGCCTTCTCATTTAAGGGTTGCACAATATTATACTAAAACCAGTGTTTGAACTGAAGTGAAGTAACAATGAATGTAAGTGTATGCTGGTGGTGATTAAAAGGTGTTACATCAGATTATATTACTTTCAGTAAAAATCCTACATGAGGAAAATAACGTTTGATCTATTGCTGATTCCCTTCTTAATTTTGATTTCTTTAAAGAACATTCTATAAAAGTTGACAATAATCAGGGTTGAATACTAAAAGATGTACATGATGTAATGCATTTTGAACAGGGTGACTAGCTAAGTGGTCTAAAGTAACCTTTCCAACAATGACTGTGGTGGCAACAACAAACTTTTTACATTTAAGTTGCATGGCTGAATCTACACTGAACAAAAATATAAACGCAACACTTTTGAACTCAAAGATCTAAAACATTTTCTATATACACAAAATAAGCATTTCACTCAAATATTGTTCACAAATCTGAAAAGATCTGAGATAGTGAGCACTTCTCCTTTGCCGAGATAATCCATCCCACCTCACAGGTGTGGCATATCAAGATGCTGATTAGACAGCATGATTATTGCACAGGTGTGCCTTAGGCTGGCCACAATAAAAGGCCACTCTGAAACGTGCAGTTTTGCTTTATTGGGGGGGTCTGGGGGGGTCCAAAAACCAGTCAGTATCTGGTGTGAGGGTTAGGGTTAGGGTCATGTTGTGAATCGAGTGGCCCATGGTGGTGGTGGGGTTATGGTATGGGCAGGCGTATGTTATGGACGACGAACACAGGCCACTCGATTCACAACATTACCCTAACTACCCTACCACTCACACCAGATACTGACTGGTTTTCGGACCCTCCCAGACCCGAACACAGGTGCATTTTATTGATGGCATTGTGAATGCACAGAGATACCGTGACGAGATCCTGAGGCCCATTGGTGTGCCATTCATCCACGACCATCACCTCATGTTGCAGCATGATAATGCACGGCCCCATGTTGCAAGGATCTGTACACAATTCCTGGAGTCTGAAAACATCCCAGTTCTTGCATGGCCAGCATACTCACCGGACATGTCACCCATTGAGCATGTTTGGGATGCTCTGGATCGCCGTATACGACAGCGTGTTCCAGTTCCTGCCAATATCCAGCAACTTCGCTCAGCCATTGAAGAGGAGTGGACCAACATTCCACAGGCCACAATCAACAACCTGATCAACTCTATGCGAAGGAGATGTGTTGCACTGCGTGAGGCAAATGGTGGTCACACCAGATACTGACTGGTTTTCGGACCCCAGACCCCCCCAATAAAGCAAAACTGCACGTTTCAGAGTGGCCTTTTATTGTGTCAAGCCTAAGGCATATGCCACACCTGTGAGGTGGGATGGATTATCTCGGCAAAGGAGAAGTGCTCACTATCACAGATTTGTTCAGATTTGTGAACAATATTTGAGAGAAATGTTTATTTTGTGTATATAGAAAATGTTTTAGATCTTTGAGTTCATCTCATGAAAAATGAGAGCAAAAACAAAAGTGTTGCGTTTATATTTTTGTTCAGTGTAGATACCACTGGAGGCATGGTAGTAGTAGTAGTTTTTGTATGTAACTATGGTGGGAGCAGAGGCTTCTGTTACGCAGCAGTGAAGTTTGGAGCCTGTAAATGAGTAAACCAGGGGGGCAGGTTTGGAGAATATCTGCTGTCATGTGGACTTGACAGAGACAGAGGGGAGGGGAGCAGACCACTGTTCTGTTTCACTTCAACCACATCAGTGACAAATAACCTCCATCCAGAACAAATAATATGTTTAACCACTTAGCGAAAACATGGTATAATCAGGAGAAATGCACAATGGCGCTACTGAACCGTTAGCTCTGCTTTTACATTCCCTGTCATGAGCTAGCATTCCTGTGAGGCATTCAAGGACTGGTTGCTTAGAAAACATCTCCCCTTCCTCTCACCTTAATGCAGAGGAGTCTCTCTCGGCTTCATAAGGCCGCAGCTTCGTCCATATGCAGCCAACAGAGCCGGCTGTGTCTCTGCATTGATAAAACTCTGCAATTGCTGCTGGAAGCTTGTTTTCGTCCAGGCTCAGTCCTCCTCCACTTCCCAACCGGATGACACACTAACGCTGTGACAGGGGCACTTCCTACAAAAACACGTTAGTTACTCTCGCTGCTGGGAAATGTAGTTCCAAGCAAGCTAAACACAAACTATGCTAAAGCTATTTTAAAGCTAATTTGCAAATTACCGGACATTCACAAAATATCAGGACGCACCTCTATTTACCCAGTGGCTGCATAAGAAAGATGTTAAATAGCTGCCAGTGACGAGACACATGTTTCTTAAACTAAAACGGTTAACGAGTAGCTAGCTAAACATGCTAACAATGCTGAAGTTGGTTCCTCATTGGAGCCAGAAGCTGCACTGTCGCAAGGCTGCCTGCCAGTGGAGCTACATAATAGGTTTAAATTAAGTAAAAGGACTTAAAAAGGAATTTCTTTGAAAAAGAAACCTCATGAATACAATGTATTGGAGAGAAACACACATTGTATATGCTAATAAACAGAAACCCTATTTTATTTACCTTTAACTACCTGATTGATTGGTAGGACAGAATGGCTTAATCAATGACATGTCATGTCATACTCCTGATCTGCTTAATGCTGACGATTTTAAGCGCATTTTTTTTTATTAAGTTACACAGGTGCATAGCAGGCATAAAGCCAAACACTTAAAGTCATGATTTTTAGTACACTAAATAAAACAACATAACTTGGTGAAAGATATGTGTAATTCTGTTCTAAATAAAACGTTTTTGTATTTAAATTAACAACTTTTATTATTAATACAATTATTTTGTCTTTCTTTCATTTATTTACCGGGATTGTTTTTTTTCTGGTCCACTCGTGACCAAAACCTACGAATGAGCAACCAACTTCAAGATCAACTAAATGCCTCAGGTCCACTGGAAAACGAATTTCTGTTATGTAGTCCGGACTTTAACTATGACCTCTCCTTATTTCATGCAGAGCAGACCTGTTATCACTCGGAGTGGTGATCAAAATGCAGCCTCTCTCAGGTCCAAACTCACCACCAGACGGAGGAATCAGGGTCCAGGTTCCTCTGTGGAGGTGAAGGTAGAGCCGGAGGAGGCGAGGATCTCGGAGCAAAGACCCTCCTCGGCCCCCTTATCCACGGGTAATGTTGACGTTAGTCCACACAGAAACGTGTGAACTCATTTAGAAATTCACCACAGTTCTTCTAGCTAGCTCCAAATACAGTTGTTAATGAGCAAAAGTTGGAGAAGTTGCAGATGTTGTTTTTACTTAATTAATCTGTTTACTTCTGCATCTGAACATTGGTTGACACAGCAGAGGCAAGGCAACCTCAACCTCATCTACTTACTTGTTCCCATGTGGTATGTTTTCTTTATGTATTTCTGTGCTGGGTCAGATATTCTAAATCCTCTCTACCCTGTGCTCATTCTGGTGCTTGCCATCCAAAAACAGAAACAGACGCCTTGCCATTGTCTTCACACAGCCGCAGGAGGAAACAGCTCAAAGTGGAATATGATGAGGATGAAGGTGTACCACCGGTGAAGACAGAACACTGGGAACCTCCCGACTGGAAGAAACAACTGGGATACATCCGTGAGATGAGGAGCAGCCGGGATGCACCTGTAGATAACATGGGGGCAGAGAAATGCTACGACTCAGACGCTACTGCTCATGTAGGTGTGGGTTTATTTTTTCTCACATATTTCTAAGGTTCAGAAGCACTCATCTTGTTCCCTCTGTTGTCTTCTCAGGTCAGACGTTTCCAGGTGTTGGTTTCACTCATGCTGTCCAGTCAAACCAAGGACCAGGTGACCGCAGCAGCCATGAAGAGGCTCCGAGCTCACGGCTGCACTGCAGAAAGTATTCTTAATACTGACGATGAAGCACTGGGGAAACTCATCTACCCTGTCGGCTTCTGGAGGGTAATACAGAACTCAGTACTCTGTCTTACAGGAGCCACACAGTTCCTCCTTTTCACCCTGCATCTCTGATTAGTTGAATTGTTTTCTTACCCACCCCTTCTAGACTAAGGTGAAATATCTGAAGCTGACATCGGCCATTCTGCAGAAAGAGTTTGGAGGGGACATCCCAGACAGCGTGCAGGGGCTGGTCCGCCTAACAGGAGTCGGACCTAAGATGGCTCATCTGGCTATGGACATCGCATGGGACCAGGTGTCCGGCATCGGTGGGGGGGACACTCTTTCTTGATGCATGCACTTGCAAATCTGTGTGAATTCACATAGCTGGAAACTGAGGTTGATAAAGTTATAGCAGCATGGACATTTTTTTTTTAAATATAGTAAATTACCCAACACTGAATCAAATAGATGAAATCAGCTCCACCCTTCAACTACAGCAGTACATTTTAATCACACATAATTGCATCAGTAATATTTATGTAATACAGAATAATACTAAAACACCACAAAAGGGGTATTTTGTTCAGCATTGTGGATTCCTTTGATACTAAAAGTACTTTTCACTGATGACACTTACATGGTTACATTCTTTTTACAGTCTTTAGTAAAGGATCTGAATGCTTTTCCACCACTGCTTTTTCTTATAGAAGTGCAAACCAGTGTGTGTGTGCCTAAATATACAGTTTTGTTTTGTTTAGGCGTGGACACACACGTGCATCGTATCTCTAACAGGCTGGGCTGGCTGAAGAAACCGACCACGAGCCCGGAGCAAACGCGCAAGGCCCTGGAGGAGTGGTTACCAAGGTAACAGCATGATTACTTCCCTGCTGACCTGTACAACCTGATTAAGACGGACCAACAGATCCATAAAGTCACCCAGACTGACCACATACTGTATAATGTATTTATATATCATCCATACTTATCCAGAACATTTTATGTTGATTATTCTTTGTGATATGTCTCTATACTGTAGATATAGTATAGATTTGCTATTTTAATTTGATTAGGTTGTACTTTAATCCACCTTGCCGGAACACCCTGATGCTGTAACAAAATCATTTCCCAATTTGGGATGAATGAATGAATGATCTATCTATCTCTCTATCATTTCCTCTGTTGATTGATGGGCACCCTTCACTATATGTTGTGCCTGTTTGTAAAAATCAATGAGTGAGCCGTTCAAAGTAACGTGTGATGTTCCTCTCTGCGGCAGGGAGCTGTGGAGTGAGATCAACTGGCTGCTGGTGGGTTTCGGGCAGCAGGTGTGCCTCCCCGTCAGGCCGCTCTGCTCCGTGTGTCTGAACCAGCACAGCTGTCCCTCCGCCCACAAGAGCTCTCCTACAAAAAGGCCTAAAGCTGCTTCCCCTTGCTCCCCTGATCCAACCTCTGCCTCCACAGTGAAGACTGAACCTGGACAAGAATCAGATGTTAAACATGAGAGGTTAAAGAAGGAGCCACTGCCCACACCTGTTTCCCCGAACGCACCGAAACGGAAGATAAAAACCAAGGTTAAATATTGATTTAGTCTTGTCTGAGCTGTGACCAAATATTGGACCAGAAAGATCAACTTAAACACAGACACACTGAGAACATTGATGTGGATATCAGAATGTACGAGTTTAATATGACACTACAACTACTTCAAAGAGATAAACTATTTTTCTACTGCTAGTGCTACTTTATTATTATAAAAAATTAATAAATGATGTACTGAAATCATGTTCAAAGTTTGTCCTTCTATTTTTTCTAATATGCCCAACAAAATGTAATTCAAATAAATACTGTAGAGATGTCGTGGACTTTAAAAAGAAGATATAAATAAACACTTGTTTGGAATCATTCTTCACTGCAAGTTATAGGGATGGTTTAGCAGGAATATCATCAGGTGTGTGTTGGCTGGCTGCCATGCTTCAAAGGGACATTTAAATAGAACCAAGCCATTGTTAATGATAATAGTTACACCCCTGTTTGTCTCGCTATATGACAAACTGTCATCTGTGAAAATGAGCCTTACAGATAATGAAACACTGTCACATAGACAATGCTCATGTTTGTGGAGGATTCAATGATAATAGTCATTCATTAAATATAGATGTGATGTTTTTGTTAATAGCACATCAGCAGTGTTAATGTGTGAAAGGAAGATGTGGAAAGTAAGAACATTTACTCAGTATAATCCAGAGGTCCTCATACTTGAATTTGATTATGCGTCATATTTCTACTTTAGTAAATTTCCTAGAGAAACAGTCATTTTCATTTAAATACATGTATTTAAGATCTATAATGTACTACTTTAGAAATGGAATTCATAGCCTATAATTTTAAGAATAATAACTATACAATAACAGTAAGCACTGTATTATGAGTATTTTTACCTGTTATACTACTATTTATAACCCTCCTAAGTATTGCTTTACTTGATTTATTCTTTCACCTCTGGCTGTAAGGGAAACTAAACTGCTGTTCTTAACACTTGCCTCGTGGAAGTCTCATATTCCCTGATCTAAATATCAACGACACACACCCTCAAGCTGTCCTGAATAACCTGAGACACACCTTTGTAAATCGATGAATGAAAGCAAACTATGAGTTTATATTTCATGAACCATATAATCCATGCGCAACCTGTTGATCTCATGTGGAGACAGCAGGGATAGATGGGGAGGATTTCCGCTCTCAGGTCACAGCCGCAGACCTCCGCCTCTCTGGAGGGACTGCACCTCGAGCTAATGTCCTCGCGGCTGCGCCCAGTCGTCAGGTGTGCGCTGCAGGGGACATTAAGTAGTGCCATCTGCTGTGTAGACGCCTCTTTATTTTCGTACCGCAGGACAGGATGACACATGTCCAGTTGAGGAGGGGAATTAAGTGTTACGTGTGACGAAAATCTTTCTAATCTCTGATCTCTTGGATTATTCCTACAATGGTCAGGATTTAGCCACTGGCAGCAGTTTTTGGACACAAATTTACGCACCACTTCTACGCGCTCATATTTTCCCACCTGCATTTGCATGATGGATTAACACTTTTAAGCCTTTTTTGTGATTTGTGCTCTTTTGTGGATTATTAATGTACTCGCATCATGCTAAAAAATGATGATCGTTTGTTCCCCACAGCGCGCAGCAGCCGTACATTGATTAAGAGCCAGAGACTTCCCACCGCGGTTGGCCAGAGCACCTGTTTATTCTCCTGAGACACTTTGACCTGTTTTCCTCTCTATTAACGCGCAGGTTGGGATGGAGAGCGAGCTGAGACCCAGGCTCTGTTTCCTGACCAAAGGAGAGCAGGGCTATGGGTTCCACCTGCATGGGGAGAGGAATAGAGGCGGGCAGTTCATCCGCAAAGTGGACCCCGGCTCCTCTTCTGACATGGCCGGGCTGCGGCCAGGAGACCGGGTGGTGGAGGTGAACGGGGAGAATGTGGAGAACGAAGGCCACCATCAAGTGAGTGATGGCTCAATGCTTCTTTTTTTGAATAACAGACAGGTACTTGCATAAAGAGAAGCCTGGAGAGGCGCTTTAAGTCTCTGAGGTACAAACAATGAGTTGTATACCTGTTAGACAACTTTTTACTTTGCCTGAGGAGAAGGAGGAGGCAGGAGGAGAAGTGGGGCAACTAAAATGGGTCAATGTGAGCTTTGTGTAATGGGAATCACTGGGTGTCTTTGTGACAGATGTAGGGAAAGTACTCCAATCTTGTACTTAAAAAAAGTACCTGTACAGGAATACTCTGTTACAAGTAAAAGTCCTGCAATCAAAATGTTACTCTAGTAAAAGTACAACAGTATTAGCATCAAAGAGTACACTTAAAGTACTCATCATACTGATCGGCTCATTTTAATAATTGATGCATTAAAGTGTTATCAAAGCTGGTAAAGGTGAAGCTAGTTGTAATACTTAGTAAGGGTAGATTGTGAATTTATTCCAGGTGTGACTAAAGTCTTTTAAGTGTTGATTATATATTTTACATCATTAATCCAAATCTAAAGGTATTAAATCGATGTACTAAAAAACACAATTTACCTCTGAATTGTAGTGGAGAAGAAACATTAGCAAAACATTGAAATACTCAGTAAAGTATAAGCGGTGGTGTTAAGTAACTTAGTACATTTACTCAAGTACTGTACTTAAGTAAAATGTTGAGGTACTTGTACTTTACTTGAGTATTTCCATTTTGTGTCCCCTTGTATCTTTATCCCACTACAATTCAGAGGTAAAAAAACACTTATTTTATACCTTTATTTACTGTATAGTTTAATGATAAACAATAGGATAAACACTTAAAAAATACTTTAATACACATGGATTCAATTCACAATGAGTTTAAATAAGTTCCAACTTTACCAGCTATAATAAACACATTATATTTATGATTCTGAAATGGGCATAATGAGTACTTTTGTTACTTTAAGTATATTTTGATACCAATACTTTTGTACTTTTACTTAAGTAACAAATGAGTATGAGTAATCCTGCACTTTGGTACTTATGCTTAAATAAGTACAATATTTGAGTACTTCGTCCACCTCTGAGTACTCAAAGTATCTCAAACCTTTACTTAAGTACCGTACTTGAGTAAATGTAATTAGTTACTTTACACCACTGCTCTTGCTAAGACTATGTCAGCCAGTTCAGGCTGAATAACACTGACTGATCCCCCTCCCTCTCTCTCCTCTCTACAGGTGGTGGACCGTATCCGCGAGGTGTCCTACCGCACCCGGCTGCTGGTGGTGGACAGAGAGACGGACGAACACCTCGGCAGCCGAGGCCTGGCCTGCACAGAGGACCTGGCCATCGAGATGGGAACCCTCTCCCCACAGCCCTCACCCGCTGCCACTCCTTCTACCTCACCTTTTCCTAGAGGGAACTCACCTATGTCACCAAAACCCAACGACACACAATCATTTTCCCCCCCTGCTGGAGACTCGTCCATACACACCATCACACAAGACAAGGCCAAGAGGTTCTCGGTGACATCATGTACAGCAACAGACCCAGAGGTAAGGGAGGACACCAATACATCAGAGGGTCTCTAACAAAGGAAAAACACAGCCAAATGTCAAAATCATGCATCGTTTTAATTAGTAGAAGTTAAAGTGGTTAGTTGGAGTCCCTGGTTGGTATCAGAGAGCCACTATAGGACTGTGTTAAGAGTGCATGTGACACTGATCCGACACTCTTTTACATGCTGTCTAATGATACACTAATCTGTACTCGAGCACCATGGTGTTCTGCCAGCTGGATGTCAGTACCAAAGCTGTGCCTTTAAAAAGAGCCAGGCGACTTCTCTGAGCAGTTTGGACTCTAATCTTGAAGAAAAAATAAGCTTTTAGCACACACACCAGGTGTACAGAGATTAAGAGACAAACTGAGGACTGGAATTGAAGCTACAAAAGCGATACAAAAGTGGAGGACTTTATGCCACAATATGGGCAGAAAAGTCTATGTTACAAATGGAAGTTAAAAAAGGAGTCTGCAGCTAAGTGACTGAATTCAATTGAGGCTCCGTTTACATTGTCAGCAGGTTTTCAAAGGGTTTCTCACCTCTTCTCCAACACAGTTAGTTTAAGGCCCTGATTAAACTTTCCCTGTCCCGAAACATTTGCTTTACGAGCCACTGTTGTCTCTAAGCGGTTAGAACAATGCATATTGCTTTTAAATAGGGCTTTCGCTCTGTGCATACTACATGTTAACACCTCAGGGCTGTATGATACTTCCCATCGGCTGAGACAATACACTTCTCACCTGACTGTGTTTCATGATAAAACATATAGATCTTTAATTGGTCAAAACATTGAGTGAAAAATAGTTTGATCAAGTGTGCACTAGGTACTAACGTCACTGAGTTATCTTAAAAATGAATAATGTTATTTATCTTCTATTCATGGGTGTGAAATATCAATTAAACAAGAATATTAGAGAAGTAGTGTTTCTATCCAAAGTTCTTTGCTCTATGTGGATACTTTACTCAGGGATGTGTAACAAACAGGGACTGACTCAACATGAGATCAGATTGTATCACTCTTCCAGTCTGTTGTACTTTATTTGGAGTGGGTTTAAACAAAGCAGAAGGAAAGAAAACATCAAGCAGACACAGGAGGGATCATATTTTTAGATAGCTGTGTTGCATAATCTCTTTGCATAGGTATCTATTGAAAAAATGTGGTTTATTTTGGACACATAATCTAGCAATCTAAAATGGGACATTTCAAGCTCAGGTTTAGTTACAGTCCTTGGCATGCTATAAAATTGTTAACAATCATAATAACTTGTATTTATATAGCACCTTTCATGAAACCCAAGGACGCTTTAAAACATTCACACAAACACAAGGAAATTCCAACATTTCCGTGACAGAAACAATATTTCCACAAGTGCCAACAAGACATCACCATGACGTCTTAATGACAGTCTGACAGGAACTGTCTGTCAGAGAATTGGCTCTGTGTTTGGGCTCCAAACAGACCGGACCAGGATCCTCACGGAGACAAGCTGCCATCTGTTTAGCTGAAGGCAGCGTAAATACAGGCTGTCCGTCACGGCTCTTTTTATCAGTTTTGGGTTTTGGTTCGGATCACACAACAACTACTGCAATAACAGCAGACATGCGCAATCTATTACATCACCTCCAAGTCTGGCTG